>NC_136247.1:22292500-22632500 GCF_053564925.1 Oryzias latipes
ATTTCACATAAAAACCACAACTTTTCTCACTTTTTCCGCATATGTTCACGTAAGACTAATTCTCATCCATGCAATAAGTGCAGAATGTAAGGAGCGGCTGTGTGACGCAGCCTTTAGCAACTATTGTGGCGCCTGACCCACAAAAAGAAATGATTCTGTGTTGAAACGCCACAAAGGTAAGCAGAGGGCTAAATGGCCCTCTGTTAGCTCTACGGGCTGGACATGAAGGAGGCTGAAATCACCTGTGAATGATGCCTTTGATTTGAGAATCCTTCTCCAACTGCTGCAGCTTTAGGCGGCGCTCGCTGTCCTCCAGGCGGCATTGATACTGCTGGAGGATCTTGCTGGTCTGTTGTTCCTGGGACATAAGTCTCTGCTCATACTCTTCCAGTTTGCGATGTGACATCTTCAGGCGCTCCTTCAGGTTATGAATTTCTTCTTCATATTCTTTAACCTGGGAGAAAAATAACTTCAAATAGTTATGGGTTTACAAAAAAATTATCAGGAGGTTCAGAGCAGCAAAAATAGTGGAAAACATAGTTTTAGAATATAAAATACTTAGAAAAAAAATAACCTGTGTTAGAACATAAAAATCATATTTAAAGACCCCCTCTGATAATCTTTTGATCAATTTTCAAAGTGTTCCCAATCATCTTTAAATATGATTATGCCGTTTTTAGTCAAAATATAAAAACCTGTCATTTTCTATAGGACAAAGTTTCTGCAGAGCGGCAGGAGTTCTCTAGCTAAGTACACAGGGCATTTGACACATGTTGAAGAACACGCTAAACGCAAGTTGTTGGTCACGTGTTTAGCCCGTGGTGTTCACACTGGATAAGCAGTGTCCAGAAGGGTTTCTTCTTCTTCTTCTTCTTTTTCTACTGCTTACTTGCACATGTCCAACACGGACGCTAGTGCGAAATGTTGAAGCATTTTAAATTTGGTGAATCTTGCTCCAGGCTTTTTCTTCCACAGTTCTACTTGGTTAAATGTAAGACTTGCTGAGGGCAGTGTGCACGTAGCTGCTGAGTTGTGGGGAAGCCCCTTGGTGCAGAGCAACCCCACATCTCCTTCTCCGCCCCATTGCTGGGAGTTTGGAGCAGGGCAGATTTTGTCCTGCTTAGTGTACTTTCTACGTCACAAATGTAATCTTTTTCAAACTGATTCTTTTTAATCTGCTCCTGATTCACAACGATTTGAATAAAGAAATACTTAGAAATGCACATTTAGGCTCATTTTTCTTTCCATGTATCCTTCATCATCCGAAAAATGCTACAAAAACATCTTAAAAACACTAGAAACCCTGTTTTCATTGCAGTAGGTCTTTAAAGCACAGCATAACACATTATACACACCCTTTCTAGTCTGGATTCATCCATGCTCTTGGAATACTCTTTGAGCTGCCCCTCACGGTCTGGCCGCAGACTCTCGATGTCAGCAGAGAGGTGTGGCATGTTGGACACCCAGGCGACCGTCCGTTCATTCATGTTCCCCTAAAACAACGATACTAGGTCAAGATTTCAGGTCATTAACTTCCCAAACTGCGTCATTTTCAGCTGGACTCACCTGTTTGTTGGCGACTGGCTTGAGGAGATGCTGCTGTGGAGGCTGCAGCTGTGACTTCTTGCCGCTTTTGGTTGGTGTGTCTGTTGACTCCTCTGCAGCTGCCGCCGGGGCTTGGTTCTCTTTGGCGGCACCGGTCTGGAACGGGAGCCCGGGAGCCGGACTATCCGTCGCCGTCAGCTGCGCGTCCTGCTGAGGCGCCTGCTGTTGGGCCGCCTGCTGACTTGATCGTGATTTTGGCTGGCTACCGCTCATGTTTGTGTCAGAGGCATCAAGGAGGATGTTCCTGCTCTGCGGGCGAACCTTTGGAGGTGTGGCAGTGGCTGCAGTGTTAATAGAACGCTGGGACTTTAAGTGAGGAGCAATCGATGTCTGGCGGACAGGATGGACTGTGGTTGGAGGTGTGGCTAAGGAGGCGGGAGTACCTGTGCCAGTGCCTGTATGAGATGTGACTCCCATCAGATGCTGTTGCTGGAGAGATTCCTGAAAAAATAACAGAGTTAAGGAAAATGATGACCAAAATAATTGTAGAAATTAAGACGTTAATTTAACCATACATCAAAGTTATCTGTTATTTTAACATTTGCACACATGTCCTCAAAAAAACAGTTTATTTTCCAATGAAAAAATTCAAATTCCCTCTGAGACACACAGTTAAAAGTCTGCCAGATGAGAAGTCTGATTAGTAGACAGTGGCCTTAATGTGAAATGTCATAATCCCTGCATAGTTTAAGACCAATATAATATATAATATATATATAATATTTATAATACAGAGATATCCTCCCGATTGTCCTCTGTAGAAGCCATTTCTAAGCCTGAATATCAGGCATACTACTGAATTTGATCCTTTTAGTATCTAAAAACAAACATGATTTAAAAAATATTTAAAAAATATCTACACAACAGATATCTACAGCGAAAAGGTGCATTTTGGGTTTCCCTGTCTAAAACTCTCGCATTCAAGCATCACTATGCACATTTCTAAAATGGTTTTACGTTTAAAAAAAAGCGAGGCCATTTAATGCACTTTGAAAAAACCCAGGCTGAACTTTGACCAATCAGGAAGTCGGGAAAGGATTTGCTAGTGACGTATGGATGGCGGCCTTTTTAGTTTATGAAGTGTCAACTGTTTGAAAATTAATAATAGAGGAGAGATGAATAATTGTAGTTTGTGTCTAGCTGGAATTTTATGACACCAAAGTCTTTCATAGTTTGGGATAGAGCTGTGAATGAAAAGGCCTAGAGCAAGATTCTAGAGGTTTGCTCCACTTTGACATTTCACCTTAAGCCACTTCCAACTGAAGGTGATGGACATGCGCCAGTAAACGGTAGAAAAGGTAAAAGAAGAAGAAGAAGCCCCTGCCTGCTTGTCCAGTGTGAAGGTCATATTCTCAACGCAAGTTCAAGACCACAGCCGGTGCAAACGTAGCCCAATTCTTTTTGATTGACAGCCTGACTTTAAACCCCTGTTGCAGGCCAAACTGTGCTTTTTCTGCCTTTGCAACAAAACCAACAAACCCATTTATGAAAAAACAGAGGTGCAGCGATCTCCTGCCGAAATACCTTAAATGTGGATTCCAATTCAAACCATTGAGTAATGTCTAAAACATTTTGTCAGTGTACTTTGCAAGAGAAAGTGGCAGAAACTCCAATTTGGTGGTGCAAGACATTTTTTTTTCTGCTACTATTGTTTGAGGTCAGCATCGGCTTCATTTGCCACAAAAATAGCGGTGAAATACCTTTTTTTATTTTACTTTTTTCTTTGCTAACTTTTTAGAAACTAAAATCTGACTTGACATTTTGTTGATCAGTCTGCCCACCATCTGTTGCAAGTTTTAACTTCATTACAACCACACATCTATTTTTAGCATTTTGGGATATTATTTCTTTGCACATGAATCACACTGCCGCCTTAAAAGAAAAAAAAAACATGTTTTTAACGATCGATTGAAAAATAGGGTTGATAATTAATTCATAAAACACCGTCCTGATGAAACCATCTGCATTAACAAGCAGGCGAATTGTGACGTTTTTTTTTCCATTAAGGCCCACGCAGCAGGACGGAAATAGCTGAAGACGATACATGACAGCCCCATTAAACACAACAGCCTCGCAGAGAGAGTAAACTTAGGAGTGTGATGGATCCACAGCCAGTGAAAACAAGCCTCAAGACACAAAGGTCGGCGGATTCCATTTCAAGCTGCTTCGCAAAATACACGCTGCCCTGGAAAAACCAAGTCAGAAAACTGACAGTTTCATTAAATCTGAGACCCAATCTGGTGTTCTAAAAAGAAGTCTCCCTCAGAAGATTCAAAGAAACTGCGATCTTCAGTGCAGAATTGTGAACAGATGGGTACGTTTGATGAGCAGCAACAAGTGTTGTAACCGTTAAAACAAGGCCCATCAAAATACTCGGAAAAATTCTGCAGAGCAGGTGCAGGATTTATTCGCCTTTTCCAGAATTTACTGCCATTAAACAAGTGCTCTTGTACTGGTGTTGCATTTGCATGTTATGCTGCTTGATGAAAAGCCTTTCATTAAAGGTTTCATTCCAACCGAGTTCAGTTACCCACGGTCAACATGCTTCAATCATAGAGGCTCTCAAGCGACAATGAGCTTTAAAAAAGAAAGCCAAAAATAAAAAAGAAAGCAGAAAAAGGTCAAAAGAATCCTGTAAACGATCAAATTAATTATTTCGTTTTTGCTTAATATGACTTATAATATGAACTTACCCATCTGCTAAATCGATTTCTGCAGATTTAATAGTTCAAATTAAAACTGCGAGCAAGGTATTGTGGCATTGCCGCCCCTCTTCCCCAGCCACCCCAGTCAGAACTACATGTGTCAAAAATAAAAATCACTTTTTTCAAAATGGCAGCTTTTCTGATGGTTTTATTTCCATAGCAACCATTTTATTTTGTGGTTGCCAGGGGGTGACAAACAGATCTAGGTACGTTTTAGAAGATTTGGCAAGAGTACATTTTTTGATTTCCTTGGCAACGGAAGCTTTTTGCCAACCATGCCCACTTGCCTAGTACGTTTGTATCGTTGTCATTTTGTTTTGTTCAGCTTAAGCCAGAGATTCAAGTATTACCTTTTCCAGAAAAATGTGCGAGCAACAGGGGCAAACACCACTTTTGCGAGCTCACCACTCTAATGCCGTACAAAATCTGTAAAGTTTAAAAACAAACGTTTTTTCCTGAGTAGCTTCTCTATGATTATGCGGTGATAGATTCAGACAGAGGTAGGTTTAAATTTGTAGCTGCTACCAAAGCTAGTTTTGGTGGGGGAAATTGAAGATGGTAGCTTCCTCCCGAGGTCAAAGGTCAATGAAACTTTGTTTGTGGTTGTAGACTTAACATGCATGCGCGCGAAATTTAGAGAAAATTGTTGTGACAAAAATCTTCTTTTCCCATATTGTGGGGAAACGTTACAATTGACAAATTTCATGTTTTGCCACAAAAATGGGCACCAAGCTGTAGGTTCCCTGGCCATCCCATAATAATTTCAAAACTTACTTTGGGTACTCAGAGATGTTTGTTTTGGTTTCATAAGTTGATTTTTAAGTAAATCTTTTGAGCTCCAAAGGAGATTTTGGCCCCATAGATTTTCTTTTAATTTTGCCTGTCATCAATTGTTTGAGGAAGGGGTTTCTGACAACACCCAAAATTATTTTTCATTGAGTACTAGGTGTGTGCACATTTTGGTGGGTTTTTGAGCACGTGATGCTAAAATGTGCAATAGGAAAGAAGACTCTGAGTCACCTGTGCTTTATAGATGATAGAATTCAGGAATCACTTGCACTAGTTTTGTCTATGCGTGTTTCATGTTCGATGATGGATTTCATTAACCTCAAACAGTCCTTCTGAGCACGGTGAGGACATGTGACACATCCTTACCTGCACCTGCAGTGACAGTTGGTGCCAGGCGTAATCGTTGCTCTGATTCTGCCGGGTGAAATCATCACTGTAGCTGTGTGAGTGCACGATACTGGGCTGCACCAGACTGCTCTGTGACCGCAGGGCGGACAAGTCCTCGCTGCGAGAAAAAGCGCTGTTGCCAAACGCCGGCGGGTAGTCGGGGTGGCCATTTTCAGGCTCGGGAGCGAGCAGAAGAGGTGGAGGAGGAGCAGGATGCTGGGACTGAGCTGGGGAGTTCTGGGCTGCCAGATGGAATAGAGGGTTCTGGAAAGACAGGGGGAAGTGCATTGCTGCTGCTGCTTGTTGTTGTTGCTGGGATATGGACTCTGTAGGGCCCCCCACGTGGCCCATCTGGCTAAGTCGGAGACCCGAGCCGGAGGATCCAGGCGGCAAATGCCCCCCAACACGAAGAGGACCACCGAGATTCCCGAAACTGTGACCGAGACCAGCTATGGAGGCTTGAGAGGAGGCAAGCATGTCCCCCACAGAGTTCAAGTTGGAGATGCTGTTCATGCGAGAGTCCTGAAGGTCCATCATGGACACACTTTTATTTACACTGTGAACCTAGGAGACACAGAACACCAGCATTAACACTCTTTTTAACTGATTTTGTTCGTGTTTTGTCTGCGCGTCATTTTGGGGAGAAGATAGTCTAACCAGATTTGATTTGTAACTCATACAATTCATTTGCAATTGTGCATTCACAACCCATTTATCAGCCACTTTGAAATTTGATTGTGAATAATCTCAAGTAAAACCTCAACTTGAGTGCTGTAAAAAATGCGTATTAAGACTTTTTTTTAAAAATCTATTGGGGCATATCTGTTTAAGAAAGGGGGAAAGATAATACTAGATATCATTCACGTTTCTTAGTTCAAAGTGGCTGATAAGAAAACTCTGATGACCTAGCATTCTGGCAGTATTTAAACACACCACCTACACAAATCTGATGACCTGAAAAGAGTTTCACACCTCCTCGTGCACTTGCAACTCTGATTTGTGTGTAAATGGGGTTTTGTGAGTGAGTGTGCACATAGTACGCACAGATCAGGCGATTGGTGCGTACTAATTAAAGATGTGTATGTGTAGGTGCCATTTTAAAGTAGTAGTTTTAAGCTGGTGTAACTTCAAGTTGTAGGTGCATAAATTCTTTTTGGTATTTGTACGTTTTTGATATTTGAGGGTACATGTGAATACACAATTGCAGTGGAAGCCTGAACCGTCCAACGCGAAGCCATTAACCCGCTTATAACATGGTCACTTACAAAAGCAGTAAAGATTAACAGAATATTATCTTTTGGGAACGAGATATTATTTAGTGCGAACAAAATATTAATTTGTGGGAACAAGATATTAATCTGTGGGAACGAGACATATTTTCATTTTTTAATGTCAGGATACGGGCTCAGTAGAAAATAAATAGACAAAGATTTTAAAAATGGATTTTGATTAATTTTCCTACCATAACAGTTCAGATATGTTGAGCCAGAAACCAAGGCTCTTTTTTACACTAGTCCTCAATTTATTTAAACAAATAGCTGACTTTTGTCCAAAACTAGAATGTAGCCTAAGGTAGATTAGAGTTGCATTTCTTTCCAAACAGTAAAAACATGTATACAGTAGAACAAATTACAGATCATCTATTTAGATGAAGATGGAATATTTACGTAATGACCCCCTTTGACCTTTGGATCGGGTTCTGTGATGTCCGAGCTGCTGGTGCAGTATGCAGGGCTGGACCGGGCCAGTGGGGGGCGGGTGACATAGAACACCTCCCTGGAGGAGCGGAAGTCGCGCTCCGCCTGACGCCTCATGTTCAGATTGGATGAGAGCGACTCCACAGCCGACACCCCGGTGGTGGGAGATGGAAGGCGAGAGATGTCGATTGAGCTGGAACCACAAAACACAAAAAACAGCATAGGAGTAAAAATAAGATATTAGAAAAATGTTTAGAAAGCCTAGAAGCCATGTGTTCAGTGGTTCATCTTTTGGGCATCAAATTTAGCTAAAAATGAAAAATATTCAGGCAGTTCCTGAAAAGTATCGTTTTTAATCCATCTTCACACCTTTTATCTGCATGAATTGCAATTTTTTTTCTGACTTTGCACATTCAAGCGACCACCTCCAATAAAAAGTTCAATGTAAACATGCATAAATGCGCGTTTTGGGCTTCCGAGTTCAAAACCCTTGCATTCATGCATAGCCATGCACATTTCTACAACGGTTTTTGGACTCTACGTACAGAATACACGGCTATTGATTGTGCATTGAACGTTAAACCAATCAGGGACTAAGGTTTGGTAGTGACGTAAGGATGGCGTCCCTTTTAGTTTACGGAAGTGCCAACCGTTTGAAAATTGATCCTGGAGGCGAAATCAATAATTGCAATAAGTGCCTGGCTGGAATTCTATGACACCAAGTCTTTCATTTATCTGAACGGAGCTGTGAAAGGAAAAGCCTGGAGCAAGATTTGTGAGACTCACACCCATTTTATCAGGTCAGGATGGTTGACGAAGGACCCAAAAGGCAGAGACGCAAGGCAGGTGGTTCCAAGAACAAAGGGGTTTTAATTCAATAAAAAAAAGCGCTGCCGAGAAGGGAAACCAAAAAACCAGGGGTAGGGGTCAAGATGCAAACAGAAAGAAGACAGTATGGACCAGCATAGAGGGAAGCAGAGACAAGACTTAACAGGACTGACAAGACACAGGTGCAGACGATCAGGAGAGATTGGGACCAGGGAAGTAAAACTCAAAAACAAAGACAAGTAGAAAACCGGAAGCAGAACTCTGACGGTATGTCTGAATGCCCACCCTAACGCCTCCATAGAGCGCTGTTCGCCATCTTTGCTGTCCAAATCTACAATTCCAAGATCCAGTGCACTGGAAATTTCCCAGAAGTCTATGCGAAAAACCAGAGTGCATCGATGCTCACTAGATCGGCAAATATAGACCACAATGCATTGCGTCGGAACATTTTTTACCAAAAAAAAGTATTAAAATTTATCTTTTTGATAAACCAACCACGTTTTATCTTCAGAAGACAATGGACTCATAAATAATTGTCGCAAAACGCTCATATTAATTCGATTTTAACTTCGTGAAATCGATGACGTCATATCCGCCGTTATTTAAAAAAAAGTAGTGAGCGTGGTGTCCGAATTGCTTTTAAAATTCACGGCACTACATAGTGCCTCACTATCTAGTTTTTTAGTAGTAAGGGGTTAAGGTGGGAATTCGGATACAACCTAAATAATGGCAGAAACAAAATGGAAGCAAAACTAAGAAAAAAAATCCAAACCATGACAACTTTGATATTTTGCACCAAGAATCCTTCAGCTGTAGGGGACAGACAAGCGCTAGTATTGACTAGGAACGGTCCAGTGTAAACACCATGGGCTAAACCTACCAGTATTTAAATCTCTTTTAAGAAACCTACCTCTATAGGCGGGCTTTTAATGATTTTACTGGTTCTTAAATTAAAACATTTGATTTTATTGATTTTATTGATTTCATTGATTTCGTTGATTTTACTGATTTATCGATTTTATTGATTCTAACCTCTATCACCGTTTCATGTGTGTGCTGGGTTTTATTTCTACATACTGGAAACTGTTTTTAATACTGATTTTGTCTCACATTAATTGTGCAGCACTTAGTAATCTGGATTTCGAAAATTGCAATATAAAAAAAGTTTATTATTATTATTATTATTTTTAAACACGAGTTCCAAAATGTGCACGTCACATGTCCGTTGTGAATGTATCTTAACGGTTGCATCACGAAGCACGCGGCAGTGGAAACCAAGCATCTTGTTGGCACCATAGTTGTGACACTTCTGAGGTTAGAGTTGTCTCTCTCTCTCTCTGTCTCTCTCCTCAGCCATTTGATCTGTGCCCCCTCAAGCCTGGCTTCAGCAGATTATGCAACTGTTTCGGTGACATGTTTACCCTAGCAGATTTGGTTCCCTTCAGTCCAGTTTTTGACAGGAAGGACACTTTCCAAAAGAAAATTAGCACTGTGCAGTTCTTCTGATATTAACACGGTTTTCATCTCCTTTAAGAGGTTCTAATTTAAGCTCCCTGTAATGGAGCGACTGGCTCCTGACAGCAGCTGATGAATTCAAAGTAAGAAAAGGTTCCGGTAACCGCGCCCATGAAAAGGCTGGCGCTGCCAATTACTCATTGATAAACACTCATAAGACATGAAAAGGTTAACTATCTTTATGGGTTCTTAACAACACACCTGGAATATAAAAAGCTCTTGAACTTAATTTCTTTTATGTTTTTTGTCTGTTCTGCAAATTTATCGTAACAAACCAGAATGTCTTAAACTTGTAAAGCCCACTGCATCAAAGAACTGACAGAAAGTTGCAATTTGCCTCTACTTTTTTGATGATAACCTTGATGATTTGGTTAGTTTTTGCTCACAAAATTGTTAGTTTAAGATGCAAAAAATAGTAAAGTGTTCAGGACAAAAACACCTTATTTCCCTCTGTCTCAAATTTGACTCACACATTTTTAACATTGAGTAACTGTATTAAATGGAAATAACTCTCAACAAATTTTTTATTCTTTTAAATCAGCAAGTGGTCCTTTTAAGGAAAATGACCAACAATAGATGAATTATTATCATCATAAAGGTTTAGCTAAAAGTTTCCCGCTAAAAGTGTTTTTAATTTTTCACGGAGGCAGTCATTTTTAAATAAGCAGGAAAAACCCGTCTACTGCCCCTAGTGGGTTGATAATGAACTACAGGCCTGAAAACATGGACCAAAATTATACATAGTCTCATAAAATTCTTGATTCAAATATGATACAAATGGTTGCATAGGATTAATGGAGCCAAAAAGCCAAACAGAAGCTGAGGACGGGTTCTGTTCACAGACTTGCAAGAACGTTTTGATGGATAGGAACTGAAGGCCGCGGTGTTGTAAGAACCTGTTCAAGTCACGCATCATAAGGCTTTGGAAGTCGGAGGACATGAGGCGATTGAAGGATGGGCGGGTGAAGAGCCTGTCCTTCGGTCGCTCCGGCTGCTGATTTGTTGGCATGTGGAGCTGCGGGTTTCTCAGGGCGACGCTGATGTCATTCAGCAGGCGGGGCAGGGGTCCAAGTTTCAAAATGGCATCCTATAATAGAGTGAAGCTCAAAATTATTTCAAGAACTTCTGCATTTCAAAAGTACAACAAAAGAGTTTTCCATAACAATCTGAGACAATATGAGGTCCTTTTGATTTTTTGATTTAGGAAAAAAGAAATGATTCTTTACTTTCACTAATTTCTATAAGTCAGTAAACACATAATGAGGATTTTAACCTCTGACTTCCGGCCTGTTTCTCTGAAATATTATTTCTATTTATTTCATCAGTTAGAGAGCTTCTACTTTTTTACAGTATTATCTGCACTATAAAGGTCTACAACATAATAGCCTACATAAAAAATGCAACAGTTGATCAATAAAAACAAGGAATCCCAACTAATCAAAAATTACTAGAGGGTCTTCCATCTTTAAAAATCAAGAATGTACAATGAAAAAAGGAATGTCAAAATAGTTAAAACAAGCTTAACTATACTATATAATAATAAATATACTTTAACCTTAATAAATTATTCAGTCTAAAATGTCAGAATTTCCGACTCTAATCTCCATATTCTGACATTTTACATATACTGTAAAATATTAACAACAGCCTTGTAGTTAAGAAAAAAATGGACTTGGTGACATTGACATATTTAAGGCACCTGTGTCGGCATGTCGATCCTATTCAGAGAATGAAATATTTATTTTATTAAGTCTTATAACTGCAGTAAATATATATTTAAAAACACCCAAATTATAAACATGGTTATGACTTATTTCAGCTCAAATAATATCTTATTATTACAAAAGTTAAAATATAATTGACAACATTGTGTCCTTCCACCCACCTTGCTGAGTTGGCCCATGACTTCCCACAGCAGACTGTGGAGCATGGACAACTCTCTGCCCAGGTCAATGTAGCCCTCAAAGCCTCCAGCGTTTCCTCCAGTGTCCAAGTTGGAAATTTCATAGAGGAACTGCTGCATGGAGCCCCACTCCATCTCCAGGAACTCGTTCATGAAATACATGTATTCCTCCTTTGGCCCAAATCTGAACAAAAAGATGACAAAAAGGCACGATGCCGGTCATCGGTGGATACAATTTTGGGGGGAGATTTTGACATTTAAATTGAAAATGTCATCAGCATTTTTCTAAACATTGAACAACTAGAATATATTATTAAACTTTGTTTTTATTGCAAGAATGTGTCTTGGTACAAAACATCTTCTATCAATATGAAAGCTAATGATGACCCTGATGGT
Source organism: Oryzias latipes (assembly GCF_053564925.1). Taxonomy (NCBI): domain Eukaryota; kingdom Metazoa; phylum Chordata; class Actinopteri; order Beloniformes; family Adrianichthyidae; genus Oryzias; species Oryzias latipes. The sequence continues at coordinate 22,304,326 of NC_136247.1, forward strand.
AACCATGGTTACAGCCTTCTCTTCTGCTCTAACTAACAGGGGTCAAAGCACGTTTCCACTTCCACAAAAGAGCTTAAAGACACGGCAGCCTCCGTCACTTGGCAACTTGTGTCGTTTTTTGTTTTGTTTTTTCACATCAGTCAGCTTTGTTGTTTTACAAACCTCGTCTACTTAACCGTTGTTTTCTTCTACCTTTAGAAAAATGGCATCTTATTCTTAGATGATCTATATCTTGGCACTTACTCTGATTAAAGTCAACTTTTTGAAACTATGAATGTGCAAAAACAGCAGCAACTTTAGCTTACTCCCAAGATGTTAAATGTGGCAGACATCTCACAAGTTACAGGCAGTGATCAGTTGACAAACTCTACCAGATTTAGCATATAAATCCCCTAATCTGTCATTCAAACTGGTCAACCTTCCTCACTGATAAGAACATTCCCATGATTCTGCAGAAAGTTTCAGACAAATCTTGAAAGGAAAAGGGGGTCAACACTGTAACGCAGCAAAATGTAATCAAATGTAAGTTTCTGACATGTTCAGCAGATTCAGGCGGGATTGATGTACTACTGCTTTTCATCAAAGGTGGATTGACTTCTTCCTTCCTGCTTACAGCATCACTGACAGAAGATTCAAACCCAATGAGAAGTGAAGCTGCTCAGTTTAGTACGTAATCTTGTCATCTTGTCTTGGTCTTTAGGAGGGTTTGGCATCAAAGCAGTCTATTTTCAAAGCGTTCCCAGTGGTCTTTTTATGACGATTAGGCCATTTTTAGCCAAAATAAAAAACCCTGTGTCGTTTTCTAGGACATAGTTTCTGCAGAGTGGCAGGAGTTCATCAGAAATGTGCCTGTGATTTATGGGCGGGGGGCGGGGACCCCCCCCCCTTTTCCTCCCTGATGCTGAGAGCTCTCTGTTTACCTGCTCTCCTGCTAGCTCACAGCCTCCCATAACCCAACAGTAACACGACAAAATCACTTGGACAAGGAAAACGAAAACATACACGGATGTGGATGCATCAGAATGAAGCGCAGCAGGGAGCTAGTGGTCCGCCTAGGGTATTTTCTACATCACAAATTAGCTCTTTTTTTTTATACAGCTTTTTTTTTTTCTGCTCCTGATTTACTAAAAATTAAAAAAAGAACTTCTTATAGGCCTCTAGACTCAACTTTTTCCTTAGGTGCACATGTGTCAAAGTGTCGCAGCAACCGTTCACACGATGACCATGAATCAGCTTTTCTTTGCACCAATGTGCAACACATTGCTAACGTAGAGAGCTGCTTTTCTCTGTGGCAGTTTAGCCGTTCATCGCATAAACATTCAAACATTCACATTGATTCCCGCCTGGCACGCCCATGAGTCGATGTTTCCTTGGGCGAGACACTGAACCCCACCTTGCCTCTGGTGGTAGGTTGGCGCCTGTGTTCGGCAGCGGACACGCCACCGGTGTGTGAATGTGTGTGTGACTGTGTGAATGGTACTGTGACTGTAAAGCGCTTTGGGCCTTGTAGGTAGAAAAGCGCCATATAATTATACGCCATTTACACCATTTAAACAAAAGCCTAGAGGACAGGATGGAAACACTGGAACGTGTGCAAACTGGACGACTCAGATGTACATTCTCATAAACAAAAACAATCATACCGTTTTTTTTTCCTCACAACGGCTGGACCCACAGATGCGACCGTGTATTTTTTTTTTTTAGGCGCACCATTGAAAAATTCAGTTCATATATATGTATCTATCTATCTATCTATCTATCTATCTATCTATCTATCTATCTATCTATCTATCTATCTATGTATATATATATATATATATATATATATATATATATATATATATATATATATATATATATATATATATATATATATATATATATATATATATCTGTGTGTGTGTGTGCATGTGTGTGTGTGTGTGTGTCCTGCATCTTTTAAAGGCAATACGCTCAGTTTGCTGCACCACTGTTCTGCATTGAAACCGTTCAGAATTGTCGATCTTGGGGGGTTCCGGCTGCCGCTGCTGCTGCGGCGGGGGTCTGGGTGTGGGGGTGGCTGAACCTTACCGTAATGATAAACAACCAGTAAACTTGTCTGCTCTATGCTGCTTCATTGTCTTATCCCCCCCTCCCACTATCACCCCCCCCCCCCCCCCCCCCAACATCCCTCTCTCTTCTTCCCTTCTTTCCTTTTCTGTCCGGTCCAACGCCAAAGATTTTCAAACATGATTGAAATTAATAAAGTTTGGCCTCAATTACAAAAGGGGTTTATTCAGTCATGCCTTTGGTTTGTCTGAAGATTGATAACCCCTCTTGTTAAAGTAAAATATGTCCAACACAAGAGGCCCTCAGCTCTCATCTGTCTGCCTAGCTGTTGGACAGGACAAGTTAAAAAAAAAAGAAGAATTGTCGATCTTAACTGGTCACACTTCCAAATGTCAGATAAAAGATTTTGTGATTTTTCACACCTAAATAACTGCTTTTTAATCCATTATGTTTAGCAGCTCATAGCACAATTTTCTGTGATTTGACACCTTCAGAATGCATATTTATTTCAGTTTTCGCCTTACCTTGTAAGTGTTTCTAGGTAATAAAAATGTAACATATTAAATGATCTGATCAAGAAAGTTTTAAATAAGATTAGCTAAAAGAGTGAATAAATCCCTCTTAGCTTAAAATCTAATATTAAATGTTGAATGTGTCAGAGCTCACATTATACATTTGCAGAACTGAGCATTTTAATGTAAGCAAGGCTCATTTTCTACTGAAAGAGCTACAAGCAGACAGGCAAAGCTTAAATGCATACTTGCTGAAGCTGGCCAGGTTCTGCATCACCCTGGCGATGAGCGTAAGCGTGCGAGACGTGCGTTCAGCGGGGTACTCCTGCATCAGGCTGAACAGGGAGGGAGACATGATGGCTGGGCACATGAAACGCAGAAACAGGGAGGAGCTGATGAGGCTGTCAGCAAGATCCTCTCTTCCACGCTCAGCACATCTGGCTCTCCAAGACGCAAAGACTTCCTTCAGCTCCCGGGGGAAGATGCTGAAACATGTATTTTTTTATTTTAGTTTATTACAACAACTGTCAAAAAAGCTACGCAAAATGCTCTGAACAATTCCCTGTAATGCCAGCTTTAAAGAACATACAACTATAACCTGATGGAAGTGAATTTTAAAAAAGAAAGTGGCAGATTTAGGATTGAGCTGCCCTGACCAGAGGGAGTTGATGATTTTGCAGAGTAAGAGCTCGCAGCACATGCGAAGGTTGGCTTGATGGTCGGCGAGGACGGATGGGGGGACACGCATGGGGTCCACCTCACAATTCTCCTCAGACTCATATAAGGCTCGAATGAAGTCACCTAAAGATGGAGAACAAAGTCCACGCATTATTGGATCTTATACCATGGTCCGGTTGAATACTCGATTCTGATTGGCTGCTGGGTATGCGTTAAAACCTGATAACCGCACGGTGAAAAAAGAAGTTCCGGTCGGCTAGCTTAAATGATTTGTATCACTGCGCCGGCTTCTGTAAAACAACCTTTTGCTTCATCATCTGGGCAAAAACAAGCGGTAAGCGATTAACTTTCCCTCTGAATTGATGCTTTATTCAACCCATCGGGACGATCAGCATATATATATCGCCGAATCTTGACTGCAGCGGTGGTGCTGCGCGACGCGTACTATATGTTACGTTTATGTTTATGAGAAAAGTGATCCAAATCGGAAAAAAAAAACAAGAATAAAGTACTAAAACTGATTGAAAAATATATTTTTTTGTAAATGACCATGGTATAAGCGGGTTAATGGCCTTCGAAGTGTGCGGTTACTACTTTTTAACGCACTTCGCGGAAGCAACCGTCCTCCGCTTCGCGTCGGACGGTTCAGGCTTCCACGGCGTGCGTTAAAAAGTAGTAACTGCACACCTCGTCGGCCATTAACCCTTACAAAACACACAGAAACCAAAGGATTAGCAAAAGCTTAACTTATTGTAATCATCAATTTCATACAAAGTATTTTCATGATTGAACTTATTTTAAATGAAACATTGGGTTTGAAAACAGGCTTCTGCAACTCAAGCCTTATTTAAGGTTTTTCACAAAATATGGAAGGAATTCTTTTTAGAATTGAAAAAGATTTATCTACACAATGTAAGTGAACGGCATCAAAATGACATTCTGAGTCAAAATGGCTAAAGGTGATAGACCATATAGCAACAGCTGGACTTTTAGCTTCTTTTGGACCAACGTATCCATTTTTCATGAAAATCCATGGCTTAAAAATTCTGGAGTTCCTCGGCAACCAGAAACCCAGCCCTCAGTGATGGAAAATAAAGGAGTTGAATAAACTGTAATCACCTCTATCATCTATATTTCTATCATCACACAATTTAAATCACCATCCAACATGTAGAATACTATTAAATCTGTTTCAGTGATAGTTTAGTTTAGCAATTACCTATAATACATAAGATTATACAATTATGAAGCCCATTGAGAAAACTATGTTGTAATTTGTGCTATAGAAATAAAATTGAATTGAATTCAATATATAATTTGGTCCTTGCAGGCAAGGATTGCTGTGGGACAGGATAACATCACAATCATTTTTGTGTACTCTTGTAATTTAGTGTAGCCTCTATACAAGAAACAAAACTGTAATTGCATGAACAATGCTTTATTCAACCAGTAAAAATGAACTTTAATTCATTTGAAAATCAATTTACGACGGAGTATTAGGGCCACCATAATATGAAAAAAGTAAAATACATTTACGAGAAGAGAGTTGTGAAATTATAAGAAATAGATCGGAATTTTACAAGAATAAAGTTGTAAAATGATGAACAAAAAAGTCAAAAGTTTATGAGAAAAAAACTCAGAAATACGAGTAAAAAAAGTTGATATTTCACGATAATAAAGTATTAATTTCATAATTTTCCAGTTGAGAATTTACTAGATTAAAGTCATACATTTCTTTTTAGATCATACATTTTCTCTCACAAATGTATGACTTTATTCTGGTAAATGTATTTATATCATCTTCATGGTGGCTCTTATCCTCTGTTGTATAAATACCCCAGATGGTGAAATGTCATGGTAATAGATCTGGAATGGACACAGTGTCTTACCTATAGCTTCCTTGAGGTATCTGTGGCCTATTAGTTTGAGGTACTCTTCCACAGCCTTCGTAGCGAGCGTGTTCTCCCGAAAGATCAAGTGTTCACGGTCCATGAATCGATCTGCCTCACACATGGCCATGTCTGACAGAAACTCCTAAGAGGAGATCACACTTCCAGGTCAGTGAAGGCCACACAAAGGAAACTACTGCAACCGCACACACGCCGCACTACACTACCTTTGTTTTCCCTGTGCTTTGCAGGATGTGCACCAAAGCGAACGCCACCTCCTCTTTACTCTTCACGCTCAGCAGCGGCTCCAGGACAGCACACAGTGTTCTGTAGTTGTTGGTGATGTATTCGGCGAATTCCTTGTATAACTCCATCGGGAGGATGTTCATCGTCTGGTAGCGAGACTTTATGCGCAGTGAAGCGTTGATGACTTTGGTACTTCCCACGCCGCCACCTTTGGCCAGAACACTGGACTGTATCACTGGGTACCACTGCTCCACAAACTGTCGGCCTGTGATGCTGGAAATGGGGATGCTGACCAGGCCAATGTATGTGCTTTTCTCCTAAAGAGCGGAACACAGAGACGTTCTTTCTTTGACACCTTTTTGTCTTGTTTTTTTGTCGGTTGTTCTCACCTTACGCCTCTTCTTGTCTGTTTCCTTGTAGAGGTGCAAACGAAGGCTACGAATGGTGGGTAAATTGTTGAACTCGAAGTGCTCCCCCCAGAAGACGGTGTCAGTGCGGGGTTTGCTGGTTGTGCGTGCATACAGCATGTCATCCAGACACAGCTCACAATAGTAGCGCTTCTTAGCTGGAAGATCTCGAGCCTCAATGATCCACAACTTGAGCACATTATCCACTCGTCGGCTGTTATCCTGCAAGTGTAACAGTGATCATACTATAAGAAATGTTTAGACCCACTGAGAGTTTTTAACATGTTCCTGTGGTATTTTTACTGATGATGGAAGACATTTATTAAAAAAAAATTGAGCTTTTGTGAATCACAACAAAATGTTGTTGTTTGTGACGTAGAAAATACGATGGAAGAACCACAAGCTCCAACCTCTAAAGAACGGGAACAGGAAGAGGGGGCGGGGTTACTCCACACCAACAGTCCCGCCCACAACTCATAGGGTTACCTTAAAACTTTTTTTTTATTTTTTTATTCCGAGGTGAATATTTACTGATTTACTGCCGCTCTGCAGAAACTATGTCCTAGAAAACAACACAGGTTTTTGGATTTTGGTTAAAACGTCATAATCATAACAAAAAAAACGCTAGGAACGCTTTGATAATAGATCAAAAGATGTTCGGGGTGAGACTTACGGCAACATTACTATTTTGGAATCCATTTTACTATTAAAGGGATAAAAATAACATCTGCACCGAGGTTACCTTGTTTGGTTTGACCGCTCGTTGCAGATTTTCAATCCATTTGTCTCTTTCTGAAGCAGATCGGCAGGCAAAACACTTTGTCCCTGAATTTGTTGTTACCTGCAGACAAAACCAGCTTATAAAAGTAAATTCACACATTTGCACAGTTATTTTGTTTGTTGAAAAATGGTTCATCTAGACCAGTTTTTTTTCAACCTTTTTTAAACCAAGGTTCACTTTATCCTTGACCAAAATTCCGCGGCACACCAGCATCCAAAAATTAAAAACTAGAAACTCTATAGTCTGTTTTGATATACAGATCCTCTGCAATCTCACGTGTATTTTTATGATAATTTTGGCAGAAAAAGCTGGAAGTTGCAACTCTTTTTTTAAGATGCAATAAAAGTTAAGTTAGTTTTCAGTAATGAATTTCCAATTAAACTATTTAAAATGTTACCCTGGTAGATGTTTTTCCCTCCAGTTTATTAACATGCAGTTTTATGTAACCTCACAAAAAACAAATACATTCTTTCTAAATAACATTCTAAGTGTTGGTGCAAAGGCAACTGTAATTTCTGAACAATTATATGATCACTATTTGTTTGATGCATTTTACACAACAAAAACTATTATATTTATGTGTTCTGTAGCTACACAAAAAGTGAACATGTTGAAGTTGTATTAGTTTTTCTTTTGTCTTAATCAAAGATGAAGTCTTTGAAAACTTTAACAAAAATGTTTTATTTCTTTTTAGATGATTAAATTGTTTCAGACTGGCCAGACTTGACTATTACATTGATTTGCGTATTCTAAGCGTGCTTTATTTGTACGTCTTCCGTGGTTTTAACATGGTTCATTCATAAAGTTCACCTAAAGACCAAAACTCCTCTCACTTTTTCCTGGTTTATTCACGTTTGACCAATTTTCTTCCATGCAATATATGCAAACTTATGTGGTGGCTGTGTGCCATGGCCTTTAAATGCAAGTTGTATGAATTTTAACTACACTTTTCCCATTTGATCCTTTACTTTTCAGCTGCAGTTTAAACAAGCTGCCTCATCCAAAGTTTCAACCAAAGTCCTGCGATGATTTCTCAAGATTAAATGAAAAAATGAGGCAGTGAAGGATTGGAAAATGGTGATACACTAACCTCAAAGCAGTACTCTTGACCTAAAATACTGGAGTGGACCGGCTTGATTATGGCATCCTCATCCAGAACTAGATCCAGAGCTTCTGCAGCACTGCTGGGGGAAAGAAGGGACTCGTGGGAGTGGGATTCTTTGAAACTTTGCATCAACCGTGTCCTGAAGAGAAAAAAATACAAATCCACACCTTTAAAATTTTAAACAGATTAATTTCCACATTTTCAATGTTTCTATTTTAATTAATTAAACAATAGAACAGAAAAGACATGAAAAGTTGCTGTAAAAAACTCAGGTTTATTTTACTTTAGTTACAGAAGCTTTTATTGGATTTTTTTCTATTTTCCTATTTTTTTCTCATTGTGTCCCTTTCAGTGGGAAGGGTCTACTACACCGCACATTCACTGAGCTGCTGGAGCCTATCCTACTTACTGTTGGGTGAAGGCTGAGTGCACCCTGAACAGGTCGCCAACAACAAACCCTTTGACAATAAAACCGCATGTAGTCTTCCCAACATGTGAGATAAGCTGTCTCCAAAAACACAGAAGTAAAAGAAAGAGAAGGGGGCGGGGCTACACTTCATCAGGATGTACAGCATAACTTTAGAGGAGAGCAGCGCCGTCTAGGAATAGAAAAGTGGTGAAATTGGAAGCAAAAGGTGAACAAAGGTAAAACAAGGTCCCCTTACAAGCTGAAAAATACAGCTAGAAACCTCATTCTGGTGATCTGGAACGCAGACAGTGATATCAGCCGAGGAACAGACGCCTGTCCTTCAGGGTTAAAGCGCAAACAATGAGGCTCAAATTAAGCTGTAGGAAGCCTGCTTAGACCCAAACACAAAACAGAAGGATTTATCATGTCGGGTTGATTATTTCTTTCTTTTAACGGCGCTTCTTGACAAAACATTTAATATTGTCATGAACAAATTGGTAACATTTAAATGGTGCCACATTTTTAAGACAAATACATCTGTAGGGATGAGCAGAGGAGTGCAGGATGATTTAAAAAGTCTCTTCTGTCAGCAGAACTTTATTTATTATCTGCTTGCTGGAATAATTATTAGAGTATTAAAGAAACAGAACCAAACAATTGCATTTTTAAATAATTTTAGCAATTTAACAATTTATACCTTTAAAGACTGGTTCAGATAAAAAAAAGTGTGTTTTTGGTGTTCCTAACATGTTCTTGTCACGTTTTTCTGATGAGAGAGGACATATAAAAAGAAAATTAAGCTTCAAATTGCTTTCTGAGTATTTTTTTTATTGAAATCCTTGTGAATCAAGAGCAAACGAAAGAGAGCGTAGTTGGAATATAGAAAACATGATGGGGAGGCCACAAGCTCCCTGCTCCAAAGTGGAAGGAAAGGGGGGGCGGGGTTGCTCTGCGCCAACGGTCCTGCCCACAACTCAGATGCGAATTTCTAATGAACAACTACCTGCCTACAGAAACTATGTCCTGGCATCATCAGAATTAAAAGACTACTGGGAACACTTTCAAGATACATCAAAAGATGATCAGACTGAGTCTTTCACAAGCAAGAACCTCAGGAACACGTGGAAGAGCCTAACACGCTAGAACACCTTTTTTCAGACCTTCTTTCTTTGTTCAGAATGGCTTTCAGTTCCAAACCCTCTCAGAGCACTCAGGTCCCAAGGTGCAGGTCCTCTGGTGGTCCTCATGGTTAGAAGAGAAACCCTCTGTGAGGTCAGTCTCCAGCACACTGGAGCTCGCCTGTGAAACAGCCTGCCTGCGTAACCCTTGTGCTATCTTGTGGGGTCAAAATGACCCCCACCCTTACATTGGCGTGTTATTCCTACCATGACAAAGGTGGATAAAGGTGGAAAGATTTCATGTAATCCATGGACACCAGTGAAGATCACAAATCATTGAAGAAAAAAAGTTCGGGTCTAGATGACCCAACTCCCAATGATAAAGTGCCTAGGATAGCACAAGGGTTAAGTATGTAAGGGCTTCATCTAGTTTTTAAGAATAAACGTAATGTTAACCCTTTTAGCCTTTCTATGAGGGAGATATTACACACCTTCTGATGTCTTAATGGATTTCGTGCATCGTTTGCTTCTGTATGATGTGCGTGTATGTTGAGTGGGTTTTATTTAGGCTACTATTTTCACAGTTTCATGTATTTATTTTATGTAAAGCACTTTCTGCAACAGGGGAAGTGCTTCAAAAATAAAATTGAATTTGAATTTGAACTCACCGCTGTGGGATGGAAACCCACCTACTGACTGTAACGGCGAACTGGAGTGAGTGAGTGTGACATCACCCACTCAGGATGGCTCACTTCCGGCTCCAACTAAATTAAGTCAAGTCAGTCGCAATAGGAGCCAGTAAGCAGTCATTGGTCTGAATCGGTCTGACTCTTTGTTTCCAAGGCAACCACTCTTAGCAATCAAGTAAGTTTGTTGGAAGGCCACGCCCACTCAAAAGCAGGTCAATCAGGCGTTTCAAACGTTCGACGTGACACCATTTACTTTTATTGAGGCATCTGATTGGTCAGTTTATGACTTAAATAACTCGCACTACAGAAAAAATATTGTGAAAAAAGTCGGGATTATCAAGAACAGTTTTAGAAAAAGATAGTAGGTCATGAACGATTGTTCTGATGAACAGAATGACTGAGGAACAGCTGCTTATTTCTCTATAGAAGTCGATGGGGTTTTGGCTTCTTGGAACCAGTGGGTACTTCCTGTTTGGAACACCAGGGGGGGGGGGGGGGGGGGGGGGGGGTCACTCACTCAATGGAGTCATCCTTCAACCATGTCTGACTAGGGAAGCAGCATATGTGTCTCATAATTCAAAATAAAAGTCAATAGCAGAATTGCTTTTTCATTTAATCAAATAAAGCTGCGTCCATTGACTTCAAAAATAAAATGAAAAATCAATCCGCCAAACGGCTCTTTATTTGACTTTTTTAACGTCGTCGCCCCGCCTCCCCCCTGGAAATGCTGACTGGAAATGAATTTTGCTTTTGCGTTGTGGATGTGCAAACGAAAATGCAATCTTTGCATTATTGTTTTAATTACATCACAGAATAAGCAGTGTTGAAGTAGAAAATAAAAACACATTTTGAAGGATTGATTTTCCATTTTATGTTTGAGTCATTTGATGCAGATACATTTTGAAAATGAAAAAGCATTTCTGTTAATCCATTTTGTCAAATTAGACATTTCTAAATGAATTTTGCTACACATTTACCAGAGAACTTATTGAAAATGAAATGTCAAATACCATTTTCTTTATCATTTTAATTAAGTGACAGAATGAGCGGTGTTGAAGAAGAAAAAGAAAAAGCAGATTGATTTTTAATTTATTTTTGAGTCAACAAACACAGCTTCATTGTTAACAGGAAGTACCCACTGGTTCCAAGAAGCCAGAACCCCACCGACTTCTATAGAGAAATAAGCAGCTGTTCCTCAGTCATTCTGTTCATCAGAACAATTGTTCATGACCTACTATCTTTTTCTAAAACTGTTCTTGATAATCCTGACTTTTTTCATGATATTTTTTCTATAGTGCAAGTTATTTAAGTCATAAACTGGTCACAGTGAACAGCACACCCAGGCTGATCCCACAGGTGTATGATGGGGTTAAGTTCAGGACAAACAGCCGTTCCATCTTCTCCACTCCTAAATCCTGAAAGTGGTCTATTCTAGTATAACATATTCTCATTTCATTTGACATCAAGGCTAAATAAATGCAAAGCGGCTCTCCGTGGTGATGGTAATAATTCTTTGGAAGCTGAATCTCAGGTTGTGCAGATTGCAGCACATAAACTGGTAAATCAAGCGACTTGGCAGTAGAGGTAGAGCAGCTGCAATGGAAAGCTAGAGTGTGAATTTGGATGCTGCGGGTTTATGGCAAAGTCATCTTAACACTACAGAGGGAATTAAGCATGTGTGGGCAGAACTCAGAACAGGCTGTGAAGGCAGCTGTCTGAGGCAGCGGTTAGAGGCGACCTGATCAAGGCAGTCTTTCAACCCCAACATCACTTCAATGCTGCCCCTCAGAATCAACTCAGGCTGCAGAAACACTTGCAAAATCTTTTCTTGAGCCTCTGCCGAATGACTTTTTCCACCTCCGTGAGCATCGCACATCCTCATCCGGCCTAAAGTGTCTATAACACATCTCTTGCTTCGGCAGGAAACTGTGCTGTCAGCACTACATTTTTACTCTCAACATCTTTGTATCTCCCAAATGTGCATCGTGACTGGATTGTGTGAGGACAGCATAAAATTTGATCACAATGCCAGCCAGATTCCACTGGGATGTGACCTCTGAACAGAATGCACAACAAGGAGACGCTGTCAGGGAGCTGCGAGCCAGTGCAGCCTGACGACAGCAGATTAAGAAAAAGATTTAGGAAATTAAACTGGCGTGATAAATGCAAACACTAACCCTACCTTAGTCTCTCTGGAGAGAGGGAACAGGTGTGACAGCATAGGTTACATCTGTTCAACATGGCGTTGACTCAAATATCCAATCAGCCAATCAGCACCGGATCAATGTGTTTAGACCAAATGAACTCGATCAACGGACCTGCTGAAGTTCAACGAAAGTATCAGGATGCAAAAAGGTGGAATTCAAGTAACTTTTAATGTGCTACAAATTAATACAAATTAATAAATACTCAGATTTAAAATTAACTTGGTCATCAATAAGCATAACCAGTGACTCCATATATAAGGTGCTTTGCTGTTGTTTTTTTTAGTGAAGGCTTTTGAGTGTACCCAACCTTGGTCCCTACCTCCCTTCTTCCCTAATATCCAATGAAACCTTAAACGTCAAGCATTGTGTGTTTAATGTTCTGGCACCATCCAGGCACAGACCTGCATGTTTGTGGACGTTAATGCCAACGATTCAAGTAGAATAGACAGACTCAAGAAGACAGAGGACCAGGATGCTGCTGCAACCCTGAAGAAAGTACTCAGATCAGTTAATTTCTGTTATAATTATGACCAGTCCGAAGATGAGAATTATTGCAGTTCCTTAAATGGCCACTGGAGGCATCCTTCAGAAGAGAGCAAGTGACCAAGACGTGAAGTCTCATTATACCCAATTACTCAACCGTTTAAAGTTTTTTTTAGCTCAAATTTGTGCATAATTAGGTATGTTTTTAATATGTTTTTTTAATGAAAAGTGGGAGGACCTGACAGAACCTTTATTATCCGTTGACTTGACCAATTGCTCATTTTTGAAATGACAGAGACTGTTTTGAATGAGGACTCAAAACCTACCCTTTTAGCTGAAATATATTTGTTTATTATATAATACTTTGTTATAATTGTATCTATTGAAACTTTTTTTTACGTTGTATTTATGGTCAATTGTTTTTTGTGACCGTTTATGTCTACTTTTGTGATTTTTACCTGTCCATTAGAGTTTATTTATTTATTTATTCGTTAGTCTCTACATTTACTTTTGTTATTTTTACTCTTCAAATCTTTGTTTTAATCCAGTTTCCTGACTTCAGGAGGATCCTCCACAAAGGGACCAATCCATCCCTGCTTTTGTTTCATTTCATTGGGTCCATGGCGTTGGGAGGATTTATATATTTTTTATTTCTAATTGTAGTCTGAAAAGCACTTTTTGCTATAGTAAAAAACTTTTTATAAATAAAGTTTGATGTGAATTGATTTGATTTAATTGACATAATTTAATTTAAATAATTTGATTACATTACATTAGATCTGATTACATTAGATTAGATTAAATTAGATTACATTACATCAGATTTGACACATTCATTTGTTCATTTTTTATCCATTCTAATGGTTTCAATTTCTTGAAGACAAGATTCCTTGAATCAATGTCATCAACTGACTCATTCAGATCCCAAACGTTATGGAAGAATTCGTTTAATTTGTTTGTGCAAACTAACATTTATATTCTTATCATACACACATAAATGTGAAGATAAATGTTTTTATTGTTTAAATTGTCATAAATCTGTAAATAGAATTTTAATGAAGTACAGAAGATTACTACATTATTTTCCTGACAGATAAATCTGTTGTATGTGGATTTTAAAATGAAATAGAGGAATAAAAGTCTTTCCTCATCTGTGTATGGTGAACACTGATTCTGATGACTTTTATTTTGTTGAAAAGTAAAACAATTCCAATTCTGTTGGCATTTGCTGGTTACAATGGCTGCTGATCTTTGATGTGCTGCTTCATTTTTACCAACATTTGTTGTGTTTTGAATGACATAAAGTGTTGCAAAAAATTGTTTTCGACGGTCACCTGATTCTGCAAGGAATCCCTCTTAAGAAAATGAGAGATCTATAATGTTCATCATAGATGCACCTCAGCAGTGAGAGACAGAATGTAAAAATACAATCCAAGAAATCACCTTGTTTGTTTTTGAAATAGTTCATTAGTATAATGGTGCAGAAAAAAATAATCAACAGAAGTTTAGCTCAGTACTTTGGACTGTAATGCTGATCTTCACAAACAGAGGTCAGATGTTTCCTGTAGGTCTTCTTACACTGTAGCTGCCATTTTGGTCCATTCTTCCATGCGGATCTTCTCAAGAGATGTGAGGTTTTGGGGCGACACACAATTTCAATGCACTTCATGTATTTTCTATTGGATTGAGGTCCCGCTGCTGCTGACGCCACTGCAGAACCTGGAAAACCTTCTTTTGTAGCCACTTGCTCCTCACCTGGATGGCGTGTTTGGGATCATCGTCATGCCGGGGGATCCAGCCAAGTTTCATTCTCGATGCTCTCACTGATGGAAGGAAGTTTTTCAGATACCACAACCATCTGTCCCTTCATATGGATCAGCACTTTGCATAAAAGCGACCCCATACAAAAATGTTTCCACATCCATGGGCTTCAATACAATAACCCTGTACAACAACTCACAATGCAACAGATAACCTTTGCACATTTTTTTTCTTCTTCTTCTCTATTTTGCACATTTCTTTTGCACATCTCTTTACCTGCACTGTTTTGTAAATAGCTTTTTAAATTATACCACATTTTACTTGTTCTTGTTTTTTATTTGTATTTATATTATTCTTAGTCTTTTTTTCCCCTGTCAGTTGATATGGTAACGAACAAATTTCCCACGTGTAGTATCAATAAAGTATTTCTGATTCTGATTTTTCATTCCTCCTATTAATCTTGTGTTTACTCCATTTTCTCAAGTTGTTTCAACAGCTGATCTTGTATCACTAAGTTGATAGGATCATTTCAGCAGGGGGGGGATTTTATACGTTCGCTTCCTTCCACTTCCTTTCAAGCAATATTTATTAATATGTCTAATTATCCTAAGTTTGATTTGTCATTGTATGAATGTATAACTGATGATTGTATCGTTTTTGTGATTTATTCTTATTTGATTGCTTGAAATAAACCATTTCAAAAGAAAAAAATTAAATCAAATCTTATTCAGGTGAACAATCATCTCCCGGTTGTCCTTCGACAGCTCTTTGTCGTGGTGGAAAGGTAGCAGTCTGACTGCTTGAGGTAATGGAAAGGTGACTTTTATACAGATAGTGAGTTCAAACAGGAGCCAGGTAACAAGTGAAGGACTGAATTCTTGCTCATTTGTAGGAGAGAGATTATTATTTTCTGCACCATCATGCAAATAAATTCTTCAAAAATCATACAATTTCATCCTTTTTTTAACATTTTGTCTCTCACTGTTTGTTTACCTTTGATTGACACTAAAAACTTCTCGTTTTTCTTTTTTTAAGTGGGACAACCTACAGGCTGACAAGTAGTTGTTTGTCCCGCGGTATGAGGTTGGCAGAAGTCCCTTACCTCTCCTGGTCAGCACTACGAAATCGAGGTAAAATCATCTGCCTGAAACTGCTGGTCCGGTCCAACTTGGGTTGACTTTTTGCCCTCTTGATGGATCCCTTCAGTTTTCGATTGAGAAAACTCTGCAAACCCCAGACAAAAAAACAAAAAAACAAAGACAGGTGGCTTTTAATGGCAACACACTTCCAAAAGCATCACCTAGACTTTGTCTTCCAGCAGTGGCAGAGAAAGAACACTTTATACTGGAGGGGGAGCAGAAGACTTTGGAAGGGTGGCAATAGAGTGAAAGACCTTTACAAATGAAAGGATAAAGAAAATGTTTAGTTTTATTATTATTAATATTAAAACACTTCTTTTACCTGAGGTGCTTTTACTATGCTTAGAGAAGTTTGTATTGATGATTTCTTAATCTTTGTCAACAATTATGCTAACATTGACTCAAAAAGTTGGGGGGGGGGGCAAAGCTTCTGTGCTTGGGGGCAGCTCCCCCCAGCCCTCTAGCTGCGACCCTGTCCTCCAGCAGAGCATTTTTGACAGCTCATCAAGGGTATTTTAAAGAGCTCATAGAAAAGTTCTGCTCTGGTTCTTTTTTTCTTTTTTGGTGGGGGGCGGGATGTTGTACTCACAGGCTGCCTGAAGGGCTGTGGGGTCGTATTGGGAGGGGTTTCCATGCTTGACTGTCTTACAGAGGCAAAACTTGCCCTGCGAGATTGGTCTGTAAAAAAAATAAAAAGGCAAAGTAAGGAGTCAGGAAATAAATTATTATCAAAATTTCTGACTATTTTTATATTTTATCTAACTTTTTTGAAGACATTTTTACTTAAACAAAACTGCACCTTTTATCAAAAGAAACAATATTTTCAAAATAAAAGCTGGTGAGAGTATCTTGTGCGGGTATAGAAGGTATAGAATATTACCTTGACATTCCTGTCTCTACAAAAGGAATTCAGCATAATGCAAAGACATATACATACGATTCCACCACATAACAGCAGAAGCAGAGGAAATACATCGACAACACACACCTAAAAACATAAAAATGTGACTGCGCGAGCAGACGTTTCTAACCAGCAGCCGCCGTCATCAACGGCTGTGTTCCAAGGTCAGCAAAAAGTGGTGCACAAAACTTCATGTGAGAGCTATATTGGAAGGGAAACAGACAATCCAGTGAGTCATCTGGGAACTCGTGGCTCAGGTCTCACTTCAGGCAAGAGCAAACTCTGCAGCTTAGTGATGGATCCATGAAAGGATGAGCAACTATCTTTAGAGATACTTTTTTCTGTTTGACCACAGAGGAGGTGGTCATTGCACACGGAGAAACTTGGAGCTTAAACTCTGCACCAGTACAGATTTTCTTATTTTTCCAAGTTAGTAAAGTTGACAAAGAGGAAGGAATTGTGTGGCAAAAACATTTTTTTTTCTTCTTCCAGCCACATCACTTTGGTTTTTTTTTGAACCATCAGAAGGGCACCATCTTTCACAGATGTGACGTCAATATGTGACGACTCTAAACATGCAGCACGATACACCAGATTTATGAACGGAAAGGCCCAAATTTAAGCTAAAAATGTACTAAATGTTGGTTTCACTCTCCAGTCCCTTTTGTTTCTGTGGATAAAGAGCCGTGGCGTTTTTTTTTTTGTTTTTTTTTTAATTATCCTTTGCTTTGAGCTGTTTTTTCCTTTTGAAACAGAGAATCAAGACACTGTCATCCTGTGATTTCTTTGCTCCTAAAGCCTGTAAGTAGGCTACTCTCCAGGTTCTATTCTGAATCACAGCTAATTGTTTGGTTTCTATGGAAACAACTCCAAGGGCTTCGATTTTAACTTGAATCTTGGAAGATGATGGCGAACGACAGCACACGGACTCAAAAAGAACACTAAGCCACACAGCAAATGTTGTGTCTTTGCTTTAAGACATGAAGAGATCGGATCTTTGAACCAACACAAAATCTTTCCATTTCATTTTTCTTTTTTTTGAATTATGAACGATCAATTTTTTCACATACCTGTCTCATAAAACAGTCACTTGTCATATGAGCTGATGTGGAAAAGTGTGATGTTTTCAAAGACATGGATGCGTTCTGTTGGGCCACTCTGAATGTAAATTGCTGTCAGGACTGAGCGTGTGGGCGGCAACAGCCTCTAGCTCACCGAGGCACAGAGAGAGGAAGACAGAAAGAGGAAGATTGTGAGTGGGTGTTGCAGAAACATACTCAACCCCTCTCATATCTATTTATACATACAGAGAAACTTTTTCAATAGATACACATTTCAAAATCTGTTGGTCTTCTCAGTCTACTTTAAAGCCAAAAGCAAGGAATTTAGAGAGTGTCTTCAAATATTTACATACCATTGTGACCAAAGCTACAATCCAAATGATTGGTGAATCAAATGCGTTACAACATACGTCAGAGGTGATGGTCTGAAGCAAACCAAGTCTCCTCTGGACAAAACCAACAGCCACGCAGGAGGGCTTTCAATATCATGGGAGTTTCTTAGAACAAGAAGCATTCTCAATCTTAAGGTTAAATCTCTGAGTTGCAGCACCCAAAAAATGCATAATAAAGAAGAAAATCATAGATGAGTCACGCTTTTGGGAGAAATTTATTGAACTAAAAACTGGAACCAGAACGGATATTTTATATTGAAATAATAGCATAACAACAATATAAATATCTGCACGCTTCACTACGGTAACACAATGATGCTTATGTAGCTTCATGAAACATGAGGAATCTAGTCTATTAGTGCAACACATGAGCAATTATTCAGATAGCATAAAGAACAAGCTAACAAGTCAACTCAACTCTTTATATCACTTTAAATCACTAAATCCATTGAGTTCTTAATCTTCTTTGGAACATTTCTGCCAAACCCGGTGTAAGAAAAGAACAAAATCAATCTTGAATTTTTTTAGATTCAATCCAGAGCTGTACTTCTTCTCTTGCAAAGAGGGGAAGGTCAAAAAATGTAATGATAAAAACGCATCTGAACTAATAGAGTGAAAAGAAAAGTATATATCAATGAAGAAATCAATTAGGAAATTAAGAAAGTAACTGCTCAATTTTTTGGTTTAAAAATTATTATTGAGACAAAACGAACCCTGGACATGACACTGAAAAACTAAATGAAGAAATGATCATTAATAAATGATAAATGATCATTTTGTTTTCACAAATCAGTGTTTTGTGAGCACAAGTTAGTATGCTGGGAAACTCAAAAAGTTTTTTACATGATAAAAATTATATTATTGAGTCAGTCAGGTTTGAATGACATCATATCGTCTGTAAATTATTAGGAGTAAAAGTTGACTAGAAAATCTGTATTTCTGCGTGTTAAACTACTAATTGAATATAATATAGAGGACAAATAAAATGAAATGTTGTTTTTAGGGTTGCAGACAGGAACGCTGACTGCCTTACCTTTCTGTTTAAAATAAAGTGTTGCAGGTCAGAGAGGAACTCGTTCTAGGCTGCATCTTGACTATCAAGAAAGTCGACAGACCCGCACAGTATTTTTTTTTATTAACTGCAAACTGATTATTAATCTAACTTTATCTGTTATTAATTTTTTTTCAAGAGATCGACAGCATTTCTGACCTGTCAGGAAGAATACGAGAATGCAAAGTGTTTACTTTGTAAACTTTTCTAATTTAAACTTGATTCATGTCTAGGTTTCCTGTTTAACTGTAAAACAAATTGATGCAAAGTTTTCGTACATGCATTCTTCTGTTCAATTATAGGCCATTTATTTAAGTCTTATGGTGAGATTGTTGCAAGCATTGATGACATTTGTTTTTAAGTAGATCAGATTTTAAATATCAGTTTTACAAATATGTTAACCATATAGTTTTTTTTAATGCCTTATAGGAAACATCTGACAGCACAACAGTGACTCCCAAACAGCTAACTAAACCTGGTTTCTTCGGTGTAACATAAACTGCAAAAGTAGAAGTACTGGATTCCTGAAGTCAGCTTCTGTAAAGCTAAATCAGATATCTGTAGGAAGACCTCTGCATCATATAATGAAAGGAATGGACGTCCCCTGACAGTGGAGGTGTGGAAACCTGCTGCACATGTAAACCTGAAGAATGAGTCCACCAAAAATGAAGTTACTTACAGACCCACTCTGATGAAAAATTGTTTTTTTTTACATGTTCGTGTGACATTTTTCTGATGATGGAAGACACATAAAGAAAAGATACGATTAAAATTGCATTCCTGAACAATATTCCCCCGGTGATGTTAGACTGGAGGTGTGAGGGGCTGCAAGCTAGTGGGAAAGCATGTAAACAGAAAGCTCAGTTGTGGCCGACGGGAAGGGGGGACGGGGGTTTTTCACATCAGAGGTCAATTTCTAATGAGCTTCAGCTGCTCTCTGTCTTTTTTTTTTTTTTTTTTTTTGCTTTGACTAAAAATGACAAAACGATGACTAAAAGACCAGCAGGAGTTACCTGAAAATAGATCAGAAGATTATCTGCATGGGACTTTAAGGAAAAAAAAAAAAGCTTTGGAGAAAGTCGTAAGACAAATTGGCTCAATAAAACCACGGATGTTACCAAAAAATCAGGTGGGAGTGAAATTAATTAACCCCACAGTTTGTAGCTAAAAGCTAAAAAGCAGCAGAGTACTTCAATGTTAAAGGTCTCTCCCACTCCATAACAGCCAAATTCACAAAAGCTAAAATCCCACATCAGCTCAGGAAAATAAAAGTTTACTTAATTAGTAAGAAAACTGTCCAAACAAGCAGCATGACTGACAGGAGCCAAATCTCCCCGCTTCAACTCCGTGGCTCTTTGACAGGCCGGCAGCATCACCTCAGGGGGGGTTTGGCACCGTCTTATTCTGAGCTGTGATTTATGAAAAAAAAAATGACATCTGAGATGCCAATTGTGCAGAAAAACACTTTCATTTAGAGAGACTCAAAGAAAAATCTCCCACTTTTTGTCAGTGTCTCTTGCTTTTCAAAATTATCTTTAATAAAGTTTAAAAAAAAACTGAAAGGACAGAAAATTGCACTAATATGTTAATAACGCTGTAATAGCCGGAACGAAAAATATGCACGGTTTGCAAAAACAACAACAACAAAAAAGAGGTTTTATATTTAGAGACACATTGATGCTATATTTAGAAACAAACCTTTTAATGAGGAAAATCTCAAACGCACCGGGAAGGCAAAGCTGACGGAGTTGAAAGGAGGGGTGGGTGGAGGGGTTGAGTGAGAGGGGGCAATGTGGGCGCCAAGGAGCCACAGGAAAAAAACCAGCGATCAGCCACGAACCTGAAGGATATGTTCACAAAATAATGCAGTGGCTTCTGGCGTTCTGCACTGAAACGAATCATTTTTAAAAGGAAAATGCCCTCCGAGTGGAAAAGACTTCAGGGCAGCTACCAGAAGTTTCTATCCATCACGTGTGTCTTTCAGCTTTCCTGTCTTTCTCCAGCGCTTATGTGTGAGAACTGGCCAAGAGGAGAGTGGCCTAGTTACCATAGGAACACACTCACAGCTTGTGCACTGCTCTCCATCTAACTACCTTCATTTCCATGGATATATAAGCTTTTTCTGTTTTGTTTTAATGCTGCTTGTAAATGTTAAAACTGTGCTACTGAAATTCTGGAACCAAAGAAGCAAACTGAAGCTCCTGCTATCTACTAAAATGCATCACAATAAGGTGAATTTCTCTTTGAAACCACCCTAAAGCATAAAGCTCTAGACTAGACCACTTCATTAGGAACACCTCGCTGGCACCGGGTTGGACCTCCTTTTGCCTTCAGAACTGCCTTAATCCTTGGTGGCATAAATTCAACAAGGTACTGGACACATTCCTCAGAGAGTTTGCTCTACATTGACACGACAGCAACACACAGTTACTGCAGATTTGTCTATGACTATTGGGTTATAAGGTCCTCTTTGGGTTGTAGTGTTCAAGAAACCAGTCCAGATTGATGGAATCACTGTGGCCAGAAAGGGATGGACATGGTCAGCAACAACACTCAGGTAGGCTGTGGCACTGTAACCATGCTATATTGGTACTAAGGGGCCCAAAGTGTGCCAGTAAAATGTCCCCCACAGCATGACACCACCACCACCATCCTGAACCACTGATACAAGGCAGGATGGATCCATGCTTTCATGTTGTTGATACCAAATTCTGACCCTGCCTTCAGAATGTAGCAGCAGAAATGGAGACCCATCAGACCAGACAACGTTTTTCCAATCTTCTATTGTTCAGTTTTGGTGAGACTGTGTGAATTGTAGCCTCAGTTTCCTGTTCTTATCTGACAGGATCAGCACCCGATGTGGTTTTCTGCTGCTGTAGTCCATCTGCATCAAGGGTGGACGTGTTGTGCGTTCAGAGATGCTCTTCTGCAGACTTTGGTTGGAGCCGCCACCAGTGTGTGAATGGGTCTGTGACTGTAAAGCGCTTTGGGCTTTTTAGGTAGAAAAGTGCTATGTAAGTATACACCATTTACCAACCAATTGTTCTTTGAGTTTCTTTTGTATTCTATCAGCTGGAACCAGTCTGTCCATTCTCCTCTGACCTCTGACATCAACAAGACATTTATATTCACAGAACTGCCGCTCAATGGATATTTTCTTTTTTTCAGGCCATTCTCTGTAAACCCTAGAGATGGTCTTGGGGGGAAATCCCAGTGGATCAGCAGTTTCTGAAATCCTTAGACCAGCCCATCTGGTACCAACAACCATGTCATGTTTAAAGTCCCTTCAATCCCCTTTCTTCCCTATTCTGACGCTTGATTTGAATCGTCAACATGTCTAAATGCATCGAGTTGCTGCCAGTCACATGACTGGTTTATTAGAAATGAACAAGCAGTTGGAAAGGTGTGCCTAACAAAGTGGCCAGATTACTTTCCCTCCCAGCAAAAGCAGCACATATAAGCTGGACAAAAAGTATAAATTTGCTTCAACAGTGAATGGAACTTTTATTAAAGTAGATGAGGACGCTTTGAAGTGCATCAAAGAAAATGACACCATCGGGTCTAGGAGATGTCAAAATAAAACTGGCAGTGACGGAGCATGGATCATGGATCAGGGCGAGGGATGCTCCGCTGGACAAAAGAGTGGCCTCAAAGATTCACAACTTGAATAAATTTAAAAAAAACAACAACAAATGGTTAAACCATTCACTGGTTACCGAAAGCAGAGACAACAGCAGCGCAAAGCACATATAACATGTATAACAGAGAAAAAAACCTGACTGGACCACGACAGACTGTAGATGAGGCTGAGAAAACGGCGCAGAGCCGACAGAAACAAAGACAAACGTAGTCTGGTTTTTCAGCTAAACTGACTCACTTGGGGTTAAAACTCCAGATCCACCACAGCAAGCCTCCGCCTGACCAACCAACCCAAACTGACTCTGATGCGGCAGCCACGACTTTGAAGATGTGTCCATGCAGCTATATGGCACAGACACAGGTGTCTTTCATTTTCAGCACTGGTATATCAACAATCACAGCACTGAAAATCTGAAATAAAGGTTTGAAACTTAAGTTCATTTTCCAAAAGGACAGTTACCTCTCTTGAGGCTTTTCAGAAAAAAAAAGACATTTGACCCAAATGATAATAAATGTTTGTTCAATCATGGACACAAACAAACATTTGTCAGGAAATATGACTGTATGCAGCAGGTTCTTGTATGCAGCCCATCATAGTTACCCTTTACACAAATCCCAGTTAAATGTCACAAACCTCAAGCTGCTCCCATGATTAATTGATAAGTCTTTCTACACTGATCCACTCTAACTGGGTTTAAACATGTTAACAGAAATAGTTATAGAGAATAAAAAGACATTTAACACAAACTTTTATTGTTTTTGCTTAACTTATTCAAAAGACTCTTGAATTATTTTTGTCTTAGGTAAAATCTTTCCATGTTTGTTCAATAAAAGTGGATCTCTGTAAAGGAACTGTCACTCAGCCAATAAACGTATTTTTAGTTCTGCAAATAAAAATACAAAAAATTCATTTCAAATAAAAGCATTTGAAGATGAACTTACTTTTTTATATTTTCTAAATTAATGTTTACCAAATAAAAAAGGCAGAATGTGAAGGTTATGATCAAATGTCAAACAAACAACAACCTTGATGTCGTTTGTTGTGTGCAGTGACACGTGTGGCGTGTTCACATGAGCCCGCAAATGCAGTCAGGGACAGAAACCTGCATGAAAGATTCAGACGCTGTTGTGTGTTTAAGCCTTAGTTGCAACTCTCTCTCTCCTGCCGACTGTCTGCAAACCTGTACCGGGCACGCAGGAGGCCCACATGAAGTTTTAAGATTGTAGACCATTCCATGAGTCCGTATAAAGAATACTATGAGCATGCTGGGGTCACATCTAAGACTAATGCTACGTTCACACCGCCCTCTGAAACACACGTTTGCGTCCAGCTACACGCATTTTTAAGATCGTTTTCGGCCTCTACACACAAAACCTGCATCCATTGAACACGTGTTGCAAACGTGACCAGGTCCCGCTTTGACCAGTCAGAGACTCAGATTTGGTAGCAGCGTATGGATGGCGTCTATTTTAATTCATGGAAGTGCCAGCCAGTTGAAAAGGAAAGAGAAATAATCATTTACGTTTGTGCTCAGATGGAATTGTACAACACCAAGTCTTTCATATATCGGAACAGAGCTGTAAAAGAAAAATCCTGGAGGAAGTTTTGCACCACTTCAACATTTCCCACCAAGCCTCTTCCAACTATAGGTAAATGCGCTAGTATTAGGTAGTGACAGTTCAATGTGAACACTTTCTGCTACAAGCACATACAAAAACTCGTGTTCTTGAATGTGCGTCACATGCCCGGTGTGACGAGCCTCCACAGGCCCGGTCGACCCTAGAACTGGCAGTGGAGGTACAGGTCAAATCCCTGTACGGGTTCATGTCACTGAGACTTTAAGCTTAAAATTAAGTAAAGACTTAAAGCCCAAAAAGGTAGTCATGGTCTGAATGGAAACGTCTACATGCGTGTTTGAAGTATTTCTCTTTTTAAACCATTTAATTGGACAGACTTCTGGTAGTCATGGAAACAGATAAGAGGCAGAATTTTGTCTTGTTGGGTACAACAAATACACGCCTGTTTGGAGTCTGTGTTCCACAAAGAAGCAGAAACTGAGGTTCTCAAGTTCAGTTCATTATGGGACATTTGTCCCACACACAAGTTTGAGGCAGAGAGAAAAATGTCTCTCAGCCTCAAACTTGCAATTTTGCAGCTTGTTCTTGTCATATCTTGGACTAAATTTTGTCTCGTCTGTTGTGCGACAACTGCTCTGTGATTGTTTAAAAAAGCGCTTTTGTGTGTGCTTTGTATGTGCGAGTACAGAAAAGGGGGTTTACCTTCTACTTTTACTAATTTCTCAATTGTTTGGTTCACAGTACCAACCAACCTTAAACACACAGTAGGGTTCTCTCACTGTGTGTTCACCATCAGCTAAACTCTTGTAATGTTACAATGCTGAGGCTGAACTGTTGAAAATAAGGACTACACAAACGCTCTGCTCTTCATCTCTTCTTGAAGCATTTAATTTCATGCTCTGCAAAATGTTTGTTCCTGCTTTTGGAGCCCTGCATGCAAAAACAAGTGCTTTCCTTTTCTCTTGTATGATCTTGAGTTATAAGTTCATGCAAGAAAGAAGGGAGACATTTGTTCTTGCATGCGGGGCTACAAGAAAACATGTCTCCCAAACGTCTCCCTTCTTTCTTGTATGAACCAGAGTCATTGGTTCATGGAAGACAGAAGGAAGATATTTGACCTTGCGAGCAGGGCTACAGGAACAAACGCCTCCCTTCTGTCTCGAATGAACCAGAGTTATTGGTTCATCCAAAAAAGAAGGGAGACATTTTCTTCTAGCAAGCAGGGCTACAAGAACAAACCTCTCCCTTCATGCAAGAACAAACTTCTCCCTTCATGCACAAATGTCTCCCTTCTTTTACGTATGAACCCGTTATTTTATCATGCAAGAAAGAAGGGAGACGTTTGTTCATGTATGTAGAGATACAGGACAAATGTCTCCCTTCATGCAAGAACAAATGTCTTTCTTCTTTCTTGCATGAACCAGTAATTGGTTTGCCAGTGCACACCTTTTTCACACATTATATTTGTATTTTTAAAGCACCCCATGGAGTAAAAAACGACAGAATCAGCTATTATGAAACAAATATGATTTTCCCTTTAACACCGGACCTTCAGCTACAGTGTTGGCATTCCTTCGATTACCGTAACTTTTCAACCGTTCACGCAAGTAACGTAATTCCAGCAGATTCTGAAGAAGAGAAAAGCAGCTTTGCGCTGATATGCAACACTTTACGGTAATGAAGTGTTTGCATAATGAATCTAAATCAGATTATTCTGTCATGGAAAAAGGTGTCTTTTTTTAAGCTACTACCTAACTTACGTTAGAAATGTGTGGCATATCGGTGAAAAGCTGAGATGAAAAGCCACTTTTCTCCGTGTCAGAATGAGCTGATTCACGCTGATCGTGTAAACGGTTGAAGGGCTACAGTACGTCAAAGAGTGCATGTCCTTTAGGTGTCGCCATGAAATCACTGCGTTAAAGAGTGGAGAAAATAAAATGTGTTATTGTTGTAAGATTTTACAAATTAAAAAATGGCTTTTATTTCAAGAAACATCATCTTGGATATCCCGTGTGAAGGAAGCACCTGGATGAGTCTAAACACCGGTGAAGAAAGTTGATCCAGAGCTTCATCCGAGCTCACTGACTGACAGCAAGCGATGCTGCAAGAAGAAAGATGTCACTGAAAACAATGGGGAGGGAAACAGCTGTTAAACTTTATGAATACTGTTGGCTTCAATCTGGAAAAAATCTTTGCAAATCAGTTGTTAAAACTGCAGAGAAGAGGGTGTGTAAAACAGAGCATTTACAACAAAAGAAAGGCAAATGGATGAAGTTAGTGTTTGTGGACATGACCTGTAATTCCAGTAACTTCAAAAATGTCCAGGTGTTCAGGAGAAGGAACTTTTTTAAAACTGTACAATAGAGAGTGTTAACCACATTTACAACATCAAAAACAAAACATTTGGATAATAAGCCAGAGATTTAAACATTGGCAAGATCTCCTTTTAACCCTATAAAGCCCACTCCAAAGAATTTACAGAAAATTCACTTGTTTTTGGAATTAAGATGTTTTTAACCCCTTTAATGGAATAATATTTTTAGTATAGTATAAATTATGAATGGTTGGGGAATTTGATGGTTTTTTTCTTACAACTAAAACTAGATTAATATACTAAAATATTAACATGAGTGTTCAGGAAAAAAACTTATTTACCCACTGTCTCAAATTTGAACCACACAATTTTAACATGGAGTAACTGGATTATAAAGAATTATTTTTCAAATTAAATTAGAATGTTGCATTTTTTCAATACATCAATAAGTCGTTAAAAAATAACAACAGATGAGTTATTCTCACTATAAAGTTTTGAAAATTGGCTAAAGTTTTTCCCACCAAGAGTGTTAATGAGATTTCAGGAGGCAGCCATTTTGAAATGAGCAGGAAAAGTCGTTCTACTGCCCCTAGTGGGTTGATGATGCACTACAGGGCAGAAAAATGAACTCAGCTCTGTAGAAAGGGTTCATAACAAAAGTTTTATATCATGATAATAATATGGGGGGGGGGGGGGGGGTCTCAGAAATGTAGAGTTACACAAACATTAGAGGAGTTGGTGAAAACTTACCAAAAAATTGACTGTTTACAACTGAATTTATGCAAAGAACAGCGGCTTGTCTCTCATGAAAACAGGAGAGAAGATCATTTAGGATTGCATTTCCTTTTTTGGGGGGCGGGGGGAGCATTCAATCAGGCAGATAAATCCTTTCTGTTCTTGGCAGTGCGATGAAGCTCCACTGGTGCATGGCACCGACGAACAATAGAATGAAGAATCAAGTTGGTGCTGGAGAAGAATCAGCTCGATGCCTGCTGTCAGGCAACCCGGCTGACAACTGTGACAAGGCGGAAGAGAGTCCAGATTCTCAACCATTTGAAGAATGTATCTGTGATTTTTCAGAGCCACACCAACAAAAAAAGGAGGAAAAAAACAAAGTGGAGGATGATAAAATCCAGCGATGGGGAATGACTCAGAGTCAGTGGGACTTATATTGTTCCATCAGGAGAGCAGCCTCAGACGTTTCATTAACTGAAGCACTTCTGCCAGGGTGTTTTTTTTTTTTTTTTTTGGTTAGGAAGGGGGAGCCTATTGTGTGCAATCATCGTGCCACATAATGGGCCATGACGATGAAGGCCATCCACAGCATTTAAACGTTAACAGCTTCTGTTGCCAGCTGAGGCGGACGACAAACACTTATCCAAACTGGATTTTTTTTTTTTATTGGAAGAATAATTTCCTCTTTGTAAAGTGAGCCGGGGCTTACAGAAAACCGACTATTTGTCAGAATCTTTGGAATTTTTGACATCAGTTTATGTCAAATGCAGAATCAGGAAGGCCCCCCTGTGGTGTGTGCAACAGTTTCCGAGCAACTCTGAAACTACAGAGACACCTGGCATTGACACATGCGCAGGAACCCTGATTAGCATTTAGCCCTTGATGTTCATATTCAACAAGCAGGGAAGGGATTTTTCTTCTTTTTCTGTTTCCCACTAGCGCGTGTCCACCACCTACAGCTGGAAGAGGCTTGGTGCCAAATGTGAAAGCAGTGCTAATCTTTTCTTGCACTGCTCTATTATGAAATTTGAAAGACTCATAATTCTGGCCAGCCACAAACCGTGATTATTAAATTCTCCTCTATGATCAATTTTCCATCGGTTGGCCCTTCCGTGAATTAATAATGACGCTATCCATGAGTCACTACCAAATCGGAATCCCTGATTGGTTAAAGTTCAAGCTTCAACTCTCAATACATGTTCAATAGCTGCATGTTTAGCATGTAAAGCGAAAACTCTTAGAAGCTTTGCCAAAATTTTGACTACGTTTACCGGACTTGGGACAGGGATAAGGTTTGTGGCCTGTTGAGGCTGCATTTATCTTTTTTATGTCTATCTGTCCCCACATTTTTTTATCTTTTGTTTTATTTTTAGGTTTTTTGTGCATTATGTTGTTTTTTATTTGTGTGTTGATTTGTTTTTGGCTTACTGTGAGGTTGTTGGTTTTCTTTTGTTGTTTTTTTTATTCATCTAGTAATTGTTGCGGGACATCATGTTTGAGGGAATAGAGACATTTGTCCCCCTTTGCCCAAGCCTATATCCGGCGTTGTAACAAAGAGTCTTCATTTAAAAAAGGAGACATTGTAAATTTAACTAAACTACTACAGAGAGGCCGGAAACATCGTATAGTTAGTTTTAATGATCATAAAACCCACAAATAAAAACACATCTCAGAGACGCTTGTTAAAAAGTGAGATGGACCAGCTGCCTCACACAGCGTCAGTGAAGCTTGATATCCTCCAAATAATTAATGCGTGCAGGAAGCTTGGGAAGCTGTAATTAAACAGTCATTAGCAATAAGGAAAGAAAAACACAGATTTCAGCAATAACAAACCTAGAGGATTAGAAAAAAGCTTGTCAAGGAATCTGTGTGTCATGAAGGGTCTCCCAGGCTAGAATGTGAGTTGAAGTTGAGCCAGAAGCTGAAGCTGCAGGATATCTGGCCTCTGTGTGCAGCTCTGGAGACTTCCCCTCCTGCAACATCTGTTGTGGTGCCTCCTGCATATGCCGTGCACACACGGGCTGGAAGGAGAGCAGAAGCATCTCTGCGTCTCCTCAGACCTGCTGTCATCCCTGCTGCACTTTCTCATCCATTTAAAACCAAAATTACACTACAGAGGCTCGGCTGCAACTTATACACTCACCCAGAAACACGGGACTTTCTAATGTGAAGAAATGGAGACAGATCAGTTACATCTGTGGCTGGATCTGGCAGGTTCCCAGGGCACTTGCGGGGCTGAGGTTCCAGATCAGTTTGTGCAGACCTGAGAGATGTCCAGATTCAAGGAGGAAAAGGCCAGTTCTGTGCTCTTTAAAGACTTAAGATGCCAACTTTAAAGTGGGCAACTCCTTCTGCCTCTCACCTGCAGTAAGTCCGCGCCTGTGATGACAAAAAAAGGGGAAGAAAGTGAAGCCGAGTGTCCTCAGCTTCCTGCTCAGTCCATCACTGAAGCCTCAGCTCGGCCGTGCAGCTCAGCATCCTCCCTCTCCTCCTTCTCCTCCTCCTCAGCCTCCTGCTCTCCGACTCGAAGCTCCAGCAAAACGCAGCTTTCCAGGTGATGAGGAGGACCTCCGCGGGCTTTGGTCATGATAGCTCCTGATTTCTGCTGCGTCTGGTCTGGGAACTCCTCTTTGAACAAAAGAGCGGTTCAGTTCATCATCTGTTCCCTTTAAAACAAGATACTATACAGACATTAAATATTGATTTTGAAGATTGTTCCAACTCTGGACAGCAGCTTTATTCCATTTTGCGCCATCCAAAAAAAATCCTGCTCAAAAACAGAAAATCCTGGAAAATATGAGAGCAAAATAAACCAAAAAACGACGCTCCGTTTCTAGATGCAGCGATTTGCAGATGTTCTGTAGTATCGCAGCGTGGATCCGACTCACATTCACCCCCAAAAAAGAACAAAAAATGCACTAATGACGGACGTGGTGAAGAGGTGAGTCCTGTGACAATTTGGATGGACGGCCTTTACCTTTCTGCGCCCTGAAAGGTGCGTGGAGGAGTCTCTCCGTGGAGGGCGGGCACTGCGCGTAAAAAGACGAGCAGATTTTTTTTTAAAAAAATAATGAAAAAAAATAAAAAACGACGCCTCCTCCTGCGTAAGGCAGCGCAGCCCGCGCGCGCAGCACTCACGCGTCTCCGGAGCGGCTCTTTTCACCAAAGACTGAAGCGAAATGACGCAGACCGCCCATTGCGCTCTAGAATTACGCTGGAGATGAGGCTGGGGCGCAACAAAGTTCATTTAGGGGAAAATTTCGAGGGGAGCAGACGTCTCACCCTTTTGTTGTCGGAGGGGGCTGCACTGCGGTTCCAATCCTCTCTACAGCATTGCTCAACGGATGCTTATCTGTGCAATTGGAAATATAAGGCACTAGAAGCTTCACTAGTAAACCTCAAAGATGGTTTTGAAAAAAAAAAAAAAAAGAAAAAAAAGAATAAATTTGGGTTATTTAAAGTCTCTAGTTTTCACACAAGAAAGCTTTACAGCAGCCTTCCGGAGTATCTTTGAATAATGTGTTTACATTATGCACACTTGCATTTAATTTCAACTCAAGCAACTCCAAAGAAAATTGTGTTTGTTTTTTGTTGGGGGTGTTTTTAACATGTTCTGGTTGCATTTTTCTGACGATGGAGGACATACAAAGAAATGTGAGCTCCAAATTGTATTTCTGAGTATTTTTTAGTTTAAATTGTTGTAAATCAGAAGCAGACAGAAAAAAAATCCCATTGGAAAAGCATCTTATGAGATATAGAAAACACTGGGCATGCCACAAGCTCCCTGCTCCGCTCTGGTTTGATGCATTCACTTGTATACGATTAGATCCACGTACATTTTTGTTTTCCGCGTCAAAGCTCAAAACCGTATGGCTGGATAGCCCTAATTGCTCGCCATTTTTGTTGCACCGTTAATGTTAGCTTGGGGTTGTGAGGGCTGTAAACCAGAGGAGTGTGTAAACAGACAGGTGACAGGAAGGGGGACGGGCTTACACTCCTCCAAATGCTCCAAAGGACAACTGAGAGGATAATTTATAACGAGCTCTGCAGACAAACCTATGTGGTTTTCTAGGACATAGTTTCTGCAGAGTGGCAGTAGTTCATTCGAAATTTGTCTCGGGGTTGTGAGTGGTACTGTTGGCGCCAAGTAAGCCCGCCCCTGCTACCCATCATTCATTTGTTTCCACTCTCTCCTGCTAGCTTACAGCCCCTCACAACCCCAAAAACACATTACCGGCAAAACAAAAATGGCGAGCAATATTGGCGCTATCCAGCCGTGAAGTTTTGAGTCAGATTCCAGCTTCCAACGAGGAAAACAAAGACGTTCATGGATCTATTTGTCTACAAGTGGATGCATCAGAATGGAGCGGAGCAGGGAGCTTGCATCCCACACAGCGTTTTTTTCCAACAGCATTTTTTTGTCTGCTTCTGATTCTGAACAATTTGAATGAGGAAATACTCAGAAATGCATTTTTAAGCCTCATGTTCTATCTACACGTCTTCCAATATCGGAAAAATGCCACGTGTTAAAAACACTTAAGCACCATTTTCATTGGAGTGGGTCTTTAACTCTCCTATAAGGAGTCCAGAAGGTGAAACAATCATAGGTTCATCAAGAGTCTGATGACTTTCAACACATGAAACGTCTTCTTGAAGGTCCTTGTTGCATTGAATACATGCAGCAAAGAGAGTGTGTTTTGCATTTTGCATGTAAAGAGGTTACATAATTATACACTGGTAATTGTTACATTGTAAATATGTCATAGATCATTTCATTGACAAGATGCTGTTACATAAATCTTATGAAAACCTTTTTACGGTGTTTTTGTTTACAGTCAACCTCATTGGAAGTGTTACTCATGGAAGTCATTTTTATAAAAAGGGCATTCAAACTGACAATTGTTCTTAGTTTGTGTCACGAACTGGTGGTGGAGGACCCAAAATGCAGGAGACCAAGCTTGGTGACAGGAAATAAAACATTTAATAAACAAACTGAACCGTGACAAAACTACGGGGAGAAACAAACCGGTGACAAAACAGAGCAGATTACCAGGGGGGTATTCCAGGAAGCAGGTTTAAACTAGCCTGACTTTAAGCCTGAACTCTGGCTGAAATCCGCCTGAACTTGCTTACTCTGGGTATGTCGGTTCCAAAAGACCGGATATGAGTTGGCGTAATTACGCTCGACTTGGTAACCCTGGGTTAATGCACGTGCACAGCAGGTACATAATGACGTTCTCAATAGATCGCCGATTTCTGTAGTCTCCATGGAAACGCGTGGAGAAAAAAAGAGAGCCATACTTCAGTGAGACAGAGTCTGAGATTAGTGACGGCGTATGAAGATTATACGTGCATCAAAAAAGTGAAACGGCTTCATCAGCAAAAGAAAGAGTTTCTGCTTGTAGTAGAAGAACAGACAAAGTAAACGCACGAGTTTCTGATCTTATTTCCATTTTCCTTGTGACGCGCATTATATATATATATATATATAAAAAACATATCCAATTTTGCAAACATAAAAATGAATTACTTCTATTGGTAACAAGTAATTAAGTTAAATTTATTCAACCTAATTTCTTACGTCTATAAAACTTAATTGTTTATACAACTCAAATTTACATATTTAGCTAAATGTCATATTACTCCAATTCAAGTTATCTTTTTTCCATCGTAATGAATTATAATTCTTGAACTCTCATGTGTCTAAGTTTGAGCCTGCAGATCCTCATTTTTATAACAATAAAAAGAACAAAATGGTATATATCAAGAGCGTATCTTCATTTAGGAATTTTCCAACATTGTAAATGCAGTATGACTGTAGGGGTGCTATATAAACTCATCATCCTCTCCCTCCCTCTCCCTCATGGTGCAGAGACTTGAGCAAAGTAGGACAAAATAACTCGGCAAAACACGGTAAAACACAGTAAACAGCTAAACAACTAACACATTTGGTCAAAAACCCACACTTGAACCCAAATCTGTCCAGACAGGCAAATGGAATGGTATCCCACAATCCCTTGCGGTGCAGATCTAACAGCAGCACCAAAGTTACACCTACTTAATTGAATTAATTTGAATTAAAGTAAAATAATTGTCTGAAAACTACATGTTATTTTTAAACTGACTTAACAAAAGATTTTTAATTATCTTAACTGAAGCAAAAAATTAAGTTAGATCAAAGTAAAAAAGTTTATTTTTCCAACATCCATACGTGGTCTTATCACCCTCTCACGGTGGAAAAAGTATTAAGGTTATGTTCAGAGCATGAGTTGCTATGGCACTTTGACCTACCCTGAAACATACCTCCATTTTTGGAACCGAAAGCTGAGGTTATCAACTTCATTAGCCTCAAACTTACTGTGGGAGCTAGCATAACCTGCTTTCTGGAATACCCCCCTGATAAGGATGAACAGAAACCAAGACACTTAAATAGGCTGAGGGTAATTAACTGAACTGAAGACAGCTGTGGATCATGAACCTGAAATTTGAGTGACTGACAAAAAGAAAACCAAAAACATGACCAAGAACAAAACCACAGAATCCTTACAGTACCCCTCCCCAAAAGGGCAGATCCCAGATGCCCAAACAAACCCAGAGAAGGGGACCTGGAGGAACAGGAAAAGAAAAGAAAAAAAAGTCCAGAACACAGTTTGGGTTCCTGCAGCCTAGCAGAAATGAGGGGTGACATGGCAAACCCCTCTTCAGGAACAGGCATGAAGAGGAGCGGTCCCAATTACTCTCCCCAGGGACAGGAACCATGGAGGACACAGTTCCAGGGCAAGGGGTTTATTCTAATAACAAAAAGCGCTGAAGAGCAGGAACACAAAACTAAAACTCACTGTGGGCATAAACATGGAAACATGGCAGAAGACGGTCAGGGATGAGACGATAAAGACATTAGAGAGATTACATGAGAGACATTAATGGACCAGCCCAAGAGGAAGGTAGAGACAAGACTTATATACAGACAAGACACAGGTGAACATGATCAAGAAAGACTGGGACCAAGGAAGTAAAACTCAAAAACATGACAAAACAGGAAACCTTTCAAAATAAAACAGGAAACAGAACTCAAACATGACAGAGACCAAAACGGAAAGCAAAAACCAATACAAAGAAACCCAAACCATGACAGTTTGAGCCTATTTTTTAAAAAAAAATTAGACGTTAATGTTCATCTAGCAGAAGCAAGTAGAGTTGAAGGAGGGGAAAAAAGGGAAATTATGATGGTTATAGTTACTAAATGTGTATCTCGGGACGCTCTTGCAGTTACACCAAAAATATAAACTGGAAATGACACATCCTTTCACTTTCAAACTTCAGTCACTCGCATCCACACACAGATTCAAATCTCCATGGAAACTGATAAAAGAATAGCCAGGGAGGAGAAACAGAGACTGATTGACAAAGCAGAGATTTTAAAAAAAAAAAGTGTGAGTGGTCAGCAAGAAAATACAGAAATAAAAAATAGCTTTCATGAAATCAAAGCAATTAAAAGAAATAGCTCATCAAAAGGGAAAAAATGTGAGAATTTGACTTCAAATGGATGTTAAGTGAATGACGAGCGTCATTATTTGAACTCAAAGGTGTCAATGTTGCACGGATGTTGCAGATGGCAAAAAGATAAAGGGGGGATTGACAGAAAAAAAGGGAGAGGACGAGGGAAGAAGTACAGCACAGAGTACAGCACTGTACACCACCTACACTCGTCGCCATGGCAACTACCTCACTAGACCTAGTGATAATGCAGCTCCCTCTCTTCCTCTTCTGTAAACTGTTCAATTGATACCATATGCAGCGTGCAATGTGGGAAACAAAGCTTTCTCTGTTCTGTCACTTGAGGAGATTAGATCCTTGTTTAGAAGCAATAAAGCAAAAATAATTTCATTTCTTAAAGATTTAAATATGCGTCTACTCACCAGAGATGTTGGCTTAGCCTGACACTGAATTCATAATTATTGCTTCAAGGGAGAACTTGTTATTTTTAAATTAGCGTTCGGTCCTCTGTTACCAAAAAGCAAGTGGTAAAGTGTGTAGGCAGCATTTGCTCTTTTAGAAAACCAGTATTGAGTTTAAAAAAACAAAAAAAAACACAGTAAAATGATTTCATAATGCGGTCCCTGTTATGAAGGAAAGGTGACACCACCAATAAAAACTGTTAGAAGCAGCATCTTCCTTCAGATCTCTGCACTGAGGGAGTGAAGGCTGAATGGTGTTGCTTTGTGCATTCCTGTGAAAGATGGCCGTCCACACACAACTAACTCACAGTCAGCTTCCAATGCATGCTGAATGCATGCCAGAACTGGAGACTGTTCTTGTTTGGCTATTATATTTACATCGGATTGCACTAACAGGAAACATCTGAACCGAGAGCATCATACATAATTCATGAATGCTGTGCCCCCCCCCCCCCTTTGTCTATGACACCTAGAGGAGCAGAACATAAAGTTACGTTTTCCCCCCTAATTTAAATTAATAACAAAAACTTCAACAGATTGTTCCCATATAAAAATAACCAATTTGCAAATTGCTAAAAACTTAAAGGTGAAGCAAAAAAGGCCAAATCAACAAACAAAATCCCACCTGTCTAAAATCTGAAAATGTACCTGTAAATGAAAGAAAAGGATAAGATTAACAAAGACATGTTAGCAGAGCAAGACTAGTTCTACTGACAAATGGTAAAAGCTGTGTACTTCTCAATGGGAGTCAATTGGATTTTGCCTTCTTGGAACCAGTGGGTACTTCCTGTTTGGAACACGTGGGGGTGGAGTCACTCAGTCTAGTTCTAATAATCCGTCAACAGTTTTTACCCCATGAAACTCCTAAATGCGTCTGCTTTGAAGTTTATTTTACAGCATTAGAGTTCTGGAAATCTGCCTCCTCCATCAGTGGGGACAAGCCATAAACCCATTACAATTAAGACTGATTGCTTTATACTTTAGATCAATGTTCTAAAAGATAAAAGCCAAACTGATTTTCTTTTGAAACAGTTTCTTTAGCTTTTTTTAGGCAAAATGCATATTTTCTGGGAGTTTTTAAAGCATAAATTCCTCGTTTTATTTATAATAATTCTAATTTTGTACACTTGATCACTAGGTTAAGGTAAAGCTGCTTTTCATAACATTTTGGGAAAATTCCTAGAAATTTGAACAATTTATGCATTTTTATAAATTGAATTAAATCATGAACATGAATAGAATTGGAGTCAGTTTAGTGTTTTGGCGGTAATAACTAGCTCTGATAGAGATGTGACTGACACTTCAGGTTCATGTTGACAAGCAGCAAACTTCAATTTGTTTATTAGAGACTGTGATCAACTTAAATGTTCAAGTTAGCATTTTTAACAAAGAATCTGATGAGAAACAGTGTTTTCTTTTCTTAAGGGACCTTTAATTATTCTGAAATGAGCTTATATTAAAATTGGGAGTATAGATTCCTTACTTCATCAGACAGCTTTAATGCTGCGAAGGCAGATCCTACAGGGTTTCTTTCATCCGTCAATCATCTTTCCATGCCCTGCCATCAGAATGCATTTGAAAACATGTTATTTTTTTAGTGACTAAACATTTACATATCTCTTTTTTCACGTGGGCTTTAATGAGGCGGAAGCTGGTCAGAGGCTGCAGGATGCTGTTCAGGGACGAGTCAAAAACCCCACATTAGTCGAGCGCTGAGGGGTGGCTCTGTAATTCTGTATTTAGGAAATAAAAATAGAAATCCTCATCAGGCCCCAGAAGGGTTAGAATAACCAAACTGCAGTTGGATGGGTCAGGTTCAAGACTGAGGCTCAATGTTCTGCTCCTCAAAGCCAGTCGATTCAAAAATACATCCGTCTGCAGGTCAAACTGTGATGGTTTCACAAGTGAGGCATAAATTGGTGGGATAAATAGGGCTCTTTCATCAAAACTGAATGTTTTTGAGGTCTTATGTTAATAGAAACCCCCAAAGAGAGGGTCTTTGATCAATCAACACCGTCAGAGGGGTTTGTCAGCCACAGATGACGAATTGAACTCAAGAGCCCGATTTTCTGAGGCAATATCCTGAAATTCAGAAACGGGGTCGGACTCTGTTTTCTGAAAATCAATTAAGTTCACTCACCGGCGTTGTTCACTCCTGCTTTAGCGTAACAGTCTGTAGTTTCACCAACTTCCAACACAGCTATACAAGTGTTGACATCCAAACTTGTTTCTGGTGCATTTTTAATTCTCTTGGTCTTATTTTTTGATGTTCCAGGCTTGTTTCTTCTATATTTTATCCTTGCACAAAGCTGTGCGTCTGCAGTTCTTTGACGCGTAGTCCTGAATAACGAAAAAAAAAAGAAACGTGCCTGTCTAGCCTTTGCCAGGGCTGCAACAATGTGGCTCTGCAGATAAGCAAAGTTTGAGAAAGGCAGTCAAACCAGCAGCAAAGGTTTATAAAACGAGGGATTTGTTGATCCCAAAACCCTCATAAAAATCTCTGAACTCCAATCAAAGCCTTCAGCGTCTTCTGGTTCTGATCTATGCTATCCAGAAAACTCAGATGTGTTTGTCCTCTTCCTGTTTGGTCACTTAAAGTCATGCTTGCATCTTTCTCTGCCATGGCAACCCATCCAGAGTGAGCCCCGCCTTCACCCAGCTGCAGTAGCTGCTATAGGCTCCAGCAACTTTAATGGGTCTTTGATAAAAGTTATTAAAGGATGAAAATCGTGTTTTTAACATGTTATTGTTGTTAAAGAAAACTAGTCTTAAAACTGAATTTCTGAGTATTTCTAATAGTATTTCTATTTCTGAGTATTTCTTTATTCAAATCGTTGTGAATCGGGAGCAGATGAAAAAAATGCTGTTGGAAAAAGATCATATTTGTGACGTAGAAACTACACTGGGGGGGGGGACCAGGAGCTCCTTTTTTCTGCTCTATTCAGGCACATCCACTTGTAAACTGGATCCATTTACGTCTTCCTGGCCTGAGCCTGAATCTGGATCAAAACTGGACAGCACCAAGATTTCTCGCCATTTTTGCTGTGGGGTTAGAGGCTGTGAGGGGCTGTAAGCTAGCAGGAGAACGTGTAAACAGACAGCTCTCAGTTATGGGGGCTGGGAAGGGGGGGGGGGGGTTGCTCCAGACCAACAGTCCTGCCACAACTCAGAAGGAAATTGCTAATGAACTACTGTTCTAGAAAACGACAATTTGTTTTTGAGTTTGCCTTAAAATGGCATAGGAGACCAGTGGGGACGTTTTTATAATAGATCAATGATGGGAGCCGATCTTTCAGTGGAAAACAGATGAATTGATTTGGGGGGGGGGGCTTCTGCTGTCACACCAGAACACCGATTTCTAGAAAATCCACTGAAGTATTAATAAAAAACGAATAATGATAACTGATCCAGTTTGAGGGGGAGAAAAAGTACAAATTTGAAATTCAGTTGAAAATGACAAGTTGGTCCAGGATGCTGGGATGAACCTCCTGTTCTAATTAAACGCTCATTGCCATTGATAATTAAGAAACTGTACATACAATTATTTTAATATTTAGCACCAATATGTATATTAAGGAGGTTGTGTAGTCAGGATTATAATCTGTAATTACTGAAGTTACCTCCCTGACTAAAAACAACAAATTCTTCAGATTTCAGGGCAAAACATCGCCTCTGTTGATATTAACAATCAAGTCAAGAAATGAGTTTTACTTTGAAATATTTACTTATGGTTAGTGGAAACAAGTTTGTACATTTATGGAAGCAATGAACAAAAAGTCTGGACATTAAGAAAAAAGATATAAAAACATTACAAAAATAAAAGTGGAAATAAGTCTGTTTGGGATTGTTGATCATTTTACTGTTTGCTCTTTTGGTGTTCTTGGGTTTACTGTGGAAATATTTTCATGAACACAGTAACCCAGCTGTCATCCCAAAAAAAGACTCCTTACTGAGTATTCTTCATGAAAGAGAAGCAAGGAGGAAGAAATGTTAGCGGGACAAAGACTAGGAAGTGACTCCAGTTTGTCTGACAGACATTTTCGGTCGGGCGCCCTTCGTGGCTCCAGAGTCCCCTGGCGTCCCCCCTCCTGATGTGTTAGGAAAGCCGTGCGCCGCCACGTATTTACGGTACGCCTCTCGGATGATGCGGAAGGCCCGCGCGTTGGCGTACGGAATATCGGTGACCGGGTCTCGGTACAGAGCGGCCTTGTGGGTAACGGGACAGATCTCCTGAACGGGCGGCTGGGGGCCGGGGTGGGCGCTGCGGGGAAAGGCCACCTCGAACGCCTCGTCGTCACTGAACGTCACGTAAGTCCGGGAGCACAGGCCTCCGGTTGGCTGCTGGGACGGCGTGGAGGGATTTTGCGGCGCGGCCTGAGGGACGTCCTGATCCAACCTTTGGGATACAAGATGAAACCTGTTACCATTTGTTCTCATTTGGCCCCCGCCAGAAACTCACCGACCGGTGAAGATGAATTTTGGAGAAAAAAACAAGATGACATCACAGCGCCTGAAACAAAGAAATCTCTTCTTTGGCTCAAAAACTATTTCAAAATCCACAAAGGAAAGCAGAACTCACATGTGAGGGAAAGTTTCATGGAAAGGAGGTTTTCAAGTTATTATGGGATGGCCAAAGGGCCTACGACTTGGCGGCCATCTTAAGAAATTTCACACACAGGTTAATTCGTTAACCATAACGGTGGTTTTGTTGACCTCAGAAAGAGGCGGCCATCTTCCATTTGAAAGTAAATCACCTTTAGCACCTCCTACAAATTATACGTCCTCCTTGGAATTGCAACCCATCGCCTTCTAACTCCCCGTGCCTCATCGGGAAGCTACTTGGGAAAAACTGTTGGAATTAGAAATTTGTTGATCTGGAACGGCTGTAGAGTGGCGAGCTCGCAAAAGTGACGTTGCTTTGTTGCTCACACATATTTTACCATAATATTGTAAAAATGTAACAAATGAATCGTTGGCTGAAGCTAAACATACCGATATGACATAGGATAGGAGAACATTAGGAATGCAGGTAACATAAATCCTCTGTTGCTAAGGAAATCCAAAAATTTACTTTTGCTGATTCTTCTAAAAGTTACATCAACCTGTTCGTCATCCCAAGGGGACCAAAAGATAAAATGGTTGCTATGGAGATAAAAGCAACAGAAATGTGGCCATTTTGAAAAAAGTATTTTTTTTCCCCATGAATTTGTCACATGCAGCTCTGACCAGGGTGGGAGGGGCAGAAGAGGGGAGTGAGGGGCATGTAGCAGCCGCTCCAATGGTGAGGGCGATCAAAAGGGTGCAGCGAGGGCGGGGCCAGGCAGCACCTTTAGTTCTTCTATTAATTTACTGCCTTGATTGTTTCAGGATAAGCTAAGCTCACATCACAGTGGATTCTTCAACAACAAATCTCACTAGAAAATTGCATAACAGCTAAAAAAAAAAAAAAAAAAAAAAAGCATAAAATATTTCAGAGATTAGACATAAAAACTGAGATTAGTTGGAGCAGGGCCACTAAAGGCGTACGTACCCCTCCACATCCACGTTTTCCTCTTTCAGGACAGAGTGGGAGACGATGGGCATGAGCAGCGAATGGTAGCGGATGGTTGGACCCTCGAATCGACGCTTCTTGTGGACTTGCTTCTTCTTGTCTGCTTCCAAACGCTCATAGTTTTCTGCAGAAACAAAGACGTCACTCATTGGTTTGTGTTGTATCTAAATGACAGGAAACATTTGAATTTTATGTTAGATGAAGTTTCAAATCCTTTAATAATTATACATTATAGACTCCAATGCAAAGCAGTGAATTGTGACTTTCAAGAATTATTCATCGTTTCATTTCATTTCTGCTGTTTTTTGTATATTATTCAATAACTGATGGACACAAACATAAGGAAAGTATTTTTATTTGTATTCAATCTGCACACAAACAGGTTATGAGCCAAATAAATGTATACTGTGTTCAAAAAAGATGTATTAAATGTAACCAGGCAGTCCTAAAAAGCTATAAGCTGATAGTTAATCTGCTTAAACGTCAACTGTTTTGATTTAATCTTGTCCTAAATCATGTTTCACATAAAGTGTCCTAAAATAAAAATCACTTCTTTTCATTTACAGGGTCGGTTTTTTTCTTAAAAGGGAGTCACATGGGTGAACTCTCTTAAAAATCCAGAGTTTCTAGTTCCCTGCAGAAATGTTATGGATTTAACCTCCTCCTTGTAACTGGAGAGCTTTTCTTCAGATTTCAGTTGTCTGATTATGCTGTCTGTATTAAAGGGCTGCACACATTTGTTTTAGATCTCTTTTGTTATTGCTTAATCCTGTGATTCTAATCTGCGGCAGCCACTCGGATTCTCACCCAGAGAGCGGATGTTGAGCTCCGCTGTGACTCTGGCCTCTGCCAGCAGCTCCTCCTGAGTCAGGGGTCGATCTCGATGGGCTCCTCGCCGTCTCCGCGGAGCGTCCTGGCGCTCCTGTAAGCGCAGGTTGGTCTTCCTGGTGTGTTCGCTGGTGGACTGCCGCACCGACTTCCGCGCTGTCGGAGATAATGCACACAAAGAAACCTCCAAAACCTGACCTGGGATGGACTCAACCCTTTAAACGACGTGTTCAATTACAGGTGGTTCTGCTTTGTTTTTGTTTGCTTTTTTACAAAAATGAATTCAGCTTATGGTTGTGATCTTACTCTCTGCAAAGTCCTGCAGTTCTTGTGGAATCCTCCTCCTGAGCTCCACTCGGGTTTTCTCCGTCTTCCTCTGCTCTTCACTGGGTTTTTTAGGTTTGGGTTTAGCCACCTTTATGGGTTCCTTCAGTCAAAAGTAAGAAAACTAAAAACCAACACTTTCACAAGTCAATCCTAATTAAAAACATCCAAATCTTATTGGTATTTATTTCAAATCTGCTTTAATGCTGTTCTTCAAGGAGGCGAGATTTATAGCATGATTTAAGCCTAAAGTAGTCAGTCTTTGAAATGTTCCTTTATTGTAATTAATTTAAAGAAAACCAATAGTATTGATTAAAAATGTTTATATTTTCTGGATGACCTTCCACAGTGGAAGCATTTGTAAGTGTATTATCTAAATACAATAGTTTTGTTTTTCTGTACAGATTTTCAAAATAAACGTCTTTAGAATATTTGTACATCTTCCAACGATTACATCCGTTGGGTCAAGGGTCAAAAATATTCTGTGAAGATTTTAGTAACGAACAAAAAAATGAAGTCCAGTTTTTTTGTTTTTTTAAAGCAAATGCTCAAATGTTTAGTAGAATTGTCTCCTTATTTATGGGGGATTGAACAAAACAATCTGAAGAAACAAGAAAACATAACTCCGTGCTATAAAAAGGGTCATTCTGACCCTAACACTATGCAGTGAGTTAATTTCCAGATTAGAAAGACACTTAACTGACCTACAGAAGCTCAAATACATTAGTGAAACAAACATTTACTTTATCAAAAAACGCAAAAACGATAAAGAACACAATACAAGACCATTTGTTCATGAAGAAGCTTCATTTAAAGGCTGATGAAGTTGAAAGAAATACAAAATACCTTGTAAGCTTTAGTAACAACTCTGCTTTTCCTCCGAGGAGCGTCTTCCTCTTGGTCACTATCCGGCTCATCACCTTCATCAATGTCAAAGTCACTGTCAACCTCATCCTCAGTGTCTGAATGTTCCCCGTGATATTCATCATCTCCCGATTCCTGCAAAATAAAAGCCCAGATAAGAGAACAATGAAATAACTGAAAAAAGGTGGTTCTCCACACAATGGAGCAGCTGCTAAATTCGTCCAGATTTTCTCACTATTTAAAGGTTTCAAAGTTTGCTGCTCCACCCATTTTCTGAACATCATTGTCCACTTCAAGTGTGTGAGCAGCAAAATATGAACATAGATCCAGGAAATCACAAAGTTTGATTTGTTGTAAGGAATGAATTTTTATAATAGAGAAAAAATTAAGTATTTGGACAATAAATAAAGTTCACTTCAACACTTTGTAATGTAAGCCTGGTGTCAATGACAGAGGTCAAAGGTTTCCTGTTGGTCTTCACCAGGTTTGAACACACTGTAGCTAATATTTTGGTCCATTCTTCCATGCAAATCTTCTCTAGAGCAGTGATGTTTTTAGACTCCAAAGGTTCTCTACTGGACTGAGCTCCAGAGACTGGCTAGACGACTTCAGAACCTTGAAATGTCTTTTCGTAGCCGCTCTTCGGTTGCCCTGGTGCTGTTTTGGGGATTATTGCCATTATGGAAGATCTAGGCTCAAAGCATTATGTTCCCGCCCTCATGCTTCACAGTGGGTACGGTGTTCTTGGGACGCCGCTCCTCCAAACACTTCCTCCTGAGAACCAGCATATTAATTTATGACCTTTGAAGACTCCGTTTTGTCTCCCCAGGAAACCAAACTTCCCATAATTCCACCCAAACACACAAGATATTATTGGAAAGGCCAGGATATCCTTATTTGAGCACATCAGGATTTAGCTTCAAATGAGCCAAATAATAATCCAAAAACAACTTCTGCCTACAGAGGACGTAAATAAATGGGCTGGTTCTCAAGAGGATAGACCCCAAAAAAAAACATATTTTTGTCTCATCTGACCCTATGACAATCTCCAAATTTTCCTCTGGATCATCCAGATGGTCTCTGACCAACTTTAGGCAGGCCTGGACATGTGCTGACTCAAGCATAGGGACCTTTGGAGCGTCTATGATCTACGCTCCCTTCAGGTCATTGACCGGATCCCCCCCTGTGGTTCTGTCTCCATACTCTTCCCAAGATCATTTGAACCCCACAAATAAGAGATTCCATCCAACCCCAGTTGGAAAGAGACTGCCAGTGACCGTCTAATATTAGCTCCAACCGTTGATCTCCATCAGTCTGCTTGTTTATCGTAGATTGGTTCATCTCAGTCTTGCTCAGGTCTACAGTCTTGTCCCATTCGACAGCTGTTATGTTACGGGTGTCTTTTAAACAGATAAGCAGTTCAAACAGGTGACATTAATGCAGGAGAGAACAGTAGCACTCATGAAGAAGAAGTAGCAGGTCTGTTGGGGACAGAATTCTTGTGTTTGTGGAAGACAAACACATATTTTCTTCACCATTATACAAATAAATCCTACAATGTGATTTCCTGCTTCTTTTTCTAGTTTGTCTCTTACAGGTGAAGTGTACCTTAAAGTTAAACATCACAGTCCTCTCATCTTTAAAAGTGAGACAACTTTCTCCCCATATTGTTCATCT
The DNA here is from genome assembly GCF_053564925.1 of Oryzias latipes. NCBI lineage: Eukaryota > Metazoa > Chordata > Actinopteri > Beloniformes > Adrianichthyidae > Oryzias > Oryzias latipes. The sequence goes on from NC_136247.1 coordinate 22,348,672, forward strand.
TATCCCTTATTCTCTGGGTAACAGCTCACTAGTTATTCATTCCTGCAGCCACAGGTCTGTTTGACTCACATCGTGAAATCCTCCATAGGTGGTCTTGTAGAACTCGTCCTCTTCTTCGGCGTCCAGAAGCTTCGACATGCGGTTTCCCGCAGTCTTTCTGGGTTCACGGCTTCCTGCCAGACTCATAGTACCTGCTGTTAGCTACACCGCTAGCCGGGTTAGCTTGTTGTGCAGCGGTTGTCAGTGGAACACCAGACTCACGCTTTCGTTGCGTTTTTCTGCACTAAATGAATTATGAAAGGCCGCCTGTATTTAATACATTTTTCAATTTAAGTGGCGTTTAAGCCACTCTAAGCAATATCTTCAAGTAATAAATACGAATAACTACAGCGCAAAACACTACAGAACTGTGGAAAGCACATCCGGGTGACGGAAAGCACTTCCTTCTTCTTCTTGTGATTTTATTGGCGGGAGGCACTAACGTGAAGGTGCATTACCGCCACCTACTGTGTTGGAGTGTGGGTCAGAGTGGGGATTACCTAACCAAATGTAACTTAAAAAAAAAAAAAAAAAAAAAAAAAAAATAATAATAATAATAATAATAATAAACTAAATTCTCCTCAATAACCTAGTTCTTTTCAAAAAACCTATAATCGCACCATTGAAATTCTCCTCCCCTCCCAAAAGCTTCTTTAAAGTCATTTGCTCACCCTCTATCATCCGTACCCTACTTTCCAGTTGTCGTCTTTCCTCCCTATACAGTTCACACTGACATAGCACATGCTCCACCGACTCTTCCCCTCTCCCGCACTCACACAAACCAGTTGGATGTTTCCCTATCAAATGCAATGTATTATTTAAACCAGTGTGTCCCATCCTCAACCGTGATATTATGCAGCTATCTCTGGTGTTTACTCTGACATTCATACCTCTCCCTACTCTGTCCTGAATACTAAATAGATGTCTTCCTTTCCTCTCCCTTTCCCATTGTGTCTGCCATTCTTCCATAATACGCCTCCTAACAATTGCCCTAAATTCTGTCCTATCTAATGGAATTTCCATCTCTATTCCCCGTTTCAATGCCCTTTTTGCCAGGAAGTCAGCCATTTCATTTCCCTCCACCCCCCTATGTGCTGGTACCCACATGAATCTGATGTTTATTTTCAAGTTTGCCAACCTGATCAAACTCTCATAAATTTCATATAAAATATCTGATCTGCTCTCAGAATTGTATGACTTCAGAGACATCAAAGCTGACAATGAATCTGAACAAATTATACCATCCCCAATTCTGTTCTGTTCTAGCCAGTGTAAACTATATGATATTGCCAACATTTCAACTGTAAAAACTGAAAGATCCTTTGACGTCTTAACTCCAACAGATTTGTCCAATGTAGGGATACAGAAAGAAAAACCAGTTCGCATTGTTGCTGGGTCTTTAGATCCATCTGTATATATGGGTATAAATGAAGCGTGGGCTGTGTCTAATCTGTCTGCTGTTAACTCATCCCAGTTTCCCTTCCCTTTTCTATCCTCCATTGTTCTATGGAGATACAAATCCACTTGCGCAGTTGGAAAAATCCAGAAAGGAGTGGTCGGGTACAAAAACGTCTTAACTAGGGTTTTGCCATGAATATTTGCTTTTTTCGCTAACCTAGCTAATTTCCAAGCAGCACTTTCATTTGTCCCATTATCACTTTCCCAACAAGGATCAATAGCCCTCCTAACCATGTTCTCTACATCTACACAACCCTGTATTTTCACCCAATAGTTAAGCATCAGCTGTTTAATTCTTAGTTTCAATGGTAGCTCCCCCATTTCAACTTGTAATGACACAGCAGGAGTTGACCTCATAGCCCCAGTGCATATTTTCAAAGCCTGATTTTGGATGACTTCTATTTTATGTAATAATGTTTTGCACGCTGTATTGTAAACAATAATTCCATACTCTGTGACTGACCTAATCATTGTAATATATATTTGTTTTAAAGCCTGTGCACTAGCTCCCCACCCAGTACCTTTCAAGCATCTCATTATATTTATGACTTTCTTACATCTCCCTACTATACTATCAATGTTCTCTCTCCATTTCAATTTTGTATCCAATATAACACCCAGGTACCTAAAACTATGTACTTGCTCAATTGCTTCTCCATATAACCTTAAGTTCAAAACAGTTCCACGTTTCCTAGTAAAAACCATGCATTTTGTTTTAGTTACTGAAAATTTGAATCCCCAGTCATAAGACCAGTTTTCCACCTCCGTAATCGCGTCTTGTATTTTTCTCTCCACATAATGAATATTTCTTCCCCTCTTCCACAAGGCTCCATCATCTGCAAATAGTGCTTTCCCAAATTCACATCCAATTGAATTAAATATATCATTAATCATAATTGAAAACAACACAGGGCTAATCACACTACCTTGTGGGGTTCCATTATCCACTACGTACCTATTAGAAAAGGACTTTCCTATCCTAACTTGAACATATCTATCAAACAAAAACCCCTTAATCCAATTATAGATTCTTCCATTAAGTCCTAACGTACCTAATTTTATCAATAAACCCTCTTTCCAGACCATATCATAAGCCTTTTCAATATCAAAGAATACCGCCACCAAATATTCTTTATTTACTTGGGCTTTCCTAACGTCTGCTTCTAGACAGATTACAGGATCCATTGTCCCTCGACCTTTCCTAAAGCCATTCTGATATGGGGACAGCAAATTTTTACTTTCCAGGTAATACTGCAATCTCTCATTTATCATTCTTTCCATCACTTTACCAACATGTGATGTGAGTGCTATAGGCCTGTAATTTTCTGGGCTGCTCGGATCTTTCCCAGGTTTTAATATGGGAATAACCACCGCCTCTTTCCAATTGGTCGGCAATTTACCTTCACTCCAGACCCTATTATACATGTCCAATAATTTCAATTTCATTTTCCTACCTAAATGTTTTAACATAACATAACTTATACCATCCCTACCGGGTGATGTAATTTTAGATTTATGTAGTGCTAAATCCAATTCAAAGCAGGTAAACGGAGCATCCATGGTTGTCAAATAAGTGTTATCATCAAAGTCCTTGTAGTGCCGTTCCCTAATTTCATCTCTCCTCCCTTTCCTATACCCTGACAAATTCTCATTACTTTGACTTCTCACAAAAGTTTTAGCCAACATTTCTGCTTTATCCGTATCCGATATCGCCAGGTCATCACCTATTTTCAATACTGGATATTGTAACTCCCTCCTTATACCCTTCATTTTTCTAATCATTCCCCAAACCGTATTAACTGGAGTTGTTCGACCAATTTTATCACAAAAAGCCCTCCAGTACTCCCTTTTCTCCTTTTTAATAATCCTTCTTGCCTGTGAACAAAGTCTCTTATAATTCAACAGATTTTCATATGTGTGTGTCCGTTTTAAGAGTTTCAAACCCTTATTCCTATTCTTAACTGCTATCTTGCAGTCTTCAGTCCACCATGGAACATTTTTCCTCGTCATAGTTGCTTTACTTCTCGGAATTGTTTTTTGCGCCGCTGAAATTATTAAATTTCGAATTTTCTTTTCCATTTCTTCAGCCGTACTCTCCATACTAATGTTTGAACATTCCTCATCACACATAAAAGTAAATTCACCCCATTTTGCTTTATGAAAAAGCCATCTTCCTTCCTTTCCATTACTTGGTGGTTCTCTATCACCACCAACCCTAGAGAACACAGGATAATGGTCACTCCCCATTGTGCTGTTGTGTACATTCCACTCACTACCCCCTGCCAAAACGTTTGAAACAAAAGTAAGATCTAGTGCTGACATATTCCCTGTTCGAACATCAGTTCTTGTTCCTCTCCCATCATTGAGACACACCAAGTGTAATTCATCCATCAAATCCTCCAATACCTCACCATTAACATCTGTCACCTTCCCCCCCCATAATGTGCTATGTGCATTAAAATCCCCACAAACAATGACATGCCCAATGTCTAGATGAATAATTGATTTAAGAAGACTGAGATCTAACTTTTTGCATGGATTATAGTAATTAACAACGTTTATTCTCCCCAGACCAATATAAATTTCAATGCCAATAAATTCTTCTTGTGTCCCTATCTTAATCACCCTGTAATTGAAATTATTTTTTATAAATGTGGCACAACCACCCCCACCTCCCTCTGCTCTATCACACCGGATTCCCGTATATTGGGAAATTCTAAAATCTAAATTTGGCCTTAACCACGTCTCTTGAATACATATAATATCTGGTTTTTGATCCAGGTCATCTATACACTTTTTCAATTCCTGTCCATTTGCCAATAAGCTCCTTGCATTCCATTGAAGTATAAGAACCATTTACTATCCCACACTTCCCACCTCCTGACTAGACTGGGCACTAAGGTTATTCCGAACCTCTTCCCATGTCAACTCATCGATGTCCAAATGGTTCGCTGCTGCTTTTAGGAAAGCACTTCCGTGTAGCGATTGCGTTTATAAAATAAAAGTACTTTTAAACTTTGATTATGATTGTTTTTGTTTAATCGAAATTGTATTTCTCATTTTGACTTGATTTGAGTTAAGTTATAGTTAGATATAATTAAAAAAATGGGTATGGTTGTGTTTCTTTTATTTACCACAATGTTTGCAAAATCCTCCACGATTATTATTATAATTATTATTATCATTTATTTTTTTTTTTACAATGTTCTCACCTTTATGTTAACTTATTGATTTCAACAAAACGCAATGTTTTGTGTATCTCAAAGGAGTAGTTGTGGAATGTAATAGTCTCTCTTTTTGCATTAATTTGGCAGATTTATCAGTAAAAGGAAACCAAAAATGTACCAGTAGAATTATTTGTTATTACACTAATTCGTCTATTTTCTTAGCCTTCTGCAGCCCTTTGGGGGGTCCCAGGGCCACCAAAGCCTGTCCAGGCTACAGTACACCCTGGACAGGTTTTCTGCCAGGATTTGAACCACTGTTCACTGGGCAGCCCCTTTTGTAGAATCTTGTATTGGAAACCAGTGAGAACTCTAAAATGTTTTTTCTTACAACAAAATTATTTAAATAATTAAATTGGGAATTAAATTGAAGTGATAAAATAATTTGCTACAAAAAGTGTGTTTTGCAGGTTCTCCACTCACTGTGACTGCGTCAAATATTTTTCCACAAAGTGTATGTTTTAAAATTGTGTTCACGTGGAAAAAGTTCAACTCTCATGCTCTTTTTTTTGTTCTGCAGTTTTTCTCTACATGTTAAAATGTTCATTTCAAAGGGACCACAGAAACTATAAATGCACCGCAGCTTTATTTTGACATTTTTATAGAACGCAGGACAAGTTGAAAAAAGAAACGGAACAAAAAAAAACATTAAAGCAACCTGATATAATTACCAGTTCAAAATTGAAGTAAAATGTGTCATAAAAGTTATTAACAAAAACATCTTCAATAAATGAAAACTATCTAGCGCAAAAAAAAAAATAGATAAGTGACTTTGTTTATAAAGATGTTTAGAAAGTAACATTTCAAAATTAGTTTTAGAAATAAAGCTCATTGACAAAAATAGATGTCTTCCATGTAACGACTGACACATGTGTTGTTTTTTAACTAAGCATCAAGCTCACTGTAGGGGTCCTGGGAGCGTGGTGTTCATCACCGGGTCCGTTACCTCTGGTACCTGTTAGGGTCTCTTTGCTCATCCAAAATTTTAGCTTCTTCTTCTTACTAACCTAATATATTACACAAATAGGTTTAGCAGGTAGTTATAAGGAGCATGGATATGAATTGGTTAGTTCAAAAGGGGCCCAAGTCCAAGAGGTTTGTTTTTCCAGGAAATTATTTAATTGCATAGCTTAAAGGGAGGCTACACCAAATGATTAATGCTTTACCCAGATTTAGCACCAGTTCAGAGCTTACAAATGCTATAATAATGACACCTCACTTCTATAATTTTAGAGCACTAGCAAACTAGAGTCTCTGGACTTGGGCCCTTCTTGAATTAAACAGGGGTGCTGCCATCTATGGGATGAAGCAAAACCGATGCAAGAGAGGCCCAAGTCCAGGAATTTTGCACTTTATGCATTTTAAATGTCAAGCATAGTCAAAACATTACAACGGACTTGGGACTTATTTCCACATAATCAGATAGCTTTTCCCTTGAAGACCATAGAACAGATAATATCTCTATTTTGAAAAATTGTGGACTTGGTCCCCATTTGAACTAACTGATTCATATGTATAGATCAGTTAATTAAACAGCAAACAGGCACATTTTTTCCTAACTGATCAATCCTGCAACAGACATGAATTCTGAGCAAAATCCCAGGCGATGGAACTTTACATCCTTCCATTTGGACTGATCGATCTTGAATTGTTCAGACTAATAACGTCAGACAAAAACATGCTTAAACGATTAAACCAATCACTTGTTAAAGGCTATCGGAATAATCAGACATTAGGTTTTTATTGTCACTGAAATTGAATTGCATTTTTATTAAGAAAGCAAATTAATAGCAAAATAACAAAATCATATCAGTTTCATGGTGAATCTGCCCGTCTCCATGTAGCTGCCCGCTGCTTTATTGCTGCTGCTGGACACGGCACTTCTTGGCACATATGCGATGGTGGCTGTGTGTTTAATCTGCCCTTTGCCTTTACTCCAGAAGAACATGAAAACGAAGCACACGCTCACAGAGCTGAAAAACGACAGAAACCCAATCGTCGCTGCTATCAGGAGCGTCTTGACATCAAACGGGAGCTTGGGATTTCCGATCCCGCCGGGGGAGGGCGATGGAAGGACAGACCAACCATGAAGAGCAAAGCGGTTTTTGGAAGGTGATGGCAAGGCTTGGACGTGAAGGCTGACGCGCAGGCTGTCGTTTCCTCCGGCATTGGAAGTGACGCAGATGTAAGCGCCACTGTCGTGTGGCTGAGCAAAGCGGACCTCCAGCGTGCCGTTGGTGAGAGCCCGTATTCTCCCGACTGGTGGGACTTGTCTTAGCTGAGGGTTCAGCCAGTGGATGGAAGGAAGGGGGTCGCCTTCTGCACCGCAGTGGAGCACTGCTGTGTGACCCTGGTCCACCATCACATCTTGGCGTTTGCTGTTCAGGATTCGAGGCCTGTGACAGGTGAGAAGTTTCAGGAGTTCGTCGTCAGAGAAGTCCAGAAAATTCCAGCCCTGCAGCTGGACTGAAGTGGTGCAAGTCGGCGGATTCCCCCCAAAATCCAGAAGCAGTCGCCTCCGCACCACCCAAAGCAGTCGGCAGTCGCACGCCAGCGGGTTTCCGTCGAGGCCAAGAGCTTTTAAGCCGTCCGCCGACTGGAACGCCCCCGCCTCGAGGGTGGTGAGATGGTTTCTTGACACGTTCAGCAGATTTAAATGCAGCAAACCCTCAAAAGCTCCAACTTCGACCTGGATCAATGATCCGCCCACTAGATGGAACTCCTCGAGGCGGAGTAAATCTTTTAGCAGGTTCCCGTGGATGTAGGTGATTGGGTTAAAAGAAAGGTCAAGATGCACAAGATACACAAGGTGATGCAAAGGGACGTAGGGGACACCACCAAGGTTACAGTGCGTGATGCTCAGGGACGTGAGATTGAGTCCGAACAGACTATTTGCAGACAAGCGCTCCAATCTGGGGCACTGAGAAACGACGAGGTCTTTCAGTTGTACTAGGGAACTGAAAGAGTGGTTTGGCAGAGTGGTCGTTCCCAGTCGCCGAAAACTGAGGCTTCTCAACCGACCGAGCTGATTTAGAGCTTCAGTTGGCACCACAGTGAGATTAAAGCCATCAAGGTCCAGCTCTCGTAAACTGGAGAGTCCGTAAAAGGCTTGATGAGAGATAAAAACGAAGCTATTGTCTGACGCTTTGCAGAACTGGAGGGATGTTAAGTCCCTAAAAGTAAAGTCCAGGAACACAAGAAGCTGATTACTACTTATGTCAAGCAGCTTTAAGCTGCTCAAACCAACAAAAGCTCCAACTGGAATGATCTTCAGGTGATTGTGTGAGATGTTGAGAGTCAGGAGGTTCTGCAGGCCCAGAAAGGCGTCAGCTTCAATCAGTACCAGCAGGTTGTTGCTTAAATCCAAGTGCAGCAAAGGAGTTAGCATGTGGAACTGCTGGTGCACCAGAGTCTTGATTGCGTTCTTGCTCAAGTTGAGGAGCTTGGCTTCCTGCGGGAGGCCGTCAGGCACGGAGGTGAGCTGGCTGCCCCAGCAGTCTATCACCAGCGCAGAAGAGTTGCAGCGGCAGGACGGTGGACACGCCCTGCTGGTCTCAGAAGATGAAGTCACTGCCGCAATCAACAAAGACAGAACTCTCCAGCGTATCCAGAACTGGGCGGGAGTCACGCTGAACATCTGATGGCATGCGTGAGGGAAGGAGCGCTGACAGAAGACAAACGAAGAATGATGAAACCTGAAACACATAAAAAACACACAACGTGTCTTGATTTTAGTCATTTGTTGCAGTAAAATCTTGCCTTTCTTGGTGAAACCATGCCATAATCTAGCCCGCCAAATAATGAATGAATAATGAATAATGAATAAATGATATTGATTATCTTTTACTTTTTCTTTCCAAGTAATTCTAGTGTCTCCCCAAAGATGGTGCAAAACGCATAAATAGACCTTTGTTCAGGTGCATAAACTTGGAAGATTTGTGTGTTTTCCGGGTTGGACAGGCAGTTTTTCCAATTATTCCAATGTGACCTGAACGCAGCATTTCTCTAAATTTACGTTTTCCCCTGGCGGACATCAACCCATTGGTGCAAATTGCCATAAATCAGAAAAAAAGTCACAGTTTTGGCGTTAAAAACTACTAAATGCACGTCATCGCCCCGCATCCCCTCTGGAAATGCTTATTCGAATTGAGATATGCAACAGTTGTCGCAGGGTGGATGTGAAAAAAGGAAAATGCAATCCCCTCTTTGCATTTTTGTTTTAATTATGACAGAATAAGTGGTTTTTAAGTAGAAATGAAAAAGCATTTTGAAGTATTGATTTTTCATTTTATTTATTTATTTATTTTATTTTTAATTATGAGTCATTTGATGCAGTTACATTTTGAAAATGAAAAAGCTTTTCTGTTAATCCATTTTAATTGTCAAATTAGACATTTCTAAATGAATTTGGCTACACATTTAGCAGAGAACTTTTTGAAAATGAAATGTCACATTTTAATTAAGTGTCAGAATAATCAATGTTGAAGAAGAAAACAAAAAAGCATTTTAGTGTATTGGTTTTTCATTTTTAATTTTTAGTTAAAAATGCAGCTTTATTTTGAAAATGAAAAACCATTTCTAGTTTTGGCTTTTATTTTTAATTATGCTACAGAATCGCTTCCGTATTTCTCAAGAACAGACAGCAAAGCAAAAAAAAAAAGAAAAAAGCAGAAAAGTGTTCTCTAGAAAAATGTTAATTTTAAATATCAGAAATGTTTAGCCCAGGGGTCTGAAACCTTTGACGCTACATGAGTCAATTGAGCCAGTTTCTTACTGACTAGAACCCAGCAAGAGCCACAAAGCTACACTTTATTGTGTAGAAAATACACTATTTATATTTTTGTAGAAGTTAGGGATTTTTATAATAAAAATATAGCATTTAAAAATTTGCAAAATTTGAATTTAACGATATTTTCTGTATAAAAATGTTTTAATTTATTTTATTTTAGATGGAAGTATACAGAGCCACTCAACTTTTGTACTTTTATGTCACTTCAGGGACTCCGTAGAAACACAAATAAATACATCTTGTGTTGAATAAATTTGTCCTGTTCCAGCAGATTTACTGGAATTAAAAATGCAGAAAAGTCTGTCCTTTATCCTGTTTCTTCTTTTTCAATTGAATACAAACATCACAACAGTTGTGTTGAATCCATTAAAATTGTCCCATACATGTAAATGCATTTATGTAAGAACATTGACCCTGAACAGCAACTAAATACTTTTGTGCAGCAGAAGATAACATTTGCTTTATTTTGAGATATATAATGAACAGATCTGAGAGTAGATAAAATCTTTTACTATCATTTTAGTCAATTGTCTGATTTGTTGGCAATTATGAGGAGAGGAAAATCACATAAAACCTCTTGATTCTAGTGGAATCTTAGCAGTGGTACAGAGAAAATCAAGTAATTTTACTAATATCTAAAATCTAAACATAAATGAATAAAACTTCAAAAAGATATTGTTTTTTCAGATTGTAACTATTTTTCTTTTAAGCCAAAGAGCCAGAATAAAGTGATAAAAGCAGCACATGTGGCTCCAGAGACTCAGCTTGCAGACCCTGGTTATTCTGTATTATTGATTGTTTGCTGCATTAAATCTACAAAGATCTAGTGATTGTGTTTCACCCGACAATCAACAACTTGAGCCGGTTTGGCTTCACTGAGACCATTTTGAAGTGTGATTTTGTTTAAACAACATGGTCAATAGAATTCCCATAATTATAAGTTAATCTTGGACTATCAAGATGTAGTTAAACGTGCTAATTCAGAGAGTCAAGAAATAAAAAATAATTTAATTTGCACTTTTGCATTTTTACAAAATGCAACTTACTAGATGCATTCATTTTTTGTGAAAGAGAAATCAGAAAAATCTAATTTACGGATTTTAATTTTGTGTCCTTTTGAAATTATTTGTATTTTGTACATAAATAATCATCTGCATCAAATCATTCTGCTCAAAAGTTACCTTAGTTTAGAATGAAGCCCAAACACAAGTGAGTTTTTTCATCAGTCATCAATAACAACACTGTCTGATAAAAATTATTTTGAACTTTTTTTTTTGACTCAAAACAACAACTATTACATAAATCTCAATTTGCCAAATTCCAATAGAACAAAAAGAATACATTGCCAAGGTTTGGAATGAAAAGATCATGACCTAAAAATTATTACAAATGGGATCACATAACAGGGATGCTTCAATACAGCCACAAATGTATTTCTTTAATCCCCAAAAATCGTACAATAACGTTTCCTTTTTGAAGTACTTCTAATCCACCACTAGGGGGCAGAACGTTTATAAAAATGTGTGGAGATGGTATGCATGGTAGTGATGTTGTCACACTGTTAGTACACAGATAATCAGGAAAAAAACTCATCATGCAGTATGTTCTCACTCTGTGACAAGTGAACGTTTTCCTCAAATGCAAACTCTGTCTGGTGGCCACAAAGCAGTGAGGCTAAAGCTCACAGAGCAGTCGTCCTATAAAATGTGCAACATGCCTGGGGAATGCTGTTTGAACTGTCAGGAGAGAGGCAGAAATGAGCGACATTGCACTTGGAAGTGTGATACCACCTTCTACTTTGGCAGCTCTGCTCACACGTCGTACGGAAGGGTCAGCAGAAATTCAGGAAACAGACAGCAGGAGATGAGAACCAAATGATTTCAAGGCAAGTCGTTTGTGCAAAAAAACAATACATTTACCCCCAAAAAAACAGATTTTTTCTTCTCATGGTGTTCCTGATGAGAAAGAAAACCTTATTTTGAAAGATTCACCACATTGAAAAAACACATTTAACACCCCTTGATGCAAATATGCATCAAACCTTTTCAGGTCCAAAACCACCTCAGCATCTATAAAGGCAGAAGACTTTCATTTTTAACAACTGGATCTAAAACAGGATGCCAAAGAAGAGTAGATATAAAAAATCTGAAACGAAACTTTTATTTTAATGCTAATTTTATTTTGAAAAAGTTGAAAAAACAAAAGTGTTTGAAGGAACAGACAGCCTCAGACTGTTTTCAGCTGCAGAGACACACTTTAGTTTTCACAAATGGAAAATAATTACAGCAATTCTTTTTTTAAAGAATCAAAGAAATACGGCAACTCACCCTCTCAGAAAGCAGAACTTGTCATATGGATGTCTTCTTCATGCAAACCTGTTTTTTCTTGACGTTTATTGATGTTTTAACAAAAACAAAAAGACATTCCAGGATTTCCCATGAACCAATGGAAGTAAAATGAACAGATTAAATCAAAAAACAAGAAAGAAAATGTACCCCCCCCCCTCCCTTCTCCATTCGGAGACTCCTGAGGATGTTGGTGCTCGGTTCCCCTGTGGCTCCGCTGTCCTCATGGCAACAACAAGCTGGCTGCAGAATCGCAGGCGCTTGGTGCATGCTGGGGGATTATATGCACTAGCTGCTGGACTTCCTCCAACACATCGCACTGGATGACGGGAGGGAGACACGGGTCAGCCAAACGCAGAGATTTAGGAGCAACACCAGATGGGACTGAGATATGAATGTAGACACTTGGAAACAAAGATGCATCTTTGAGAAAATTTGGGAAGTAAGAGATTAAACCAACGACAGAAAATCCCTCCGGAATTAAAAATAAATGTATTCCCTCTGAGATATTTGTTTGAATACATAGTATTAGTGTTGCCTTGCAAATAATACGCACTTTTAATCCTTTTTGTCAAATCTTTGGTAAACAAAACACAAAAAATGAACATTGTGACGCTTCAGGGTAAATGAATTTTGGGTTAGTCTTGTTAAAAGACTAAACTGTTAATGAAAGAAAACTCGACAATTAGGCAGTTTAGATAAGATTAAATACACAAATCCAACTTTTAAACAGAAAAAATTGTAATCAAAGACTGCTATAATGTAAGAAAGTGGCTTCTAAAGCAGAATGATTTTGAGTAATAAAAAGTCTCTGACCCACAGGGCTTTGTTTGGACACTTAATATTAAGGATGGCCAATTTATCTCTCTTTATAACGCAATGCAGAACCAAATGACCTTACAGAAGACATGAAACGGCAACAACAGATAGTTTAATCATCTAAATAAAGTAAAGGTAAAAATTATAAAAACAAATATACAAAAAAAACAAACGCAGACATGGATTGAATTCAATTGGAAAAAATGTCAAGATAAACACATTTTGTGGTTTTGTTTTTTTCCCCCAATCCTGAAGAAAACATCGTTTAACCTTTAAGCACCAGAGCTGCTGCCAGTCACCGCTACAGTGTTTGTAGGATCCCCATCAGCTGTGCTTAGCAGACGGCTGTCCTTCCTGGGAGGCTTCATAAGAAACACAAAAACATTCATAATGAAACATGCATCTCATTTTATGGTCATCCCAAAACATGCAGAATATAAACACATAAAATTCCCATTTTAAATACTCCCGCACCCCAAATCGTTATGCTTGAAATCAATTACACATTCAAAATTTGGAAATCACATTCAGCTTTTACCCAGACATGCACCTCATTTAAAATATGCTGCTCCAAAAGGTTTTTTGAAAACATAATTTGGACGTTTTTCCATTAAAAGCTGTTATTGCTCTAAAAAAAAATGTTTTTTTAAGAAGGAAAAATAAGAATGAAATGAAATGAAAATAAGAAGAATATCATGAAGTTCAGGAGAACAATCAGATTCTCCTCCATGATGGAATTGGACTCTGATCCTATCATCAACATGTCGACATATTCTCTGCCAAAGCTCAGATGATTGAACTCTTGACGTCCAAATCGTGCTGCTGCCTGACGAATGTGGACCCAATGTTAACATTTATCTATTTATTTAACCTTTATTTTACCAGGAAGTCCCATCTTCTTCAAGGGAGACCTGGTCACGCCGCAGGACCTCTGATGGCGTCTGTTCTTTGATTTAACACTGAAACCTGCGAATCACATTCAGTGTGAACGCAGATTAAACATGCTTTTCTGTTTATATGATTATATGAAATCCCTTTTTTCTAATATACCCATTCATAGTTATTATATAGAGTTTAATTTCATGCAAAGCTTTCACCTCCAGTCATCTAATGTTTGGGCGTTAAGCATCTTCCCCTCAGACACCTCATGGGTGATCCTCATGCTGGAAAAGGACCACTTCAGCAGAGATCACTGCGTAATAAAAAGCTTGTGCTGAGTCAGAAACTTGCCATCTGGTGCTTTACCTCAGGGAACCTGCGTTCATCAGCAGAACTCCGTCCAAACCCGGATTCTGGGAGGGCAAAGGTCAGAGACGCACGCAAGCAGGAGCGGAAGCCAAATCAGAGTTCAACATGGCATCATGGCTTCATTAGAGCAGCTCCCCTATGGGCGGGGCCACTTTGATGATTCGGGGTCATTTCCCAGACTGTGCTTTTTTTGTCTGATTGTATGAATTAAATGTAAATGAAAGAATTATGTGAAAGTAGAGAGGAAATGATACAAAAGCTCAACAGAGAACAACAAAAACAATGCACATGCGAGGAGTTTTTTTCTGGAATGGATTTTATTGTTATATGAATGCATATATGCATATGTGTAAATGCATATTATTCATATTATAATTATGTTAAAGTGTTTTAAGCTTATATTTCCTGTTCTTTCAACTCTTTCAGCTGCAGCACATGGTTTAGGGATATTTTAGGCCATGACAGCTGACAACAAATGAAATTCACATGACACGCTGCTACAGTTGATCGACTCGAGAAACCGGTTTCTTAAAAGGGTTTGCAAGAGGAAACTGAACTTCCTGTTTTGACCGTGAAAACATCTACTCTTCTGAAACTATCTGCATTTTTGTGGAAACACAACACGGCTCACAAAGTCTCAGTCAACGTGAGTAAAACTGTTTCTCTTTTTGGCATCTTTTTAGACGGTTTTAGCAGATTTTCTCCTCAAAGCTCTAATTTGTCTATGTTACTCAGTCATGAAACTGAGTAGATCTGTTCAGAAGAAAGTAAAGGGATTGCTGCAAAAGCTTCTGAATCTTTCTTTTTTTCGTTGGCACAGAGATCATACTGTCTTTTTTCTATATTTGGATGGCAAACTGAATGAGTTTTCATTAGTCAATCAAATTCTGGCTTAGTATTATTAAAGTCAGTATTATTAAAGTCTGTAGTTCAGTTAATGAAATGAAGAATTTAACATGCGTCTTCCAATTTTACACTTTGAATCCACAAAGAAAAGGGATTTACTTGTAAAATTATTTGGCTGTGATTTCTACTCAACAGTTTTTACTTATTATTGTGGTGAGAATTCAGTAACTTGCAACCCTGATGTAAAAAATTAAGACAATAAAAAGGAATAACTACAGATGACAACAAAATTTCAGAAGAACAGGCCTTGAGAAACAAAATGTTGCCATTGAGTTTCAGTAATCTGTGGCAATGTGTGGTAGCCCATCATTGTTTTTTTGCTTTTTTTGGCGCTACCCGGAAAAACAAAACTGTCAACTTAAATGAAATTATTAAATCAACTTTAAAAGCCCAGAGGAAATTGTTTTAAGTTTAGAATGTTGTTAGTTTTCATAAACTTTCCTTTTTTTCCAATTTTCCTTTTTTTCTTGACAAAAAACAAAGAAAAATGACCTTCGTAAATCAAATCTAGCGGAAAAATACATAAATTCCAGTTTTGCTTTTACTCCAGGTTAATGAGTAATATTGATTGACTTTATCAATGCGTACAAACTTGTATTTATTGAGGCTGAGGTAAACCTAAAACAGCGAAGAAGGAGACTTTAGTTTACAACAAAAATGTAAGATTTTCTATTTAGGAAAATAAATAAGCTAACTAGGTTATTTATACACATTATAAGGATGTCCATATGCTACTGCTGTTAGCTTAAAAAGTCCTATTTTAGAGCAACCTAGTAGGTTGTGGTTCACAGATAACAATAAAGTACCTTTTGTATTAGAAATCATTGTAAGAACTAAACCACACACAGTGACAAAACACATTGACTAAACCACTTCCACAAACCTGTAGCCTTGTGTATTCACATTTTTAAATAATTATGAAGTGTTATTATTTCCCAGCATCCTCTTTTATACCTCTTGTGAATGATAGTCTCATAATTTACACTGTGATTAGCACAATGACTGCAAAAGCTGGTTCTATAAAAAGTGATATTTTAACCTGGGTGTGTTTTGTGTTCTCTGCTTTATTCTATGTAATTCAAATAAGCGTTACTTTTGTAATCCAAAAGAATTCACACACGTGTGCCAAAAAGAAAATACGTAGTGACAACTGTAACTCAATTTCAAAGGTTTGTTTTCTGACAACAAATGTAAAATTCAACATAGCAGCTCTATGAGCTTGTGTGTTTCTTTCATGCATGTGTAGCGCCTTCAAGAACGAGCAAAACGCACATTTTCGCGCTCGCTTTCAGGCCTGTTGCAGTGTCGCTACCCGATACAAACGCATGTACCAGTTGGAAGCGACTTGGTATGAAATGTGAAAGCGGTGCTAATTCTGCTAATCTTCCTCCAGGCTTCTTATTTCAATGGCGCCCAAAAACGTTCATAGAAACTTGGGTAGCGACACATGGACACAACAGTTTTCATCACTCAAGCCCAGAACGCACATTTACGAGTTTTTACTTAGACTTTTCATTGAAAGTGGTCACGTGGACGCACGTTGCTCAAGCCGTAGTGAACTAAGCATGACATTTAAGGTCATTGTTCTTTATAACACTTAGATGGTGGTGGGTGGGATTAGATAGAATAAAAGCAATATTTTAAGACAAATTGAATTGTTTATTTAAACTCAAGACGTTTTGCAAAAAAGATCTTACAGTCAGTCACAGTGGTTCAGTTTGTCAAGTATCAGTCAAATAGAAACGCTGAAAGCTCTGTTTGTCTTGTCAGGATGCATCCTTTTTGTGCCGCTCTGCTTCTGGCTTTTTTCATCCATGGTCATTCCGTTCCTGATGTAAACCGTTTGTGGGAGGAGTGGAAACAGAAACATGACAAAAGTTACAGTAATCAGGTATGTTTTGGGAGGAAAACAAAAAAATACACACATTCTCCCCTTAATGTTCAGTGTTTACCAAAACAGTGCTTCTTAATATTTTCTAGACAGAGATGAATTTCAGAAGAGCCGTATGGGAGAAGAACCTGCATGTGGTGATGAAACACAACCAGCAGGCCACGGAGGAAAAACACAGCTTCACTGTAGGACTCAACCACCTGTCTGACATGGTAAACTTCTGCTTCTGCCTTTTAAACTTCCCCTTTTTCTATTGATTCATAGGTTGTCCACACAGCTAAAAGAAGATGGATTAGAAAAATAACACAAGTATAAATGTTTGGCACAATTTGGGAACAATCTTTTCTAAGATCTACACATTTTCTTTATATTTCTTGACTTTGCTGACAGTTTTATTCACAGGCTTTCTGCTAAATGCAGCTTTCAACTCATATTTCTGCATCCAGTGGGTGTCCTACTTGAGTAAATGAAGCTTAAAGAAGCAATGCACTCAACCAATTGGATGAAAGGCTTCAATGCTTCATGAAGCTTCATATGTCCATCACTAGTCAGTAAGAAGCCAGTACACGCACCTTACTGATGGCGTTAGGGCATCGTGAGACAGTGTCACCGGTGCTTCACAAATACATCCAACTTCCTTAAATATACTTCACGATACACTTACCACATTCAGGACAATAGTACGTTCTATTTTCATGGAGTACCTTTAAGGTGGCTGTTTGAGCCTCGAGGGAACTGCAAGACACTCCCCTTAAGATGCAACCGCTCCTCTCTATAACTCCAAAAATCCACAGCATCAGTACCGGTCAATCCCCCAAATAGATGCATGGGACTAAGCCTTTAGTTGGCCAGTGAATAACTTTATTATTCCTTTAAAACAACTGGATGAGGTGAACAGGAAGAGGGAAGTCTGGGTAATTGATAGATAATGAGTGGGACAGCATTCACGCAAATAAAATTGCATCAATTGAAAAGAATTTCCAAGAAAAACATGAAATAAACAGTAACTTGATGCATACAGCTCTGCTCACATGGATAATAGTAAATAAAAAGAAAGTTTACTACAATTAAAATATACATTAAAACAAATTAGTAACAAGAACAAGTCATTTTCTTAGTGAAAGTCTCAAGTCACTGTATGAGCCATGTTGGAATTCATTACACAACCTTTACTTTAAATATCTGTGGGTTCCTTCATTGTGTCATTTATCACAAAATCTTATGCAAAGCAATGACCAACAGATAGGGATTAAAATTGTTAATCCATACTGCATGTAAACACTCTAAAGAGCTTCCACAGTGGACGTTTGTGCAAAATGAATGTCTTCGTGCGGCGGCGTTAATCTGCACTTAAACCTCCGTTCTGTGCGCTTCTTTAAAACCAAAACCTATAGAGTAATTCCAATCTCTTTGCATCCAATCTGATTAGTTTAATCCAGCCTGGGTCTGGCTGAGCCTGGACAGTCACTGGCGTGTTACACAACTCTCATATGAGCAGCAGTATGTCTGGGAGGGCTAATGAATTTATAAGCTAACAGACATTTGAGAGCATCAACACAGCCGTGCAACATGTGCAACCGCATATGAGTGCACTGAATGCACTGTATGGCTGTTATTCTTTTACTCAAGAAACTGATGCATTCAGTGTTCACATCTCAGTTAAATGTCGTCATATACCAAGATAGAGTTTGATTAATTAAAACATGCAGATAATATGTTTGGAGAAAGGGTCAGAGTATACATTTTCTGAAAACACAAGTAACTTAAAAATGAAAAAAGATGGAGATGGTTTCATGAGGAGGAGTTGATGAAAAAACAACAGCAATGAAACCCTGAAGCCTGGATGGGCTGTGACGTGCTGACTCTGCAGGAACCTGGCAGACGTGTGGGACACACAAACAAGCTCTTGGCCTGCTGTCAGAGGACAGTGCATAACAGTTCTATTAGTTTCTGCTGCAAATATGAGCACAAACGCAGAGCGGCAGAGGCAGGAGCATGGCAAAACGGAAAAGGTCTAAGAGGATTTGGACAAAAAGGGGAAACTCAGAAAAAATTTAGATTAAAAAATATACAAAAACAAAACAAGTTTCAGGAAAGACAGAGATTATTGACGGGAACATTAGGTAAACATTGGAAAGTTAAAGGGATTAAAGGAATTGCAGCAAATTCTAAATGAAATATCTTGGTTTTATGACAAAAAATATTCAACATATCTGGAGGTTCTTTTTTCACAAAATAACATTTTGCAGAAATATTTAAAAAAATTATATTTATGATTAGTCAGTTTACATATTACAAAGTTTAAAAAAAAAAAATAAACACAAAGTAAATACAGTTTTGACAGTGTATTACCTCATGTTCTTTTTCAGAGTTTAGCTAAAGTTGTGTTGAAAATCATACAGGAAGTTTTGAACATTATTTTCTTTTTGCACAATGTGACAATTCACTGATCAGCTGTGTTGAAAGTAAGAAACAACGTGAATGTAATTAAAGTCCATCTTTTGATCTATTTTAGAAGAGGTCTTTTAAATATAATTATGCCGTTTTTGGCCACATCTGAAAACCTGTGTCATTTTCTAGAGCCTAGTTTCTGCAGAGCGGCAGGGGTTCATTAGAACACCCCCTCTGAGTTGACCGATGCTTCCCGACATCCTTCTGTTTAAGGCTGTGGCACACAGCCACTTCGTTTGTTTTGTGCGTTTTCTACGTATTACATTTTGGTCTTTTGTGACATGACACTTATGAATTATCACATGCCTGATAATTCATAAGTGTTGCCTTTGTCATTGGTCGACGTGCACAGCTGGTCAACGGTTTTGGCCGACGGGTCTTTATCTTAGTTCGGTTTTCAGCTTTCGAACATTTTTGGTCAATTAAGCAGTTTACACGCATTCAATTACTACATCAATCTTCCACAAGTGTGGGTGATTTCTGCTAGATGCATACGCAAATGTGTGGCTTCCCACGACCAGTCCACGTGACAGACTTTTGACGCATGAACCATCGACGTATAACTTTTATATCGTGGATACAGCGCACATATCACGTTCAAATTACGTAACTGACGCACAAATCAAAGATGATGTTTGCGTTGTTTGTTCGTACTTATTCCATGGTTTTAACGTGGTTCATTCATGTACCTGCGAAAATTTCTCGTAAAGACTTCAACTTTTCTTGCTTTTTCACATGTATTCATTCACACATGACGAACTTTCATCACTTATTTCAATGAAAAGAGGTGAGTTTAATGTTATGGGGTTTTTATTTTTAATATTTATTTTTTACATGCTGTTTTTGACGTTAAGACAGCTGAGGAAATAAACGAGAAGCTCAATGGCTTCAAGATGGAGGAACATGCCGACTACAGAAATCACACTTCAAAGCTATCAAGCGGCGTATCAACACCAGCGAGCGTAGACTGGAGGAAGAGCGGTCTGGTCGGTCCTGTCACGAACCAGGTAAGAAGCTGCCAGCAGACAGCGCACATCCCCACGTGAGACCACTGCAGTTCAAACGTCTCTGTGCTGTAGGGTTTGTGCGGCTCGTGCTGGGCTTTCAGCTCTTTGGGGGCTCTGGAGGGCCAGCTGAGAAAGCAAAGAGGAGTCCTGGTTCCACTGAGTCCACAGAACCTGGTGGACTGCAGCACTGTGGACGGGAACCTCGGCTGTGGAGGAGGCTACATCACCAAGTCCTACAGCTACGTCATCCGAAACAAGGGCGTCGACTCGGAGGAGTTTTACCCATACGAACATCAGGTCAAACTCTAGTAAAACTGACCATTGTCTCTGCAGATGATCTCTTCTGCGCGAAAAACGGAAAAATGTACCCAAAAAAAGTTGTATTTATCAATTAAATGTACAGATTTGATTACCGGTAATGTAATTTTTTAGGAAAACTATCAGAATCAGAAGCCTTTATTGTCATTGTACATAATAATACAACGAAGTTGTAGCAGCCCTGGAGTAGTAAAATACTGTAAATCTAATCAAAAAATGTACAAGAACCAATAAAAATACAAGTATGAAAAAATAGAATAAGGTGAAGTGCAGCACAATATCAGCATATCAGCAGAGAGGCTACATTTAGTCAAACTACCGGTGCTACCAATATTTATTTGAATAATGAGGAAAAGAAATGGTAGAACAGTTAAAATATGTATGTTGACAATTCTGCAAATGTTTTGTTTGTTTGCAGAACAGGAAATGTCGCTATTCTGTGACAGGAAAGGCTGGTTATTGCTCCAGCTTCCACATTCTTCCACGGGGAGATGAGGGCGCTCTGCAGGCCGCAGTGGCTGCAGTGGGACCAGTCGCTGTAGCCGTGAACGCCATGTTGCCATCTTTCCATAGCTACAGAGGAGGTGAGGCCTGTCCTGGCCAGAGATTTGGATTTGGAGCTTTAAATTCACAAAAAATCTCAACTTAAAAATTGAAAGTCAATAAAAGAAAAACTTTTTGTTAGAGTTTTTTCTGCATAATTTTGATGAAAACTGTGTTAATTACTCTTTATTTTTGTCCCTTAAAATGTCTTTCAACCCCAATATTTTGCCATTTTTAAAAACATTTTTACCTAAAGGTCTAAAACATTTATTAAACTTATGTCATTTTTTGACAGCTGCCATTTATTTCCCAAAATTTTCACTTTAGCACTTCTTGTGCTTTTAATTGACTTTAAATTAACTTTTAATTACAATTTAAGAAACTGACATTTCTTTACATACTGCGTGAAAACAGTTTACTTATTTATTTGGCAGTACATTTTTTCCTGAGTTATATATTAGTTGGTCGTTTTTCCAAATGTGTATCTGTTTTATATATATATATATAACAAACCTTTTTTTTTTTTAAATAGTGTCAATTAAATACATTTGTCACTATGGGTGAAATTATTACAGATAACGTCAGAAAATTGAGCCATTTGCAGTTTTATGAAGTCATCTCAGAGCATTTGTACGCAGCTCATCCATTTTGGAATATCTAATCCATTCATATTATTCTACATTTTGGAGACTAACCTTTTAACAATTATTGTACTGCATTTTCACATACTTATATTTTCATTGTTACCGACATGTTCTTTTATTTGTAGGTTTGTACGATGACCTCCAGTGCAACTCCATGCTGGTAAACCATGCTGTCCTGGTTGTGGGGTATGGCAGTGAAGCAGGACAGGACTACTGGCTTGTGAAAAACAGGTAGACTGTCTCTTTCCAAGCAACATCAGATTTAAAAATAAACCTAGCCTGCAATTACTGTTTGATCTTTGTAATAAATTGGAGTATTTCTCATGGTTCCAGCTGGGGGTCTGGATGGGGAGAAGAAGGCTTTATTCGGATTGCCAGGAACAAGAGCAATCTCTGCGGCATTGCAACGTTTGCAGTCTACCCTTCACTGTAGATTTTCATGAAAGTCTATTTAAAGTTCCACCATTTTAAAAGCCTTCCCTGTGGTCTTTTCATCCTGATTATGCCGTTTTTAGCATGACATAACAAATAAAAAAAATGTAAACAGCATTTTTTTCATCTGCTCCCAATTCACAACAATCTGAATAAAGAAAACTCAAAATGTAATTTTCTTTATGTCCTCCGTCATCAGAAAACTGCTACAAGAACATATAAAAAACAAAACATTTCACCATTCTCATTGGAGTTTAGAGTTAAAAACCAAAACAAGTGTCTTTTGCATATTGTACATTTTTATTTAAATAGTATGCTTGATAAAAGTTTTTATTATGGTGTTAGAATACCAACTTTCTTTTTTATGTTTTTTTGTATGTGTTGAAGTACATTTTATGCAAAATAAACATTACATGGAAAAATACAACACTGCTCCAACCTTTTCTTTTCTTAATTCAGTATCTGATCTCTGTTCTACCATCTTTTTGAAGCTTTTGGTTCCTAGGAAGGCAGATCAAACTAAAATGACTACAACACATGTTTAGTCTGAACCAGGGCAAACTTTTTGACTCATGGGCCACAAAGGGTTTTTAAAATTTAACCAAAGGGCTGAACCCGGAGTAGATCCGTGGAGCGTTTTTGGTAATCCACCTCATACACTAACATGGATAAAAACATGCTTTAATTTTGATTGAAAACACATTTAAATACTTTAAAACAGATCATCATAGAGTTTTTAATTTCAAAACTTTGATTGGACTCAAAATGTTATCTCATCAAAACCAAAATTGTAAAATGTCATAATCCCCTGAAGCATTCGTTTATGTTTAATTTCAGTTTCTGTCATTTGATCTCTGGAATTATTTAAGAGGCAACAGTCAAACGGTTCATTGCACAGGCAAGAAGGCAAAAGTTAAGTTTATTGATATGATGGGTTCTGTCAGTTCTATTTTTGGCTTTTAGAAGTTAAGCTAAAAAACCTATTTGATTTTTGATTTGATTTCCAAAGATGAAAAATACTTACATTCATAACCATGGTGGCTCTTTTTGTGGCTTGTTTCTGCTGCCACCAAGTGGCCAAAACCTTCACCTTCATCGACCTGCATTTGATTTGTAAGGTGGCCACACTGATGAATTTAGGTGAAATAATTTATAAAAAAAATTAGTACTCCATGCTGTCTTTGAAACCAAGTGAAGATCAGGTATTTAGGAATCCACAGAAAAACCAGTTTCTGCCGGTTTCAATGAGAAATTGGCTTCACCTGTGTCCTCTCGTTCAGATGCCATTAACCAATCAGAGCTACCATAGTCTGATTTCTATAAAACGTTTTTGTCTGGTTCAGCTCCTGATGCCTGCCCACTGAGATCTTCCCACCTTGAAATGTTCTGGAGGCTGTTTTTCACTGTTCTGTGTGGATTTGTGCCTGCAGTCAGGTCACACCTGGATCAGCACTGGAACCTTTGGAAGAAAACGTACAGTAAAACGTACTCCCATGAGGTAAAACCCCAAACTTTTATGTCCACTCACTTCCCAAACAAATGCAATTCATTTTATTCTCATTTATATTTTTGTGTGTTTGAAGATAAAAGCACACTATAATCTGTTTACTTTTATTTAGAAGGAAACCATTAACTTCTCCCTGTAACCCTCAAGTCTGACAGCTTGTGTTGCATGTTCAATGTGCTGTGCTCCAGATTGAGGAGTTTGGTCGCCGACGAATATGGGAGGAAAACCTGGAGATGATTAGCGTCCATAATCTGGAAGTTTCCCTCGGCTTGCACTCCTATGAGCTGGCAATGAACCACTTGGGTGACCTGGTCAGTGAAGGAAAATGTAACCGTGTGAAGATGAGTTGTTTTAAGTTAAAGTTGATGCATCAAGTTGCGATGTCTTTTCAGACCATCGAGGAGCTCATTGCGTCTCTGACGGGTACTGTCGCACCAGTTGGCCTGGAGAGAATTCATTATGATTTGGTTAAAATAAACACGTCTGTGCCTGAATCTGTGGACTGGAGGGAAGGAGGACTGGTGACTTCGGTCAAAACACAGGTAACCGGCGGGCGTACTACAAAAAGAAGCCTTCAAGAAATTGTTTTTTTTTTTTTAAAGTGTAATGTTTGAAAACGTCACACACTTATTTCTTAAGTGTCTTTTCTTTAGAAAAAAACACCTGTTTAGTACCTTTAAAATTCAGTGCGTCTTGACCCTCCACTTCAGGGTCGCTGTGGTTCTTGTTGGGCGTTCAGTGCAGTCGGGGCCCTGGAGGGCCAACTAAAAAAAACTACAGGCATCCTAACGTCCCTCAGCCCACAGAACCTGGTGGACTGTTCCACCAAATATGGCAACTATGGCTGCAAAGGTGGCTTCATGTCAAACGCCTTCCAGTACGTCATAAAAAACCAGGGCATCTCCTCTGATGCTGCTTATCCCTACATCGGAAAGGTGGGTCAGAAGAAACTTGGGTTTGCGTGAAACTGTGGCTTGAATTTTTAACTTTGAAAAACCTTTTTTTAGAGAGACAAATGCAAGTACGACTCAAAGCACCGAGCTGCCAACTGCACCGGATACAACTTCCTACCGAAAGGAGATGAGTTTGCACTTAAAGTGGGTGTGGCTACCATCGGCCCCATTTCTGTTGCAATTGATGCTTCGAGGCCCAAGTTTCTCTTCTACAGACATGGTGAGATGGTGTGCTTTGTCGTGGTTGACTTGAAGTATGAAGCTTTTTAACGCGTTTTCCTGACAGGTGTGTACAAGGATCACTCATGCAGCCACAACGTGAACCACGGAGTTCTGGTTGTGGGGTACGGCACGGAGAATGGAGAAGATTATTGGCTGGTTAAAAACAGGTTTGTAGGGCAGGTGGAAGAGTGCAACAACTATTCAAATTCTTGCATTTGATGTCCCTTTATCAATTATTTTTTTTCTTTTAAGTTGGGGCGAACGCTACGGAGATGGAGGATACATCAAAATGGCTCGGAACAGACGCAACCAGTGTGGCATCGCTCTCTATGCTTGTTTCCCGGTCATGTGATCAGGATTAGTGCTTTTGAATCTGTATGATGCATTTAAAATGTTTTTCTGTGTATTGGTTTTAATAATTCACTGAAAACACGTTTCTTGGAATAAAATGTATTTAAATTAAATACTTTGGTCCCAAATGTAAATCTGTCAATGTGGACAGTGTCGTTACCTGGATTAGGTGACAGGTAAATCAAAAGCTGCAGGGGCGTCTGCCCTTGAATACTTTGTCATTGCTCCCTATTTTACAGTTTTATCCTCTTGCTTTGAAATTGTCGTCCAGCTTAAGAACTTTAACTAGATCAGAGGTCTGCAACCTACGGCTCAAGAGTCCTATGTGGGTCTTTGGACACCCCCCCCCCCACCCCCCCCCCCCCCCATGTGGCTCTCTGGTTAAATAAAAATGTTTAGATTTTAGAAAGGAAAGTTAGCGGACTTATTCAACTTGCATGTTGAACTAGGACATTTAGATTTGATCCCATTTAGATTTTGTTTGTTGCACTGGTCAGGATAGGCTACGAGGGGAGGTAAGCTAGTGGGAGAGCGTGTTAAAAGATGGCTGGGAAGTGGGGGCAGGCTCACTCGGCACAGATGGTCCCACCCACAACTGTAAAACAGCACTTTTTTTTTTTTTTTTTTTTTTGGGCCAGAAATGGTATTAAGAGTCTAATTCTGTCAGAAATTGTATAAAGAATTTACTGTTTGGTAGAAGTTGAGAAGAGCAGATTGAGACATTCAATGCAGTCCAAGACAATGATCTTTTGTAATGTTTATTTTTTACTTATGATTCCCATCATGAAACTGGAAAGCTGGTACCAAATGCACCTTCCAGCACAAGCAACTCTCACAAAAAATACAGCACCTTTTCAGCATCACTAAAGTATTCTCAACAAGAAATGAAATATTCAGTTTACCAAGATTTTCATTTACAAAACATGAGGACAACATATAACAGCATTGTTTTTTTGTTTTTCCTTGAGCTTTTGTTCCACAAACTCTGTACTTTCACATACAAACATCTAGTTTCTACACGAAATACACTGAATTTCTCAAGTGAAGTCACATTAAGAGCGAGACCTTTCAGTTAAACAAATCAAAACTGAAAAACGAGGACACTCCTCGAGTCCCAGCTACAGTGGAGGATTCCTGCAAGTTCCCCGCCGCCACGGGTTTCCTGGCGTAAGTAGGTCCGTTTTTCTGGACTCATTGGTGTGTCTCCAGAACCAAAAAGACAAATCATGCCATAAAAACATTTGACAAACTGCCATTATTAGGAAAAGTCCTTTATACTAGTGTTTCACTTCCACCACATTCCATATCACTCCCATTGATACAGATAAACCAGCAATCCTTTTCACAATTTGTACATGTGTGTGTAAATATATATATATATATATGTTTATATAGAATGAAAATTCTACACATTTTATAGCAATCTTTTACATTTTGGGCAGAAATCAGATTTCTTTGAACTTTGCTACTTTTTTTAGTTTTGTTAGGGGAGGGGCTCCAGGTTATTGCTTCCACTTCCTTCTTTAATAATGGATTTGTACAAACAACCAAGCTATTTATATTTTTTTACACAATGAATGCATCTTCATTCCTATAACTATTGCCTTTCCCCGGCCTTAACCCATCTTGTATCTTCGTGACAAGATAAACTGTAGGCGCACTGTATAAATGTCATCATATATACTTCATAAACATGGATAAAAATCACCTGGGTTCAGGTAAACAAAGACCACAGCCACCACTTACTTTCAGAACACAAACTTAAGTCGTAACCACTTTTTAACCCCACTTTGATTAAGAAAAACCACTGCAAGCAACAAGTCTATATCATCTTACAACAATGGGAACACTTGTTCTTTCTTTGGACAAGAACAGCTGGCATACAGGACGTCCAAGAGGTCAGACAACACGGCACAAAACATGCGTTACGATCAGTTGGACAGAGTTTTGGAGGACGGCGCTGTCGTTGAAGCTTTTTCCCTAAATGGAGTCATCTCTGAGACTGACTGTCTCTGAGGAGAAAGGCACTTTCAGGGATGACTGAGCAGCCAGATGCTAAAGGACGAAACTGCAACTGCACAAGAACACCCAGGTTGGTCGTAAAAGATAGACATCCACACCTTTTTATCTCTCTTTTAAATGTTTTCCCTGGTCTTAAACGAAGAAAACGGTAGGAAAATAGTCTTCAACACAATTGAAACATTAAAGACTTGTTATTTAAAAAGTAATAGAAAACTGACAGAACACTGTTTGACAAAACTTGAAGCTACGTTCACATCGAGTTTTCAACACGTTGTAGGACGCGAACACCCATGGTGTTCACACTGGACGAGCAGGGAGGGGCTTCTTTTTCTACTGTTTACTAGCGCATGTCACTTAAACGGGCGTTGCCTTGTGCGGTGTGAACGTAGCTTAAGAAAAATATTTAATTTAAAAAATCTAATTTTTCATGCTACAGTCAGGGGGTTCATATAAAACTAATTTCTTACGTTTAAAACCAATAAATCTAAAAAAATACAGTTAGCAAGTGATTAGCTTATATTATTTTAGCATAGATTAGCTTAGCTTAGCATAAAGAGTAAAAATGCTTTCTGGGTTGTGTCGGAATTCCTTCACGTAGTGCACTGTATAGTGCGTTTGCCATTGTGTAGTGTTGTCCGAATCTACAATTCCAAAATTAAGTGCCCTAGAGATTTTCAAGAAGTCTCTGCGATAAGCCAGTGTGCATCGATGCTCACTACATTGGCGAATATGGACCACAATGCATTGCATCTCAACAATTTTTGCCAAAAAGTGTATTTTTTTAATAAACCATCAACGTTTTTATCTTCAGAAGACAGTGGATACATTAATAATCGTCACAAAACGCTCATCATTTCGATTTTAACTTGGTGAAATCGATGACGTCCTCTTTGCCGTTTAAAAAAAAGAAAAAGAAAAAAGTGGTGAGCATGGTGTCCAAATTGTTTTTTATATCCAGGGCACTACAGAGTCCCGCACTATCTAGTTTCTTACTAGTTAGGGATTAGGGCGGGAATTCGGACATAGTTTAGCTGTTCATGCTAAGCTAAGCTAACAGAAGTAAACAATGTTATCTGTTGGTGTCAAGATGAATAACAACCCTTAGCAAAAAGTAGTACACATGCATGAAGGTCAGTCGTAGTAAGACAGAATACATGTGTCTGAACGAGAGGGATCAAGGTAGAAGCGTTAGGTTACAGGGGGCTGAGGTGAAGAAGGTGCAGGAGTTTAAGTACTTGGGGTCAACAGTTCAGTGTGATGGGGAGTGTGGAAAAGAGGTGAAGAGGCGAGTGCAGGCAGGTTGGAGCGGGTGGAAGAAAGTGTCAGGAGTGTTGTGTGACAGAAGAGTGCCAGCAAGACTCAAAGGAAAGGTGTACAAGACAGTGGTGAGACCAGCTCTGCTCTATGGGTTAGAGACGGTAGCAGTGAGACCGAGACAAGAGGCTGAGATGGAGGTAGCGGAGATGAAGATGTTGAGGTTCTCCTTAGGAGTGACCAGGTTAGACAGGATAAGGAACGAGTACATCAGAGGGACGGCTCATGTTGCCTGTGTTAGGGACAAAGTCAGAGAAGCCAGACTGAGATGGTTTGGACATGTTCAGAGGAGGGATAGTGGATATATTGGTAGAAGGATGTTGGAGATGGAGCTGCCTGGCAGGAGGGCGAGAGGACGGCCAAAGAGGAGATACATGGATGTCTTAACAGAGGACATGAAGTTGGCTAATGTTAGGGTAGAAGATGTCCATGATAGAGTGAGGTGGAAAAGGATGATTCGCTGTGGCGACCCCTGATGGGAAAAGCCGAAAGAGAAAGAAGAAGAAGCAAAAAGTAGTACACAAATATACTACTCTACGTAATAGACCAAATACATGTAGATTTGGATATATGTCCTTCTCACTGAATACTTCTTCAGACTAAATTGGAACATTTTTAGTTTACAATATATAGATAGCATATAAAAAGTAAACTTCAAGTATACTGTCTCACTTTTAGTATAGACTAAGTGTAATTGTAGTACACTTAAATAGACTAGTTTTTGCTAAGGGAACCTCTGAGGACAGAAATGTCACAAATGTGTAGGAGAAATATAAACTAAAGGGAGATTATGAAATATAAAGGGAATGCCTTTAAAATTTGTGGGAATAAAAACACACACAAAAAGTGTAATTTTAAAATATAGAAATCTAAATGTGTAGTTTTCTTTGAAAAGACTGATACTTTTTGATGTCATCTTTGTGTCTTTTTATGGTAGAATCACTTCACTCACACATGCATAAACAGAGGAGGGTATTTTTGGGTCAAACTTCCACACTTTGACTTACTGATTGTCGGCACACGTTGGTTTACACCTTTGGAAAAATGTTACCAGGTAGAATTGGGATCAGTTTTTCTTGAAGTTCTGTCAAATTTTAAGTCAGAACAGATATTTTAGCACTAAAAGAGTCAAACATGAGCACAGAGGAATCACCTTTACAGTAAAATTGGGGCTTGGCAGTAATTTTGTACCAAAGTATGAATTTTGTTGACTTTCACCTTTTCGCACAGTACAGGAAAATAAAGTTTTGTTTAAGCGATCTTTATGAAATTCCACACACACATTTCGATGATAAACCTGATACAGCTTTACAGTCAAGGTTGCACCTATGGCTCCAGAAAAAATACTTTCCTCTCTAAGACGATAAAATTTAACTAAATTAAGCCCCAAAAAATTTGTGTGACTTTATAAAATGGTTAAAAAAATTATGTATCTGCAGTAAAATACTAAAATGGTTGCACTTATTTGTCTACATGGTGGAATGTAAATAGGTTTTTTGTGCTAACTTTGCAAACATTTTTTTATTAATGTACAAATCGAACGCACTCCTTTGTGAAGACTCTTACACCATGTCTCAAGTTGTAAACACCTGCTTTCTGATTAAAACCTCAATTTAAAAAAAAAAGCCCCATAGACAGTTACATGACTGATTTATGATTTAAAAAATGGATTTGACATTATTTTTATGTAACCCAAACCCCTCCCACAGACATATGCGCGATCCACATAAAAACGCCAACAACATTCCACACAACAAGGAGGAGAAACACAGGTTCAACACTGAGTAAATTGCTCCAACTCTTCCCATGCACAACAGAGAATCCTGGGAAATGCATCTTTACCTGTTTGAGTTTCGTGGCAAAAATTCAACTGGAATTATTCAGGAACTGAAACGGAAAAGTGTCTGAATAAGTCCAGCCTAACTGGAATGTTAGAACATTATGCGGCAGAAAATAACAGCATTCAATCAGCAGGTCTGGCTTCAGTAACAGGCAGTTTTCAAGGGTCAAATATTTGTGATTTCATCTTAGAAAAAACAAACACAAGAATCACAAAAAAATACTCAAAACATCTTTTTGAGTGAAAATATAAATCAAGCTTTACCACAAAAATCACAGTAAATTATTAGCAGCACTGAAAGCCAGTCACTGAAACCAATCACAAGCCAAAAAATAAAAAAAATACACAGCGATCATGTCTGTAGACTGCATATTTTCATCCAAACCACATCATCTTTTAGGGTAATTCCTTAGTATTATATGTTTCAATGTATAAAACCACATCTGGCAGAGAGCAGCTGACTAAAGCAGAGGTGTTGTGATGCTCAAATAGCTTTGTCCACATGTGTGTGCTCTTCTTTTATGATCGCTGTGTGTCTGCAAAGACATTGGATGATGCAATCCACATTTCAAAGGATTCTAGGCCTACATTTGGGAGGCCGGTCTGTTCTGTGTGACAGACAGGCAGCGTTTGAAGCTCTCGGGGGTGTTTGGGCTCCAGGGCTCGGCCACGCTCTCCAGTTTTACTCCACTGCCCACTGCCGGTCATTTTCTTTACTGTAACACTTGGCCACGAGTTTCAGGCAACTTTGTTGCAAGGAAACTGCCGGCAGCGAGGGCACCAGCAGCAAACAAAATAGGCAAGGCTTTAGTGATGCCAACAAACGACTGGAAAATGCTGATACCCAACACGGCAGCCAGTTTACAGAGGGCATTCAGGAAACCAAATGCTGTGGTCCTGAGGAAAAGAGGGACAAATACAGTCTCAGATGGATGTTACAACACTTTCCAACAACAACAATTTATTTATAATCAGCTAAATACCTCACAACTTTCACCAGGAGCTGCAAGAAAAACAAAAAGCATATGCACTTCTAATGTTTGGGAGACTGAAAAACTAAATTTGTAAACAAGAAACCTTTTTTACAGCTCTTTTGATTGATCAATATCAACACCTGTTGAATTGTGTGAAAGCCAGAAAATCTGTGATCAGAGGTATTGACTGTATATAGGAACTGGACTTAGTGACTCCTCCCCCTTGGCGTTGCAAACAAACAGTACCAGCTGGTTCCAAGAAGCTGACTTCTAATGAGAAATACACAGCTATTACTCAGTAAATATATTTCTCGGCATAGCCATTCTTGCTATGTTAGCTTTTTAACATTTTCTAGATAATCCTTTTTTTTCCATGATAGTTTTCCTGTTGTGCAAGTTATTCAAGTTATAAACTGACCAATCAGATGCCTCACTAAAAAAATCTCTGATCTTATCAAACGTTTGAAACAAGCTCCTGATTGGCAGGAGTGGTTGCCATGTAAACAATGACATTCGGACAAACACGTGGACATGGGTATCACAAAAAAATGGTGATTGAATTCACTTCATTTGGTTGGAGCCAGAAGTAAGCCGTTTTCTCTGGGTGAGTGTCACTCGCTCCATGTTCTCATTTACGGTCAATGAGTGGGGATGAAACCAGCGATTCGGGTAAAGCAACTTTTCTTGCTGGGTCAATTTCATAAATTATAATAGAATTATTTTTGGTGGGTCAGTGTGGGTGGAATAGATATGTGACCTCTGGTGAATCATTCGTTATAAGCCTTTAATGTCAGAAAAAAAAACCATTTCGCTCAAAAATCAAAATTTCAAAGGAGTATTGACCATAAAAGGCAGCAGCATGCTTGATCATCTTCCTGGTGATCTAGTCAACATTCTTTATAAAGGCAGTCCAAACCTTGTCCACTAATGATGACCTGGTTCCCCATGACATAATCTTTGTAATGTACTAGATGTATGTAACTAGCTGATGTGTTACCTCCTTGCTGTGACTTTGTTGTGCTGGAAATGTTTTTGTTTTTATTAATTTTTTTTCTTCTACTGTTGCTGTTTGTTTTTCTCAAAATAACAATAAAAAATGTTAAAACTAAAAAGGGCAGCAGCAAGTCTACAAAAAAGCAACATGGTTAAAGGGCTGGCAAAAACATACAAACACAGGCAGATGAAATTTTAAAAAACAAATTAGACATTTGATTTCAAGAACTGTTTTTTTGTTAATTTAACCCCTTGATGCCAATTGATGCCAATTTGCATCAATGTGAATTTCCTCTTGGAAATCAGCAGCTATCACCCCTCTTTGTAACCATTGTGCTATCTTAGATGACCCCACCCTTACATTGACATGTTCTCCCTACCATGACAAAGGTGGATAAAGGTGGAAAGATTTTATGTAATCCATGGACACCAATGAAGGTCACAAATCATTGAAGAAAAAAGGTTCAGCGCAATGTCTAGTGGGTCTAGATGACCCAACTCCCAATCTTAAAGTGCCTAGGATAGCACAAGGTTTACAGGAGGTTATGCTTCAGATGTAAATTGGAGTAGGCCCATCTCCATCTTACCTTGCTTATCTAAGGTCTCCCAAAAACTGGTCAAAAACTAGTTTATCATCTTGAAATTCACAATACTATGACCCCTATGCAGTCTGGTTTCCAAAGTGGACACAGTTGTATCTCAGCAACTATGAAAGTGCTGACTGACATTATTTGTCCCCTTGATAAGAAGGTGTGGCTGTTTTTGTCGACTTGGCTAAAGCCTTTGATTCTCTCGACCGCTCAGTATTGCTTAAGCGGCTCCATCATATAGGTCTCTTAATGGATTGTGCTGCTTGATTCAGAAGTTAGATCACCGACCGTGTACAATTTGTGCATACAGCTGGCTACCAATCCTCTTTACTCCCGGAAACCATGGGGATCCCTCAGGGGTCTATCTCAGGACCAACTTTATTTAAAATCCATATAAACTAAATTGCTCATCCTTCTGGAAATTCCCTCATTCATTTTTAAGCTGATGACAAAGTTTTGAACACATCTGGTTTCGGAGAGACCGGAGATATCATCTCTTCAATATAGTTTAAACGATTTGCAACATTCATTGTCCAGCTACACATCGGATCAATACTAACAAAGCTAAATTTATGATTTTCAATTTTCTGTTGGCTCAGACACCTTGTGAGGGCAGTATTTCAACCTTTGATAGCATGACACTGCAACAGCTCATATAAATACTTGGGTAATTGGCTGGACACTTCACTCACCTTTGACTCTCATATTAACACAACAGAAGGTAAGATCGTTCTCTCTTCTGCAATGCATTATCTGGTAAAACTGACAGTACTACCTATCCTGGATTCTAGTGACATTATCTACACATCAGCTTCAAAAACTCTCCTTCATAAATTGGATGCCCTTTATCATATTAACCCTTGTGCTATCTTAGATGACCCCACCCTCACATTCACGTGTTCTCCCTACCATGACAAAGGTGGATAAAGGTGAAAAGATTTCATGTAATCCATGGACACCAGTGAAGATCACAAATCATTGAAGAAAAAAGGTTCAGAGCACTGTCTAGTGGGTCTAGATGACCCAACTCCCAACGTTAAAGTGCCTAGGATAGCATAAGGGTTATAGTGGCTAGGATAGCACAAGGGCTAGTATTCATTTTGTCACTGCGGCTCCCTTTAATACCCATCACTGCCATTTATAAGATCTTTGAATCATATACTTGGCCGTCGCTCCACTCTCACAGGCATTGGTACCATTTCATTTACAAGACTCTCATTGCCAAAACTCCAGATTACCTTTGTTCCCTCCTTAACATCTCTACCAGTACTATTAAGTTGCGTTCTAGTGATTTTTTCACTATGGTGGTTCCCAGGGACTGTACTCTCCTGGGCCACTCTTCATACTGGAATGAGTTGCAGGAAACCTTGAAGTTGCGTTCCTTGTCATCCTTACCTGCCTTGAAGACATTTTTACTAGATGTGGTTTGTGACGAATGTAGATGTTTTTAAATGTTTTTATGGGTCTCCTTCTGTCCTTTCATTGTAAACATTAACCAGGTGCCTCCTATACACTTTTTATTGTTAATATTGATGTGTTAATATGTCCTGTTTTATTTGGATGCAACTTTAATTATATTGTCATTCTGTTGTATTGTGGCTGCAAACTCAGGTCATCGTTGCAAATGAGAAATTGTTTTCAATCGACCTATGTGGACAAATAAAGGTTTACCTAACTAACCAGCTAAAACCACTTTTGCTCCAAACTGCCCTTAAATTAGCTTCTACATGAAAGTTTAAACTTTTTTTTCATTGCTGGAAATAAATTCAGGCATCAAGGAGTTAAAATGCAGGCACACATATTTCATTTCCCTCAAAGAATTCTGGAAATCATTGGTGGATATTTGTTTTATTTCCAAGATTAAGGAAAGCAAAGAGTTTTGGACAAAAAAGGGTTTCTGTGGAGATTCATTGGCTTTAAAAGGATTTCAGCATATAAGTGAAAATAAATATCTGACCCATTTAGGTCAACTCAATCAAAAGGAGTTTCTAAAACAGAACTCTGCTGCACCCATTTTATAAAGTAAAACGTTTCAAATAATGTTTTGCTGGTACTACTTTCCTCTAACTATTGTCCATCTTATTTGAAGTATTATAGCCTGCAAAACAATCAAATAAGCAAACATACCTACTGTATGTCAACAAAAAAAGAAGCGTCCATCCCACCTTTTATCGGAGGGGTACAGCTCCACTGTGACCACATCCAGGGCGTTCCAAGAGGCAATGCTGATGCCCCCAAACAGACACAGGAGGGCGATCATCCCTGACTCGCTGTTCCCAAACATCAGGAAGAAACAGCTGACGCAAGAGATGATGCTGGACCCCGCTGTGAGGAGACAGGAAGGAGCGCACTGAAGGAAACAGATTCTGCCGCCGTCACTGACACGATGCCCCAATTCACCCACTACTCCATAAAAAACTCGATAGTGCAGGAATATCTGGTAACGTGATTTTTTAAAGCAATTAAGACACCATGCTCACTACTTAGTTATTTAAATTGCATATATGACGTCTCATTTTTTCTGAAGTAAAGTAATAAATATGAAAATTTTACAAAGATTATTTAAAATTCAGCTGTATTCTGAAGATGACAATTTGGATTATTTATTTAATATATATATACATATATATATATTTTTGTTTTTCAAACGATAAACAGCTCAAACGCAATGCATTGTGGTATATTCATCAATCTAGTGAGCATTGATCATTGACTGTAAAAGCAATGGATGAATCGAGCATTACCTCCAGCTCTCGTAAAATATGGCAAACTCCCTCACCATTTCCCCCCTGATACGGGCGCCGCCATGTTGAAACCAGTCACGGTGAATTGGTCAGAGTCACTCTGAGTCATTGTATCTATGGCAACTCCTGTCACCACTGCCACAGATACGATGACTCAGAGCCCCTCGGACCAATCACTGTCGACTGGTTTCAATATGGCGGGCCGGCGCCCATCAGGAAGCAATGCTACTCCCTATTGGGAACACGAGAAGGGAGGGGTTGAGCTGTCCATTGCTTTTACAGTCAATGACATTGATGCATACTGGTTTATTGGTGAGACTTCTGGGAAATTTCCAAGGCACCTGATTTTGGAATTGTAGGTTGTGTGCGAATTTCTTCACTACTCACTACATAGTGCGTTTCAATTCCAAAATTGAGTCCCCTAGAAATTTCTCTTTGTGAAAAACCAGCGTGCATCGATGCTCACTAGATTGGCGAATATAGACCACAATGCATTGCGTCTGAACAATTTTTGACGAAAAAAATGTATTGAAATGTATTTTTTAAATAAAATGAAAAACGTTTTTATCTTCAGAATACAGTGAACTCATAAATGATCGTCTTAAAACGCTCATATTAATTCGATTCTAACTTCAGGATGTCACTGTTTGCCGTTAAAAAAAATGTAGTGAGCATGTTGTCCGAATCTTTTTAAAAATCCAGGGCACTAAAAAGTCCCGCACTATCTAGTTTTTTAGTAGTTAGGGGTTAGGGTGGGAATTCGGACATAGCTGTAGATTCAGACAGTTCTACAAAATGGCGAACACCCTGTAGTGCACTATTTTGGACACAACCACATGACCAAATAGAATGACCCACCAAGCATCCTTAGACGACCAATTTTGTCCATTAGCAGAGCGGAGACGATGTTTCCCGGCAGCACTGCCAGGGTGCCCAGGAAGTTGATGAAATATATCATGTAGGCGTTGTTGAAGTCGTCACTGAAGTCCAACACACAGCCCTCCTTGTTGTGGAGAAACGTGCTGTTGGCCAGTTTACAGTCAACGAATCTGTATTTAAACAAATCTGAGGAGGGAAAAAGAAAGCACTGCTTTGACCAACATCATTTTAAAGCATTTTAAGAAAAAAAGTCTTTTTGGGGGGGGGGTTCCACTGTTAGTAGTCTCAGGCCTTGTTAAGCATTTTTTTACTACTTTACAATTTTCTCTAATAATTTACCTTTAACATTGTTTTTTGTGAAAATTCTTGATATTCATCTTTATGGCCATGTTTTCAAATGTTTTACAAAAAAGTCCAAATTAAACCTGAAACTGTACAAAAAACTCAGTTAAGTGTAGTAAATGCCCTTTATTTACTCTGAGAGTTGAGATCAAACTGTTTTCATTTTATAACAAAAACTGTTTTCATTTTATAACAAAGTGTACAGATAAGATGACAATGTTTAAAACCCAAAGAAAAGAAGAAGAGAAACCTTCACATCCAATTTTGAGTGAAAAACATTTTAACCCTTGTGCTATCTTAGATGACCCCACCCTTCCATTGACGTGTTCTCCCTACCATGACAAAGGTGGATAAAGGTGGAAAGATTTCATGTAATCCATGGACACCAGTGAGGATCACAAATCATTGAAGGAAAAAGGTTCAGAGCACTGTCTAGTGGGTCTAGATGACCCAACTCCCAATGTTAAAATGCCTAGGATAGCACAAGGGTTAATAACAGGTCGGTGTCATGACCATGTCACTGTAAACAACCGATCAGTTCAGAGCCTACTAAAGCTATGCTCACAGGTTCAAGCACCCACTTCTAATGTAAGGTGTATGTAAACGCACATCAACACGCATTTCGGGATTTTGCGTTCAAAAATCTCGCCTTCACGCGTAGCTACACACATTTTTTTAGATTGTTTTTGGGCTCTGTGCACAATAACGCGTGGCCATTGAAAGGTAAACCAGGTTTCACTTGGATCATTTAGGAACTTGGATTTTTTTCGTTTACAGGGACTTTTCATTGGAAGTGGGCGTTGTGAAAGTAGGATTAGTCTTAATATTTTCATTGGAACTTTCTCACTATCAACACCGAAAAACCACACTTGTTTGATTTCTGGAGATGCAATGTATTCATTCTAATCCCACATCCTTTCAAAAATCACTAGTTATTCCCAGAAATAGGACAAAATATGATCAAGTTCTATTTCAGGGAAAGTTGCCATAGAAGCCACCGCAAAACCTATCCTGCTCTGTTTTCAATCAAAGCTGCTCTCAGCAGAAACCAAACTGTTACATTCTCAGCACTATTTCCTCAGGAAATCTTTATACCAATATAGGAAAAACTGCATAACTCCATTTACCTTTCTTCACGTCGTTGTGACAGCACCTTTACAAACGAGTAACTTGGATTTTTTCATTTCTCAGCTGATATCCAAGCTGGAACAATAACTGATATAAATCTAAAGGGAGTGAATCTGACAATCGTTTTTTGATGTTTGAGTGATACAAACATGAAGGAATGCACAGCTGGCTGTCTGGTTTAGGAGATGGCTGCTGCCGGTGTCACAGAAAAAGCTAAAAGCAGATAAATCTGTAATAGCTGAGAAAATGCTGCAAAGAGATGTGTTTTCCAGCTGTGACCCTAACATGTGGATTTGAATCTAAACCACACCGAGCTGTAGCAGCTTTTCTTTTTTTCTGCTCTCATGCATCTGTCTTCTGTTAACTGATGTCTAAGGTTCTTGTTCTGTTCGATCGACCTGATGGCAGTGTTTCTTTTCTAATCTGGGATGGATTTGTTTGGGTTGCCATGGTAATAGCTTTACTGCACCAGCGTAACCCAGGGTTACCAAAAACAGTGTTCCTATCGGCTCTGTCTAATGTTTTCTAGCCGTGTCCCACTTTCCCTCCTCAATCAAGAGCTTGATATCCTACAAAGTGTTTCTGCATGATAGTAAATTGTGTCTTTCAATGTGAAAAATCCCCCTATGTGGTAATTTAGTGGAATTTTATTTCTATATAAAGTAAATATTAATGCATTTATGTAAACAAATCTTTTTCTTTTGTTTTCATTTTGCCAAAAAGCCTTTGTTCTTTGACAAAGTTGTAATCGCATTTAATTTTTTAAATATATATATTGTACATTTTTGCTGCCACAAAGAGTCAAAGACAGAATAGTGCAAATCATTGCCTAACTTTGTAGCAATTCAATTCAATTCAATTGTATTTACATAGCCCAATATTTACAACAGTAGTCATCTCAGTGCACCTCAGAGGGCGGCTGTGGTGCAGCGGTAGGGCGGTCGACCCATGATCGTAATATTGCAGGTTCGATTCCCACCTTGCATGCCCATGTGTCGAAGTGTCCTTGGGCAAGACACTGAACCCCACCTTGCCTCTGGTGGGAGGTTGGCGCCAGTGTTCGGCAGTGGAGCTGCCATCAGTGTGTGAAAGTGTGTGTGCATGTGTGTGTGCATGGGTGAATGGGACTGTCACTGTAAAGCGCTTTGGGCCTTCGTAAGAAGGTAGAAAGCGCTATACAAGCATACGCCATTTGCCATTTATCAGTGGGCTTCATGTAATAAACATGAATCGTATAGAACATAAAGTCACCAATTCAATTGCTGAATTAAACTAAACAGGGCATCCCTGCCTTTAGACCCTCCTTCGCGGAGCTACAAGGAGGCGCAAGTCTGGGTCAGCCCGGATAAAATACAGGGTTGTGTCAGGAAGGGGATCCGGCGTAAAACTGATCTCTGCCAAACCGCCGGTGCGAATCAGTGAAAGATTTTCTGTGACGAGCCCTGACGGGAAATGCCAAAGGTGATCAACAACATTGCAGGTCAGAGATCGAACAACACAACCTCCTCATTACCTGTGTTGTAAAACAAACTTGCTATGAAGGTGCAGTTCTTGAAGAAGGTGTTCGTGGAGGTGATGTCCTCGAAGTAGCACTCCTCAAACACAGAGTCTTCAAACACCATCGATTTCATCTTCAGGTTGAGGAATCTGTGGGAAAGTGTTGAAGCTGCTGCGTTCATAAAATCTCTCACACGGCAGCACAAATTTATGTTGCAGAGTGAAGAAAAGCGGGCTTACTTGTCATTAAAATAGTAACCGTTGCGATGTATTTGGTTTTCCAGGGTGAAGTTGAAGGTAACATGCTCGACTCGCTCCTTCGTGAAGGTCTTGGTTCGAGAGTCATACTCCTGCTTCTGGATGTACTTGATCATGTCGGGGAACCACACCGTCAAACCGTAATAGCTGCAGTTTGGAGAAACCAGACAGATGGAAGATGTCTGTTTGGCACATGTTAAAGTTTCTGCCACTTTAGCTCACGTTACCTGAAGGACATGGTGAACCACACAGCCATGAGCATGAAAGTAGTCCGTTTATATTCCGGGCTGAAGCAAGCAAGAAGATTTTTCCTTATCTAAAACAGATGAGAAGACAGCCCATAATTAAAAATCTTTAGATTCTTTTTATTTTTTTAATGTGTCCCTTCATAGAATGTAAGGATGTGTTTTTGTTGGTGTTTTTAACATGTTTTTCTCATTTTATTAATTTTATTTTATTATTCTTTATTTCTGGACCTAGAAAAAAAACACAGTTTTTGTTTTGTTTTTGACTAAAACAGCACAATCATAACTGGGAACGCTTTGAAAATAGCCTCAAAGATGATCAGAGAGAAATGACTTGGGCGCTGAAAGTAACTCAAACTTTTAGTGTCACGATTTTGTTTTGTTTTTAGTTTGCATCAGCAGGTGGGATGATTGGGGATGTAGGCGTGCACGTGTACTGTCGCAGCACGTAGGCCGAATGCAAAAAAAGCCAGAAAGTATCTCACTGTGCTCAGCAGAGTACTGCAACAATATGTAGTGCAACTTGTATTTCTTTTTTTTTGTTTTTACATCTCATTCCTTCTGTTGTTTTACTTTTGACAAATCAGTCCATCATACATGGAGGAAACGTATTCAAAGGTGGCTATAATGATCACTTTATAAATATATCATTGAGTAATTGTACATCATATAACACCTCTTTATTCCATTATTGTGATCTAAACAATAAAAATAAGGCATTTTTGATAATGTCTATGAAATGTCAATCTGTGATAAAATAACTGACTGACCTGCTTGGAAAGGCTCATGATCTTCTGTCGGTAGCGTTCCCATACGGGGGTGTCAGTGCCGATATTTACCAGTTCATCTGCCGGCTTCACTGTCTTGATTGTGGTCACCTTGGATTACACAGACACAGACAGGTCTAAAATGGAGGAGATTAAGGTTTGGTTTAAACCAAAACAATCTTTAAAGAAAACCTCTTTCTGATGTTTTAACCCTTGTGCTATCTTAGATGACCCCACCCTTACATTGACGTGTTTTTCCTACCATGACAAAGGTGGATAAAGGTGGAAAGATTTCATGTAATCCATGGACACCAGTGAGGTTCACAAATCATTGAAGAAAAAAGGTTCAGAGCACTGTCTAGTGGGTCTAGATGACCCAACTCCCAATGTTAAAGTGCTTAGGATAGCACAAGGGTTAAGATCACCAGGCAAGAAAAGAGAAAGAAGTGTTTCGGATGGCAAAGACTAATGGCCTATTGGTTTAAAATTTAGACATTTGAACTCACGTCTATGGAAGCCAGGAACGGCCTACCTTGCTTGTTTTTTTGTGTGTGTGTTTGTTAGTTATCTCGTGATAAGGACATCTACTTTCTGAGTGATAACAATGCCAGAAAATAGTAGCTCTCCTCAGCACCAGAACACTTTGCTATCTCGTTAACACAGAAAATTGGAACATTTGGGATTTTCATTGGTGAACACTGTATATCTGCTTACGAACATTACAAAAAATCAATTGCGTATCATTCTGTAACCATACAGACGTCCTGATCGCCTCATCTGGTCAATGATGAAATTGACAACAAGTGCAAGATCACTGAACTGCAGCCGCTAATGACGATTACCGATTTGGACGTTGTTTATGACTGACACATCAGCACAATGTCAATTATATAGTACTGACCAAAAGTTTGGACATACATTCTCATTCATTTGAATGGGAAGGTGTGTCCAAACTTTTGCTCTGTACTGTATATATTCTGCTGTTTGAAATTTTCTCTGACAAATTGCGTTGATTTGCTGCGGATTGTAGACAAAGGAAAAAGTACATTCCTCCTTATCTCATCATTATGACGTAAAAAATGTATCATCTTGTGATGAGGACAACCACAATCTTGTTATCACAAGATAACTAAATTTGTGATCTCATGACAACGACATATTCTGACTCAAGATAATGAGATCCTGTGATGTCTAGATAACAGACGTTGTGTTTACGAGAAAATAGGCAAAAAAAAGAAATGCGTATGTAGCTAATGTTTTTTGTTTTTAATATGACATGAACAATAAACAATTCATTCATATCTAAGGAGAAGTTAGCTACATTAAAAACCAGCAGAGTTGCAACTTCTTTCTTTAACAAGTTTGGAAAAAAACAGCTTTCTAAAGCAACTGCCCAATATTTCTTTATTTCTATATGTCTTTTTAGCACATAATTGAATGTTTGTACCCCTCTT
Source organism: Oryzias latipes (assembly GCF_053564925.1). Lineage (NCBI taxonomy): Eukaryota > Metazoa > Chordata > Actinopteri > Beloniformes > Adrianichthyidae > Oryzias > Oryzias latipes. Next base: position 22,390,866 of record NC_136247.1, read on the forward strand.
ATGATTACATCAATAGCTAATGACATATAATTTTGTTATAGCACCAAATGTGCCATTTTTCAGCTTGGTAGTAGACAGTTTGATGCAGACCGGAAAAGGTTCTTTCGTTACAACCAAAGATCTTACCAAAAATAAAAATAAACCCACCTTTTGAATTTAAAAACATTGTAATTGTGGAAACTTACAGAAAAGACCTTCTCTGGGTGTCCCTTTGCTCGCATATTTGTGTCGTGAACTTGCTTCAGGATCATCCAGCCTTCATCGTGTTTGCCATTCTGTTTTAAAACAAGGCAGTGTTTACACCTTACTCCCCAGTTCCACACACTGCTGGTCAGTCATCCATATCTCTGTCAATGAGAAAAACAATCCTCACCTCCAGGTAGAAGCGTGGACTCTCCGGCATGGCGTTTAGGGCAGCAATGGCCGCCACAGAAGGGAAAGCACACACCAACACAAACACACGCCAGCTATGGAATTGATACGCTGAACCCATCTGGAAACTCCATCCTAAGAGGAAAATGAAACAATTCATCAGAAAAATCCGCTCATGAGTAATTATAGCGGAAGAGATCCATAGAGGTCTGCAAAAACAAGTCAAGAAATTGAACGCCAACAAGGCAATCATTCTAAGCTTCTTCAGTGTGGCGCAACACATTATGAACCTTGTCCTTGACCTTTGACTTTCATCAAACAGAACTGCAGTATTTTAGCAGTAAGCCTCTTCCTTGGGCTGAAAACAACATTACAGGAAACTCAGTAGTCGTTGACCATTCATATCATATTTGATCCATGCACTTCTGACACCCCTACCTTAATAGCATGATCTAAACTTTCCTTAAAAAGCAAATGTATATAACTTGGTCTGCCCTGTAATTCATCATCATTCCACTAGGGGCAGTAGAAGGGCTTTTCCTGCTCATTTCAAAATGAAATGAGCTGTGAATTTCATTCCCTTTTGGCAGGAAAAAGATTTGCTAGTTTTCAAGACTTAATTAAAATGACAACTTATCTATTGTTATTCATTTATAAAAATACATTTATTTAAAAAAATGTATTTCTAATTATCAAAATTTTGATACGTCTTTGTATGAATGTATAACTGCTGATTGTACTGTTTTTGTGTATTATTTTTACTTGATTGCTTGAAATAAACCATTTCAAATCAAAATCAAATCAAATATTTGCTGTATTGAAAAGACGCCAAATTTGTTGATAATTAATTAATTATATTATAATCCCAATTAGTTTTTTTAAATTTTTGGCAAGTTTTTACAAAGTCTTGTAAATTTATTGGCTTAGTTTTGTAACTTTAAAAAGCTGTGTGTGCACTCTTTGAATTAAATGTCCCTAAAGACCATCATTACAGAGAAAAGAAATCTGATAAACCGTACGTGCGCAAGGTTTATCAGATTTGGACGACATTAAAGTGGGATAATATCAGGCTTTATTTTGTCAGGACCCGATTGGTAACACAAATTCACAATTGTTTGCACGGTTTCTCAGGACTGTTCATTCAAAAGCCGCCTCCGCCCGTCCCAAACCCGTCCTCTGTCTGGCAATACAAATCTCCCGGGAGACACGGTTCTCCCGAGTCCAGCAGCTCGCCCACGCAGAGCAGGACTGCGGTCCGAAGCCTCCTCAAGACCGCACACCGTAACAACACCCTCCCCTGCCTGCAAACATGAAGCTACAAGTCCGTCTGCTCTGCTCTGAGACATGCACATGCAATACGTGCACACCGTTTATCAGATTTTTTATTTTTTTAACCACTGGCACCTGGAGGGCTCCGTACATACCGTAATAGAATAGTTTTGTTGCATATGCAACGTTGTCCTCCTTTCTTCTTTCTCTTTTGTTTGTTTACCAGTGCTATCTACTGATTGCCTTATAAGTAGCACATTTTTAGCCTAATTTGTTAAATAAATAAAGGTGGTTTTGTGCTATAGGGTGAAAATTGCGAGAGTCATCGTGCTAGCTATAAGTGAACATGATGACTGAGACTGCTGAGCCACTTTGTTACTCACCATAATGGGGGATTATAGTCCAGGCCATAGCAGAGGCATATATTCCTCCAATCATCCAGAACATGCAAAGCCAGCTGAGGTGTTCACCGCGCTTCTCTTGGGCCAAAAACTCAGAGTAGTAGGAAAACACAATGGGAATTGAACCACCAATTCTGCAAAAAACAGAACATACTTCAATGCTGTCACTACAGACTTTAAAAAAGGCTTGCATTTTTTTACTACACACTAAATAACGTGTAATTAATTTTAAAGACCCACTTCAAGGAAAAGTTTCTTTTTGGTGTTTTATATTTATTTAATTTTATTTTTTATTTGATTTAACCTTTATTTTACCAGGAGACCCCATTGAGATAAAATCTGTTTTTCAAGGGAGATCTGGTCCAAAAGGCACCCTCACAATAAAATCATACAGTTAAAACTATAAATTAGAAATAAAATTAAAGTAAAATGAACAGTATAACCATGATAAAAAGGTTAAATCATGAATTAAAGTCAGGTCAAGAGTGACGTGCTTATTTCTTTTAATGCTCAAAAAGCTTTGCTATACATACCCATGCTTGTGGCATTTTTCTGATGACAGAGTATATTAAGAAAATTAATCTTAAAATTGCATTTCTGAGTATTTCTTCATTCAAATTGTTTTGAATCAGAATTAGATGATAGAATGCAGTTAAAAACAAGCTTTTAGTTGTGATGTAGACAAGACACTGGGTGGGCCATAGTCTCCCTGCTCCGCTCCATTCTGATGCATCCACTTGTAAACAAATAGATCCATGAACGTCTTCGTTTTCCTCGGCGGGGCTGGAATCTGGATCTAAACTGCACATTTGGAAAGCTCCGACATTGCTCATCATTTTTGTAGCACCGCTAATGTTAGGTTGGAATTGAGCGGGGCTGTAAGCTAGCGGGAGAGCGCGTAAACAGAAGGCTCTCATTGATGGGTGACAGGAAGGGGAAGGGGTTGCTCCGCGACAACGGTCCCACCCACAACTCAGAGGGGAATTTCAAAAGAACTACTGCCGCTCTGCAGAAGCTATGTCCTAGATTATGACACCGATTTTGATTTTGCCTAAAAACGACATAATCATAACTAAAAGATCAAAGGGAACATTTGATCCAAAGATGATCAGAGTGGGTCTTTAAAGATTATAACACAACAGAAATACAGATAAACACATTTTTGGTTTTACTTTGTCTCTTTTTCACCCTCTAATATCTAGCTGTGAATGGCTCATCACTTGATTCTTTCCTAATTTCTTGCCTTTTCTTTAAATTACAACAAGAATGGCTCCACCAAAATATATTCTAAACGAAATTTAAAACAATCAGATTAAACTTCCATCCATTTTCCAAGCCCGCTTAATCCCTTTTGGCGTAATGGAGTTGCTGGGACCTATCCCAGCCACAGTTGGGTGAGGGCAGGGTCCACTTTTGACAGATCGCCAGTCCGTCACATGGCGACAGATCATCAATTCGTTGATTTTGTGCTGCACACAGCCACATGTAAACTGAAGTGAAGCCGTTTTTTTCTGCAGGAAACAGATTCCGCCTGGACTGAATACTGAACAGGAACAGCTAAAGAAACACACCAGAACTGGACAGCTCACAGAGCGTCCAAGTTCCCCACATCCCCATTCCATTGAGCTTTGGCTAGAAGAGTTAGCTTGGATTAAAAAAATACACATCTTCTCTGCACAATAATCTTCAACGGCCATGTTTGCGCTTACCCAACTCCTGACAGGAGACGGCAAAACAGAAAAGTGCTGTAGCCCTGGACGAAAGAGGAGAAAAAGGAGAAGACGCTGTTGATGGAGAGACAGATGAGAAGAGACTGTCGGCGGCCTATCCGGTCAGCCAGAGCTCCCCAGAGGAAAGCCCCAACCATCATCCCAAAGTATACAATCAGACCTGCGCAGAGAGTAAAAAGAAATGGAGATATTACCAAACATTACAATAATCTTAGTTTACTAAGATAATTCATTTAGATTCCTGTACACAGTGTCAAATAGTTGCAACTTTTTATTTTTATCTGAGCTCCATCTATGATGCTACACAAAATAAGACTGTCTCTCTAATGAGAACCACAGTGGGGTTATTATGGTCTGGTTTTGACCTGGAATTAGGCAGAAAGCAGGATTATTAGTACTCAGACTGTGTGTCTTCTGTGGTGGCCGAGAGGTGCAGGATACGTTTACATTTAAGACACAACAAACAACAACAAATCCCAGAACAAATGAACAAATACTGAAACACCACAGCAAATCCAGGTGCAAAGGACCAAATACAGAATTCCAACAGCAACCCCGTTACTATTGACCAAATTCAGAAACACAACTCTGAAGGGGGACACGGCTTCTAACAGGAAGGGACGTTATATAAATCTAATCGAGTTTGATTTTATTTTAAGTTATTCATTGCTATTTTCTTTATGTGGACATTATTAATACATGAAACATTCCTAAAGCCATCCATCCATCTTCCTCCGCTTATCCGGGACTGGGTCGCGGGGGCAGCAGTCTAAGCAGAGATGCCCAGACTTCCCTCGCCCCAGCCACTTCCTCCAGCTCCTCTGGGGGGACCCCCGGATGACCAGCAAAATCAAGGACTCAATTACGTCGCCCGGATTGGCGTCACCGGGGCCCCACTCTGGAGCCAGGCCCAGGGTCGGGGCTCGCAGGCGAGCGCCTGGTGACCGGGGCTTTTCCCACGGGCCCTAGTCGGGCACAGCCCGAAAGAGCGACGTGGGACCACTCTCCCATGGGCCCACCACCCGTAGGAGACCCCAAAAGGGGCCGGTGCATTGTGGTTTGGGTGGCGGTCGAGGGCAGGTGCCTCGGCGGCCGAACCCCGGTCATGCAACATTCCTAAAGCATTTTTTAAAATTGCATAACTACAATAAAAATGACAACAATGTTTAGCAAGGTAAAGTGGCAGCTTTTGCGTTAAGCAGTCGGTCGGCAAGTGCAAAACACAACAGCAGAAGATGGAAAAAAAATGAATGAAAGCAAGCAGCTGCTAACGGAAATATGCTGTTGAGTTTTGTGATTTGCTGTTGTGTTTCACTAATTGTTAATTTGTTTGTCTGGGATTTGTTGTTGTTGTATCTTAAATGTAAAGGCGTCCTGCCCCTCTCAGCCACCACAGTATTCCCGTGCTAATGAATGATTTAATTCCATACTGCAGTCTTAAAAAACAGATTTTTAAACCCCCAAACAAATCTGTCTAATAGCCAGATTATAAGTATTACAATTGAGCTTAGTTTTACATTTTTGGAATTTACTGAAAAAAATCCAATTCTACCAAAGATTTCAACCCTTGTTTTTAGACATTATTTGACAAGGTTTGACTTGTTTTCACTTGTCTTTGCCATTTCGAGAAGATGTTGTCTCATTAAAAGCTAGGATCTAGAAATAAGGAAATTATTATTAAAATTACTCAAAATCATTTTGCTCCAAACTCTTCACAGTACACAAAAAACGTCAAATTCCAGAATCATTTTGGATTAGATGTTATAAAGTTCAACAATTGTTGACAAGTTAGACTGGCATTCAATGTCTTTATTTTGGAAACAAAAATATAGATCTATGTGATATAAGAATAATTTTATGAGGACTTGTTAAAATGGACAAACTTCTACTAAGATGGTGTTTTCATTTTGTTCTAGATTGAGTCAGTTCTACAAAATACTCTAGTTTTTTGTCACTTTAATCCAAAGAAGCTACAACTAGGTACATAAAAACTCAAAAATACAAACTAAGGTAATTAGTATTGGGCTGTATGACCAGGAATTCAAAGTAATTATGACAAACAGTTAACTTTTTTAGCTTGTCTTTCACTTTTTGAATGTCTGTGGAACTTCTTAGCCCTAGATTTAATTATCTTATTTTAATATTTCTTGTTAAGTAAAGATAAAGGTTGCATTGTCAGATCATTTCTCTTCTTTCAAGTGATTGTCTTCTAAAGATTTGTGTTCTTTTCTTATTTATAGGCTGCCTCTTTTTTAAAGAAAGATGCCATTTTGGGGGGATGGCATCTTGTCTTTCTGGATTTTCTGTCTTCGCTTTCGCAGTCATTTTTGTAAATAATTGAGAAAAAGATTTACAATGAACGTCCTCATTAAATGTTTCCCACATTTGCATCTATTTAGCCAAAGCCATCGGTTTGTGGAGCAGAGCCAAAATGATCTAGAGTGCAAAAGTAAACCAATAGAGCACATGGGGTAATAAGCAGTGGTGAGACTAAAGGGGTAAGTATACTGAGGGGTAATAAGCCGCTGGTCTTTCTGGTAGGGTGTTGAATAAACGTGTCACCATGAGCAACATCGTGACTCATTTAGGTGTTCAAAATAGTTTTTTTTAGTGAACTAGAACTGGCATTTCGGTGTCATCACAGCTTGAATTAAGTGGGACGTCTTCCTTTGTTTTTGAAAAGAAAACAGCACACATTGTTAACCCTTGTGCTATCCTAGGCACTTTAAGATTGGGAGTTGGGTCATCTAGACCCACTAGACAGCGCGCTGAACCTTTTTTCTTCAATGATTTGTGATCTTCACTGGTGTCCATGGATTACATGAAATCTTTCCACCTTTATCTACCTTTGTCATGGTAGGGAGAACACGTCAAAGTAAGGGTGGGGTCATCTAAGATAGCAAAAGGGTTAAAAAGGGATAAACATCCATTTGTCTTACCGAGCATGCTTTTGTTGGGTTCGGACAAACACATGTCCTTCTCTGCGCTGGGAAGGACAAACCCAACCACGAAGATTTCCACGCCATCAGCCATGAGGGCCAGCCCCAGCACAAAGTACAGGCTCCACTGGAACCTCCCATGGCCGCACTCTTGAAGGATGGTCTCGTACTGCTGGGCCAGCTCCTCCTTATCCTTTTTCCTCTGGGCGTCAGACACGTCGATATCTCTGAACTCTTGAGCTCCGGCTGTAATAGAGCCCGGACCTCCGGCCAGACTCCCTTTGCCGGAATCAGCCCGGGGGATCCCCTGGTACTCTCCTTCATAGATCTCGTCATCTTCATCATGACCCTCTGTGGAGTCACTGTGGCCACCTTCATCGTCATTCCGTGCCGTGCTATCTCCGCGGTAGTAACCTCCATCTTGGCTCCCCTGCATGGGGTACTCATCGTCATCGTCCTCCTCAAAGCGGCTGTAGGAACGCCTGGCGTACTCGTCACTCATCTTGTCCACTGAGCGGCCCACCTTCTTGGATGCTTGCCGCTTGACTTCTTTAGCGATGTCTTTGGCACCTTTAATGAAGGCAGTCCGGTTTTGGTAGCCGTCCTCCATGATGAAGGGGTCTCCAACGGTGCACCAAGAGGAAAAAGATTCTTGAGAGGCCCCCTGAACGAGTTCAGGGTGCAACCAGTTTATGTGGCAAAAGCCTTGTTAAATCTGTGAATTAAAAAAAAAAAGAGATTAAGATTTTCTAAATAGTTCAGAATTTGTTAAATATGATATCATGAATATCATTTTATGGCAGCCAGTTTGTTTTCTGCAAACCTGTTTTCTGGAGAAATATTCAACTAAAGAGCAAAAAACACTGAAGGAATTGTTGACTTTTTTAGTTAGAATAAGAAATACTAACAAACAATTAAAAAAGAAACACAAAGCGACAAAAAATATGAAAAAGGATTGCAATACAAACTTTAATTGCAGAAAACAAATAAAAAAGCATAAATGTAATTTTGTTTTAAGTTCTTTCTGTGATCAAATCAATTACAAAAATGGCAAAAGCTTCATCTACCAACATCACACGAGAAATAAAAGTTTAAACAACAGGCAAGCATGGTGGTGGAAGGTTAATGATTTAGGCTGGCCTTGCTGAAACAGGAACTGGATGAAGTACAGTTACTGATTTCAAATCAAATCAAATCAAACTTTATTCATAAAGTACTTTTCATATAAAAGAATAACACAAAGTGCTTTCCATTAAAACCAAACAAAATAAATAATAGAAAAACAAGCATGAAAATTAAAATAAACAAGCACAAAAATAAATAAAATAAAAAGTAGGGCCCCCCTCCTCGTACCTACACACAACCCCGCACTTCCTTCCCACCTCCCACCCCCCTACTGATGGGGAAAGACAATGAGAAATAGGCTGAGCACAAAAAAAAAAAAGATGTTGGAAACGCTGATAATTGGAACCTCCCTCTCTGTGAACAGCTGCATAACCAGCCAAACGCAGCATCACAGGCGGGGACCGCTCCACCACAGCTAAGCGGTGATGCAGGTCCCCATCCAGAGCCGCAGGGGCTGAACAGCAGCCGTCCCAGAGGGAGAAACTGAAGAAGCACCGGAAATAAAAATGAAAATAAAAATGAGAATGAAAAAGTAAACATATTGATAAAAGCAATAAACAATAAAACATAGAAATAAGATAAATTAAAATTAAAATAACACATTAAAATCTACTGTAAGTTCATAAAACAAGATAAAATTGATAAATAAAAATAAACGAATAACCAAATAAATAAGTGAATAGTGGTAGTAAAAGATTATCTGAGAGCCAGGTTAAAAAGATGGGTCTTTAGCCTTTTCTTAAAAACTTCAATGCTCTCTGCGGCTCCGTAGGTTTTGGTTTTTACAGTCGGAATGGTTAACAGACCAGTGCCAGAGGATCTCAGGGTCCGCGAGGGTTCATATTTTACTAAAAGATTGGATAAATTAGGAGGCGCAAGACCGTTAAGACATATGGGGAGCCAATGCAGGGATTTTAAAATTGGGGTAATGTGAGCTCGCCTCCTGGTCTTGGTGAGAACTTGTGCAGCAGAGTTCTGGAGCAGCTGAAGGTTCCTAATGTTGGTTTATGGAAGACCAGCGAGCAGAGTGTTACAGTAATCAATTTTACTCATGATAAAAGCATGCATTAGCATCTCCATATTACCAAGAGAGAGTAGTGGGCGGATAAAAGTTAGCTTAGAGTTGAAGATAACACCCAGGTTTCTGACTGTTTCTGAATGGTGTAACCCTTGTGCTATCCTAGGCACTTTAAGATTGGGAGTTGGGTCATCTAGACCCACTAGACAGTGCTCTGAACCTTTTTTTTCAGTAATTTGTGATCTTCACTGGTGTCCATGGATTACATGAAATTTTTCCACCTTCATCCACCTTTGTCATGGTAGGGAGAACACGTCAATGTAAGGGTGGGGTCATCTAAGATAGCACAAGGGTTAAAGAAAGTTCCTGTAGCTTCAGAAACTGTTTCTCTCTCTTAACTTCAGGACTGATAACTAAAATTTCAGTTATTGACTATAAATACCAAAATATTATGTTTTTCTGGAGTTTAAAATCAGTCTGATGCTTCCCTAATATTAGGTTATTATCTATTAGGTCCATATGATCCCACTCCCAACGGGGTCATCTGGACCCCACAAGATAGCACACGGGTTAAGAAAACAACACACCAGAGCACTCCGGAAAATCAACAACAGGAAGACTTAGCAGAAAAGCCGAAATGACGCAAAAGACAGCCTGATAAAAGTTGTCAATGAAAAACTATCTAAAATTCTCACAGCCAATAAAAAAGGTTTTATCTAGGCAAAAAATAAATAAAAAAACATTTGACCTCCATCCCTCTGAATTGTACTCTTTTCATGCAGCAAAGTAAACCGTAAACTACGGCTTTATGGGTTTATTTTCACGCCGTTTTTCAGTTAACATCCACCCAGTTTTGTTCTCTGCTGAGTCACATACGAGCTGCAGCAACTATGGGGTGCGGCGCGGCATTGCCAAACCCGAAAGTGCTTTTTAATAGCTGTTTCCTAATGTGGAAAGACATCAGTTCACGGTGGAGGGTCAGTGCATGTGGAGGGAATTAATGGGATGTTGGAATCACTACAATTGTTTGATACACATTAAATATTAAGACATCGCTGCAAACTTGCTTGTATCCAAAATCTTTTAATTACTCCGTATTAGATAGTTTATATCAAAATGGTTAAAAACGAAGCTCCCATTTATGGCTTCAAGAAAAAGTACATTAAATACATCAGTAGATGAAAATAACTCTCATGAACTCTTTAAGTCCCATAAAACGTGCTTTTATGTTGAAAAGATCTGCCTTTAACGTATCATATGTTTATGATGTAATGATGTATAATTGTTAAATGTTGGGTGATCCAGTAGGGATCAAATAGGCGATCGAGGACTTGCAATCTCTGATCAGTGAACTTTGACCATTCATATGATGGGTTCTGTCATTAAATGACAGAGAATATCATCAGAAATGACTGATTATGAAACCTGATGCTCCAAAGCCACGTGTCGCTCTTCTACCCCTCCATTGTTGCTCAATGGTTACGGAAAAAAAAGGTTTTAATTTGAAAAAGTATCTGTAAGGTGAACAGTAAGTAGTTCATTAAAATAAGTAAAGTAATCTCACTCAAACTTTATTGAACTCATACAGTTGAAGATCAGTACATATCACTCTGTGAGGTTTCTATGGTACTGCAGTTACCATGGCAGTTCTAATTCGTCAACAATCCATCAATCCTACAAAGTTTACTGACATTATGGAAAAATACTTTGATAGATTTTTGGGCTCTTTGCACCACAAAAAGTATATTTGAGGTGAAGGAAGCACAACCAGAATTCACACTGATTATCAGGTGGATTATCTAGTTTTTAGCAAACTGAAGGATTTAAGTGCAGCTTATGGTTTGAAAAATACACTAAAATACCCTGGTTTAATTTTAGTTCCTTAGATTAATAAATTTCTGGATGAAATTGCGCCACAACTGTTAAAATAAACTGTCACTGCTGACACTACACTATGCTTCATCATTTGCTGCGTTGAGGTGATCCCATGTGACACAGGGTGTCTTTTATTTTGAAAGGAAGTCAAACTATTTCACATTTTCAACAAAAGTTTTGTCTTTGTTTTATTTATGCTAAAACTAAAAATTTGTTTATTTTTTTTAATCCTAATTGTAGCAATAACAAATATAAAGCAGTGTCTTATTTTTCTAAAGGGTGAAGTAAGACTTTGTGGCTCCTATTGGGCGGTGAGAAATCAACCTGATTGGCTCATGCAGTGTTGAAGGTTGCAGAATAAAGGATTTAAGTTTAACCAAAGTGATAAGATCTCATCTATATGTGTCTGATTAATCTACTGCAGGATCCCCAGCTCTAATTTCAATGCCAGCTTGTTCATGCTCCTAGGGAAGGGTGCCTTAGGTCATCATGCAATAAGACAGCGTGTCACTTTGAATTTGTGGTACCATAACGCATCAATAACAAGACGTCCGCGCACTTTCAGTCCTGTTTGAAAAAGAAGAAATCCCACAGGTCATACCAGGCCCCACTGATGTATCTAAAGGAACATGTTTAGAAGCAAAGTTCACAATTCAATGTCATTTATATAGCCCAATTTTACAACAATAGTCATCCTAATCGGCTTCAAACCATTAATAAACATGAATCCTCACAGAATCAACATAATTTTTGCTCTTTTGATAACACATCTTAGCTTTCTGAAATTTGTCTCATTTGCGGAGGTGCTCAAATAATAACCAGAATCAAAATAAATAAATGTGTATAATTACAGTGAACTGAAACTGTTGGGTTGGATTCTTTAGTGAAGCCACAACACTGACTCTTTAATGAAACACAATATGTTCCCAAAAACATATTTGTTGGGGTGAAAAGTGCTGCATAGGAAGCAGGTTTACACCGCAGATGCTCTGATCTGTTACCATATTACCTACAATGTGTTTGCATTTCAGTCTCAGCATTGACACAATGCTGTTCCATTTATTTTGGATTTGTTTGAAGACATTATAAGCAGTGGCGAGGCAGCAGGTTCTTCCCTGTCAGCAGCAGCAGGATAACTCAGATCAAAGCAGCAGGCCTGGTCAACCAGGTCAAGCTTTATTGACACAGACACAGGCCGGTTTTGTCTCTTGCTAATAAGCACATAAAGAAAAACAACCACATCGAGTATTTTACTTTAGAGATCTTCCACGTGCAAAGAAACTATAAAAGATCATCTTTTTTATAGTAAAACTAGGACGTAGTTTCTGCAGAGCCGCTGGAGTTTATTAGAATATTCACTTTTGAGTTGTGGGCAGAGCTGTTGGCGGAGAGTAAGCCCGCCCCCATTTCCCATCATCCATCTGTTTACACTCTCTCCCGCTAGCTTAAAGCCCTTCAGACCCCCAACCGAACATTACCAGTGAAACGATAAAAAAAATGGCAGACAATGCTGGGATTATCCAGTCATACAGTTTTGAGCCTGATGGGTAGCCCATCTACACACGGATGCATCAGAATGGAGCAGAACAGGGAGTTTGTGGCCCGCCAAATGTAGATTCTATGACACAAATACCCACATTTTCAAAGAACATTTTTTATCGTCTCCTGATTCACAACAATTCGAATAAAGAAATACTAAGAACTAAGCACTACAATTTTAATCCTAATTTAATTTATATATGTCCTCCATCATGAGAAAAGCGTCTTAAAAAACATCATTTTCATTGAAGTGGGTCTTTAAAACATGTAATTTATAAGGAGTCTAGCTATAAACAGCATTCATTTGACCAGAATTAATTAAAAAACGCTATGAGAAAAACTCCAACTAAAAAGCTGCTTGATGGATTGAGATTGTTCAAATGTTGGAGCTTTTGGTGCTTTTTCTTTAATGGAGTTCAATGGAGCTGAGCTGATCTTCACACCTTGAGCATATTAAAGCCCTGAGACATTTCTGCCTCGAGAACATACTGATCTTCTGGAAAGAGACCCCCAGCCAGACCGTAAACCTCATTTATTACACCTGTACTGAGCTGATTTGGCATTTTTGAAATATTTTTCACATGCACCTGCTCAGTGGTGAACAGAGTGTCCAAGAATTTGTCTTAAAATACACAAATGTATCAGCAAGACTAGCGCCTAAAGGCCCGCCGCCAACAGTTCATCCAAACAGAGTCTGACTGAATCGTAGATCTGGTCCTGTTGCTGCAGATGCTTTCCTCCCAGCTTCCATCCTCATATAAAAGCTCATTCTTAGAATCCGCAGCTCGTCACGACAGACTCTGTGAGATATTCCACAGGCCCGATTCACAAAATCGATCTGAACTGCAGCGTGGAGCCAAGCGTTCCTGGAACCGCCCATCGCGCCTTAGTTTCTCCACATCGTCTTAATGCGCCACAAGAAGGAAACGAAATGTTCCTTAAACCGTAATAGGGCTTATTTTTTCCTCTCACCTTAAATCCTGCGAGCGTCGCTCCGGCCTGGAGATGCTGGGGATGAGGAGGAGGAAGAGGAGGAGAAAGAGGAGGAGGAGGAGAATGCGTACGAGGCTGTTGCCGTGGACCCGCTGATGATGATGATGTGCGGCTTGGAGGGGGGACAAGCCCACGCTATCCACTCACCCTCAATTATATGCGCCACCCCCCCCCCCTCACCAAAATCACGCCGCGTGATCATGTAAACGCCTTCGTTTCTTCATTGGATTGGAAAAAGACCTGCAGCGGCTTTACGCACGTCGCTCGTGTCCATTAATTGAGCGTGCGTAATTTTGTTTGGTTACCATTCCTCGTTACGCGTTTTGCAAACACACAATGGTCTGCGGACACTCGTGGAATTGTGTGCACAGGCTGAACGCACACACCAGTGTGCAAATAGCGCACCTGACTCCAGTTGCCATGACAACTTTGATTTGCCTTTAACTGACTTGGCTGCAGAAACGCGACACGTCTTAAAGTGTTTTTGGAGAGAAAACTGATTTTGATCACTAAACTAAATCATGTTTCAGGCTTTTTTGCAAAAGAAAAACCACCTTTTTATGATTTTAATCATGAAATTGAGTCCATATTAAACAATTTTGCTTCCCTTTTACCATTTTCTCTTAAGCTTTTAAATCTTAGTTTGTCTATTATCAACCAAAAAAGAAAATTTAAAAACATACATAAAATATCAAACATTTTATAAATTGTGCTGCAAACAGCTGCAACTTGTTACAATAAAACATCATAATAAACAAATAAATAGGAAAAAACCGTATTAAAAGTTTTATTGGGCAAAGGTTTGACTGTACAATTGAGCAAAAACAAACTGAAGGTTCAGTTACATCCATGTTTAAAACTAAAGCGAGGAAATGTTAACACTTTTTCTAAAGAAACAAACGAAAGCCAGTTTTTGCTAAGCAGTTCAGGTTATGGTGGCATTGGTGCCCTCATCGGAGGGGCAACTGGAGGTCTGGGGGGCATTGGCGGCCTCTGCATTCCAAAAGGAGGTGGACGAGGAGGACCGGGTGGAGCAGCACCGTAGCCGGGGGGAGGCATGGGGGGAGGAGGGCCTCTCATACCAGGAGGCACCGGGGGACCTGAGAGACACAGAGAGGGTCACATCATGGAATCAAATGTGAGAAAGCACCAGTAGTCTTCTGCATTTTCCTCAGGATTCAAGTGGAGTTCTCAGCTGAAACCACCTGCTACATAATGTACAGGTGAAGTCCTGTCTATGTGGTTTTCTTGGGAGTTTATGTTTGAATGAATAGCAGTGGACGTTTTACTACATTGGCAGGAGACTCTTGGACTACAAATATGGCTACCTGGGGACTTCCTGCCGCCCAGGCGAAAAACTGATTATTACGAGGAAAGGGGGGTGAAGGAGAGAGACACGTGCTGTTGAAGATTCCGGAGACGTCGGAGAGGAGTCCAACCGCGTCGATGGAAGCTACGGGGATTTTATTTCTGCAATGGGGTGAGACCCCCACATGCATGGAATGACTGAAAACCCCATCAACTGTGAATGAGCCACGTGGGTTCATCCTACGGATGGAACTTCGTCGCCCTGCGAGTCACTTGGATTCCTTTTATGTGGAGGGTGGAGGATGCCAAGGAGAGGCGGTGAATATGAACTATCGGGTGAAGCTCTTGTGGGGTTAAGTAACCAAGACTGTTTAGAGAACTTGAGGCATATTGTTTGTTTTGTAGTACTTTGATAGACTGACGGGTGTTACAACAGGTCAAGGACAAAATCCTGGGGACCAGTCATGTGATTATTCCATCCACTGCAGTGAGGACAGTAAAGGACAGAAGATTGGAGAAACCCAAAAGCCTCTATATAGACGACTCCAGGCACAAGACTGGGATTAAGTCTCACGCTCAGCAAAAGGACATAAACCTTTTTTTCTTTTAGAAAAACTATTCAACTATTTTGTTACAGTTGTGGGGTTTAGGTGCTCTGCTTTCTGCATTATTTTTTTTATATAAATACACATTTGTTAAAATATCCAGTGGCTAAATGTTCTTATTCCTAATGATCAATATATCCCATATTTCTTAAAAGAAAAGATTCTCAGTTTAAAACCATTTTCTGGTGTAAAAAAGCATCAACTGTCATCACTGAATTTACTTTTCCATGAATAATTCCTAAAAATGTTTAAAAATAAATAAACTGCAGTTTTTATCTGAGGATGTAGAATACGGAGCGTACGTGAAAACACAGAGACAACAAATCAGCAGCTAACTCACTTATTTTTATTCGATTTCCGATCCCCCCATACTTTAGGAAAGCAATAAGTACAAACGGCAGACAACGTAAAGCAAATTTTGCTTTTATTTAATCAAACGCAAGACAAATGTAACCCCCATTTCTGGGATGAATCCTAAATAAATGAACACACTCTTGGAATCAAAGTCCCAGTTGTGTTTTCAGTCACACTTTGTAGTCTAGACTAAAGTAGACAAACATTCACCTTGACAGTAGCACCTTTTTCTAGAGGATTAACAAAACAGCTCATATCTGGGGTCTAAGGTTTTAATCAAATTTTTAAACCCCGTCTTCTCCACGGTATATATGGGTACCGTCATGTCTTTGGCGATATGCAAAGCCATCACTTCAGTGATGAAGCAGCAGGGGTCGCGGTCAACCGCCAACCCCCCCGCCCGGCGCCGCCGAACACAAAATCCTTCGGCGGCAGCGGCAGAAATGAATACCGGTACAAGTAATAATTACAACCCAGTATTCTTTATTAACAAATAACATTAACAACTAACTACTACCTATCTAACTAATGAACTAACTATATAGGTTTTGTAGAATGACTGTGTGTGTGTCTGTGGCAGTAAACCCAGACCAGTTCCAAACAACAGATCATTTTATTCCTTTCTTGGGAACAAACTTCCCACTCTCACCGGTAGCCATGTTGTCGCTTGTTGTTCCGTGTGAGCTATGATGTTGTTGTTTGTCGTTTGCCTTACTGCCCGTAACAAAAATTTCGAATCGATTCAATCGATTTTTCGCCCAGGCCGAAGTCAAACTAAAGCCGTAGGTCATTAGGTCACTGTACTGATTTTAGTCACAGTTGAAAAAGAAATGAGACCAAAGTTTGGAACAGATTATGTTTGAAGGGTTCCTTTAGATCATGTGTCAAACTCAAGGCCCGGGGGCCAAATGTGGCCCTCCATGTCATTTTATGTGGCCCGCGAGATCATAAAAGTTTTTAATTTCTTAAAATAAAATAAAAAAAATGGTGTAGACAGGGCAACTATACATTAGGACTTAAACACTGTCCATATAACCTAACCTGACAGAATCAAATTTAAAAGGATTTATGCTGGAAAAACAAGCAAACATGTTTTCTATGCAACTGTAATTGTCACTTTAAAAATTTATAGTAAATAATGAGTTATTTAACATTAAGGAGTAGTTACATTTATTTTTCATTACATTTAGTTACATGTATAAGTTATATCTGGCCCTTTGAGGACAGCCGCTATGCAGATGTGGCCCTCGGTGTAAATGAGTATGACACCCATGCTTTAGATGGATCCGAATTAGCATCTCATTTATTAAGTAAAAAAGTTAAGTATTTTTAGAGCAGCTAAAATAATTGAATCCACTGCAGTAAAGTAAGAAGGACTTTTTAAACTTTATACATCTCTGACCACATGTCAGCCACTCCTCTTTCAAAATACTCATCCACATCCCTGCTGTAAAACCATTTACTGCTTTAAAACTAGCAAATCTGTCCAGGGATGTGCGGAGCTGAATCGCGTGAATCGGATTTTATTTCCGGATCAGAGAACTTATATGTCTTGTATTCTAATTATGATCAAAAACGACTATGCTAAAAGTCTGCAGGGGTGTCAACATGAAGTAGGGATTCTCGCCAGGACGGACAGGCGACGTACCAGAACTCCTAGAGAAGAATTAGCTTATCTAAATCTACAACTAGATGTTTAAATAGTCCAGCAGACGGGCCTCATCCAGATAGAACTGGGGGACAGCTAGGGGCGCGAGACGAGGTCCACGGCCAAGCTGCACTATTTTTACTCGATTGTTCAAACTTATTCACTGAAGTGCTCTGTTTAAGTCTAAAATGATCAAATCAAAACTAAAAACCAAACGACTCTGAATCTGATCAGGATATCCTTAATTCAGCTGACAATAATTCATTAGCAAGTTTAGTTTGAAAAGGTAGGTATTTGTTTGAAGTTTTACTTTATCAACAACTCAAATATTAGGATGCTACAAGCACAGGTGATTTCATAAATGTAAGTCAGTGACTGAGATGATTGGCGGACCTGGTTCCTTACCAAACCCCCATTACATCACTTTCAGAGCGTCTCTGCCAAATCCTGCCAACTCTGACACTTCCTTCAACGCCGTTTTTCCTTTCAGGT
This sequence comes from Oryzias latipes, assembly GCF_053564925.1. NCBI lineage: Eukaryota > Metazoa > Chordata > Actinopteri > Beloniformes > Adrianichthyidae > Oryzias > Oryzias latipes. Next base: position 22,408,534 of record NC_136247.1, read on the forward strand.
GTTTTTTCTATTTGACAGAGACATGAAGAGGCGTCATAACACTCACCCATGGGGGGTCCATATGGTGCTCTGGGCGGCATGCCCATAGGCGGGGGTGGGGGGAGGTTGGGGGGCGGGGCGCGTTGGGATGATCCTGGTGGAGCAGGAGGAGGTGGAACCATGCCAGGCGGAGCGGGAGGGTGCATGGGCATCTGAGGCATACCTGAGTGACAGAAACGGATCAAACTGGAGGTGGCGGGAAGAAAAACTAGATACTAAAACGAGAACAGGCTTTGACTTTCAGATGTTTATGCGGATGCCAAACAAAGTAAACGCGGCTCTGAGGCTCAAAACCTCTGTATTTCCTCCGACAGAAAGACAAAAACCACTCTTAAGAAGTCACAATGTCTCACCTGGATGCATACTTCCAGGCGGGAAGGGTGGTGGTCCACCTGGACCGCCAATACCCTGTGGGCCACCTGCTGATGGAGGCATCCCCATGCCATGGGCCATGGAAGGAGGGAGTGATCCGGGGGGAGGAACAGGGGGAAAGGCACCAGGAGGTGGCAGACCTGCACACACAAATCAACACAATCTACTTGAAGGACTTGTGGGTACATTTGTTTGTATTTTTGCAGCTAATTGCTAATTTGTATCTGTAAAAACACTTGTTTAGGCTAACACAAAACACAAGTCCCACACTGATCATCCTTTGATCTTTTTTCAAAGCGGTCTTTTATGAAAATGATGATGGTGATGATGCCATTTTTAGCCAAAATCAAAAGATCCTGTGTTGTTTTCTAGAACATAGTTTCTGCGGAATGGCAGTAGTTATGTAAAACTACAGAAAAATCCTTTTTTTTTGTCTGCTTCAGATTTAAATCCAGTTTTTAATTTTTGCAGTTTGCAGTCAAATGCAAGTTTGAGCTACATTTTCTTTGTCTCTATCATCAGAAAAATGCCACAAAAATACATCAAAAAGACAATGTTCATAAAAGCGAGTCTTTAAAAAAACAAAACTATTTTCACATAAATGTGACGTAACACCCACCTCCCATGCCCGGAATACCCATTCCAGCTCCTAGTGTGGTCAGGACCGGGGTGGGAAGAGAGGGAGGTGGTGGGGCATCAGCGAACAGCTGGTGGGGCCTGTCCGCCTGGGACAGCGGATTCTGCGCCGCCAGGAGTCGCTCTGCGGCGGAGCCGTGGCGCTCCCCTTTAGAATCTTTCTTGAAGGCGTACGACACAGTGATGGGCCGGTTACAGAGGTACTGGCCATTCATGGCCTCGATGGCGGCATCAGAAGCATCAAAACTGGCAAAGTTGATAAAAGCGTAACCCTTGGAGTTGCCGGTGTCTGGGTCTCTCATGATCTTTGGTGTTTGGAGAATCACACCGAAGGCACTGAATGTGTCGTAGAGCAGTTTCTCATCGATTTCTGGGTCCAGGTTACCGATGAAGATGTTCGCACCCACATCCAGGTTTTTGTTGTGTGCCGAGGCCTTATTGACTCGAATGGGTTTTCCATAGAGCTTGATCATATTCATTATTTTAATAGCATAATCAGCATCCTCTTCGCTGAGGAATTCCACAAAGCCATAACCTAAATAAAGAAAAACAATTTTGTAAAGATAATTTTCTAAGAAGATAATTGTTCAATCTTGTTGACCAACTGAAAGTGCACTCACCCTGATGTTGACCCGTGACCCTGTCTTTGGGCATGTGCGTGTTTACCACAGGACCAGCCTGCAGGAAGAGTTCCCATAGCAACGGCTCCGACACTTTCTCATCCAACCCACCGACATACACCGTGGCATCTGGACAGACAAGAGCAGGCTTGGTGAGTAAAACACTACAAAGGTTTCCACTTTCTGACACAAGTTAATGAATACGAATTACAAAAAGAAATGACCATATTTATGTTCACTTAAAGTTTCATTAGTTCTTTTTAAAACCATTGTTGAAACTGTGAAAAATTTAATGATCATGCTGCCTGGTAAGAATAAAATGAGGTCAATGAACTGAAGTTAAATTATGAAAGAAGTTGCAGTTGTTTAGTATTAGTTCCTGGCATAAAATATTGCTTTTTCTCTTTCTATTTATAGATTTGCAACAATGGAAATGAGTATACGTTTTTTCACAGCTTAATGCTTATATAAAAGGACGTGCATCTAAAGTGCAAATTCGATAAACGATTAATTGGGAGAATGGCTTTATTAGCTACAAGCTAGGCTAAAGCCGCTTCACTCCATGTGTTTACCCGGTTTCAACAGAAGAATATTAGCTAATTTTAGGATCCATATTCGCTCTATGAGGAAAAATGTGCCCTTGTTGGGTGTTACTACACATTACATACATTTATGCACGGCTAAATGTCAAAAGAAATGGGTAATAATTCCGTAAATTACCTTGGTTTCTTTCAGAAATTGGTCCCGCGGCCATGTTGAATGACCAACGCACCAGAAGCGTTCATGTAGGAAGCTCCGCCTCTTCCTGTTCAGCAAACCGGAAGTTATAATATAAAATGAACTCCTCTTTCAAAAAATAAAATACAATATCTTTGCTTCGTTTTAGATTATTTTTTTAATAGCATCGAACAATAAAAACACAAGACCAGATAAAGTTCAAAACTTTGTACGGACCAATTTATTACATATTTATATACATTTTTATATAAATCTACTAAAAGTATAAACATGGAATACAAATTGTTCATACAAAATACAATTTGGGCATAATAAAACCATTTTTATAAAACAATACTGTATCAAAATAAAATAAAAAAGCATGTCATGCAACAAAGTTCAAAACACAAAAAGCCAATGTTTTCATTTTATAAATGCATATATAAAAATGGGTTAAAAAAGCCTTGATCAATAATAACATAAGTGAAATGCATTTGTGTACAGAGCTGAGACTTTTACATTAAAAAAAAATGAACATTAAGAGCTAAAAATGGCTGCTCATTTAGAAAAGTAAGAAACAAAAAGGACACACATAGGTCAAAGTCTCCAAAAGCTTAATAAAAAAGATGTTCAGATCATTTTTTGATGGCTCTTATGATATTGCAATCATTGTTTCTAAAAATAATAATAATAATAATCAAACGAAAAGAAAAAGGAAAAAAGTCTTTTGACTAATCCAACTTGAGTCACAGACTTAGCAGAAAAAAACAAATTTTTATTTCAGTCAAACTGTTCATTCCTTTTAAGTCTCATTAGAAATCTTTCAAATGTTTCAAGTAACTGAGCAAATTACAGATCCATTATGTAAGAAGTGTAAAGGCCAAAAAGTTTTAATTAAGATGTTTTTGAAAGGTTTTACAATCAAATACTACCTATTTTCTTAAAGTTGTATCAACATAACACAATTCCAAATGGTAGACTTTAATCTCAGTCTTTTGGATAATTTTCTGTTATTTTATGTTGCCAATTCCTAAACTTTTATTGTGCTGCACAAATGCCAGCCCTCCTGCTGTTTAATTTGCCTAAATCCAGACTGATCTTTTAAGTAGAGACAGTCCAATAAACTGCATTCACAAGCGTCTTCAAAAGACCACCGGATCAACTGCCTTCATGTTTATAGGGTGCCTAACTATAAAGATTTTTACTTTTCAACAAGTGTTATGAGGTTGTATTTTATTTTCTCAATGTAAAGTTGTGGTATCTCAAACCAAAAAAGGAAAAGCAGCTCAGAAACTTTCCAAACTCCTTTTTCTAACCTTCTTATTGTACCTCTAACCAACACTGAATCCTGATCCATCTACATTTCAAACACAATCCATACCAGAGCAGCATTGTAGGTCCTTCTGTCGGTGACACAGAGCATACATTCGGCTGCTGGTGTTCTCACCACATACAATGAAGTCTACAATAGACAAAAGGAACATGATGACAGATTACCATCTAATTCTTGTTAAACCTGAGCAGCTGCTGCAGGCATCAGTAAAGCCTTAGTCCTGCGTTCACCTGTACGGTTAAAACTGTACGGCTGTTTTTAGGTTGTCCAGGACCATGGAGGGTTGTAGAGAAGGACGTCGTGAAAGGGAATGTACTATTATTATGGGTGTTGTAGGAGTTTAGTGAAGTTACACATACATGACATGTAGGTGGTGCGTCATACGGTGCCCTAACGCTGCACTCTTGTCATGAGCAAGTTGCGAATACTAGCTCTTTATTGACTGCACACAAATGCTGCACACACGGTGTACACGGGATAAGTACCATATTTTCTGCACTATGTGGTGGACCTAAAAGCATCAATATTTTTTTTCAAAATAGGGCCTTCTATTGATTCTGGTAGCGATTATTGATGTCGAAGCAATTTTGATAGGTACGCGGCACTCTGTCAAAATATTTGGTTATGGTTTAGTGTGAATATGCTAACGCAGCTAACATGTAGCGGTTTTGGTGCGTTTCTAACAAGGTTGGGAGTTAGCGTAGTCACAGTAATGTCTGTTTTAGCGGTTTCAGTCTGTTTTTTATGTGTTGAAAACAACGTTGCGTGTTATTGTAATGGGAATAACTCTTTTAATGTGGCTAATGTGTATCGAGTTACGAACGTCTTGAGTCTGACAGATTGACGGCCTTATCTCTGACTTTTTTGTCTTCGGTGCGCCTTATATATTGCAAAAGTTCGAAAACAGACCATTCATTACCGGTGCGCCCTATACTGCGGAAAATACAATAAGTGCGGTAGGATGCCAGTACAATGCTTACCGTACATCTTCCAATAGTGGCCGGTCTTTAATTGACGCCAATCTAAATAAACGCCGGTCCTAACAGGTGCTCTTAACTTTAAGTCGCCAATAGTGGGTGAGCTCCTGTAAGCCGTATGACCTGCCTGCACCTCACCTACGTCACTCTTCCTAAGGTCGTGTCACACAGCCACTACTTACTTTTGCGCATATTGGATAAAAGAAAATTGGTCATACGTTAACCTACATGGAAAAAGAGAGAAAAGTCGTGGTCTTTATGTGACATTTTCACAGATGTATCACAAATGAACCACGTTAAAACCACAGAAGAAGTACGGATAAACCACCAAAGAACACGTAAATCAACGTCGAACATGAAACGTCCGCGATTATGGCACTGTTAATATGGAATTCATTAGTGATTTGTGTGTCATTTACGGAATTTTAACGTGTTATGTACCCCCGTGTACGCTGTATTAAAGCTATCCATCGGTGGTTCGTGCGTGAAAACGTGGAATAGTCGTGCAAAGCCACACATCTGCGTGTGCCTCTCGCAGATTAACAAATAATTGTGAATGAATATCTTAAAACATGCGTGAACTGCGTAATTCTCATCCAACCTAAAATTTTGAATAGCTCAAAACTGAATTCAGGTAAAGACCTGTCGGCTGAAACCCTCAGTGGACATCTGCACACATCGACGAGTCACGAACGCAAAAACTTCTGAATTACATATATGACGCACGAATCACAGAATACCGATATTTCATAAAATGTGCAAACTGTATGTAGTGGCTGTGTGACACGGCCTTTACCCTCATGTGTTCACTGCAACTTGTTGGCCCCACTATGCACATAGAAAAATGGAATCAACATTTTCTTTCTGCGGGATCACCGACTGGTCTAAGATCTTAAAATAACATGCAGGTCACCTGCAGGTTTGCCCCTTTTTCCCCCGCAGACAGCCCATATCCATCCGTAAGGGCAATTCTGACTAAGGAATAATCTGTTTACATATTTTGCTAATATTTAAAACACTCTTAATAAAGTTTAAAAAGTTGAATTTTTTCAAATACACGAAACTTATAATAAAAAAAATTGTTGGATATTATTTTTGGTGTGGGCAGGCTCTAATCCTAGTTTTACAAACAACGGTTTATCCTCATAAAAATGCAACAGCCACAATATCTATAAGGAATGATGCGGTTAACTAATCCTTCCTGCTTCCTTTCTGTGTTTTATAGGTCACATTATGTCCCTTAAATCCAGACAGTAAAACTTGGTTTCCTTAAGTTTCCTCTCAGTAAATAGGATGGTAGCCTGTGTGTCAGTCACATTTTGCTTTATGGACTAAGAAGTGAAAGTCTGATCAGCTGCTCTTTTCAACCAAAGGTTAGACAGTGATCAGTGGTTACCCAGAATCCTATGGTGTGGTGAAGGTGTGCTTTTCTGTGAAGCCTTAGTGTGAGGGAAGAGTGGCAGCATTGGCAGTGCTGAGCTGCCCCACCGCCAGCATGAGGATGTCTTTCTTTTCTTTGTAAAATCGCAGTTCTCTGCCCGCCAGCCTGGCGTCCTCCAGCTCTCGCTCAGTGGACGCCAGCTCCTGCGCGATGGTGCCCGCCATGCTCTGCTCCCGGTTCACCCAGTCGGCTGCCATCTGAGTGCGCATGTCGTCATCCAGAGCCCGGTGGGAGTAGTGAGCCAGCACCTCCTGGACGTTCAATCACACAATAAGTCAGGACTTTGCGGTTCATCATATTTGATATATAAATGAAGCCCATCACCCGCCTTAAAGACCCACTCTGATGAAAATGGTGTTCTTGTGACATTTGTCTGATGGTGGAGGACATAAATAAACTCATCTAAGCTTAAAATGACATTTCTGAGTATTTCTTTATTTAAATCGTCGCGGGAGCAGACGAAAAAATGCATTTTCAAAAGAGCATATTTGTGACAAAGAAACTACGCTGGGTGGGCCACAAGTTCCCTGCTTTGCCCCAAAATGGGGAGGGGAGGCGGGTTGTTCCGCACCAACAGCCCAGAGGCAAATTTCTAATGAATTAGTGTTGCTCTGCAGACACTATGACCTAGAAAACATCACAGGGTTTTTTTTTTTTATTCGGGCTAAACATGTTTTGACAATAGATCTAAACTTTAAAAGCTGGTGTAAAAAATATGTAAATAAATAAAACAATATAGTGGGAAGAAATTTTCAGACCATTTCCAGAAAGAACCTAAAAGGTTCTTTCTGGAAATGGTCTTTAGACTATTTACTTTCCTCTTTCCTAAAGTCTTTCTGGTGAGCGTCTAAAGTAAAGAGCAAATGAAGATGTGTTTTGTTTGCAGTGAAAGTGAACCTGCTTTGAAAAATAAAAGTAAAATCCCGGTGTTTTGTGCTCCAATACCTGTCGGGAACACTGCCGCTCTCTCATGGCTTTGAGGCTTCCGTTCCAGTGCAGCAGCTGGAAAACGGTCATCAGCTCCTGCAAAGCCACAAAATTGAGGAAAATGTCAAATTCAGCAAAGGAACTGAAAGGAACTATTTGATTAGGTATGGGTTTATAGTTTTGGTTGATTTGTTTAAGGTATTTAGGTTTTGTGTTGACATTATTAACATGTCAAATAACTGAACAAAATGATGGTAAATGGTTTGCATTTACTGTCAAGGAGAAAAATGATGAGGGTCCATCATAATGAGGCTTTTTACCCTTTTAATTCCAGAAAATCTGCAGAAGCAGGATGATCTTATTTGGCACAGGGGGAATTTTATTTTGAAAGGAACTTGTATAGTTAAAGAATTTAAAATTGTTACAAATAGCTAAATAAAATAGTTATTTTATCATTGTAAATTTTTAAAATCTACATTTTATAAAACAAAAAACATTTTAAAACGTGTATTTTTATAAAGGCTTTTGGTCAGTAAGAAACAGGACCAAATGGCTCTTTCAGAGTTGAAGGTTAGAAACCCCTGGAATAACAACACATTGTAGTTTCTTTTTGCGTTGTTTCAATCAACCGATCAATCCCTCTATTTGTAGATGCACCTTTCATCGACATGCGTAGAAAGCAGGCTGGGTCACATAAGAGACATGAATAAATATAGGTTAAAACAATAAAAAGTCATAAAACACCATATATTTAAAGCAACAATAACCACAATACAAACTTAAAATGGAAGGAATCGCTGCGGTTAATTGTTTGAGACGGCAATGTATGGATCAAAACATAGGAAGGGTGAAAAGTACAAACCATAAAACAGCCCAATAAATAAATACCCGTATTTTCCGGACTATAAGTCGCCCTTTTTTTCATAGTTTGGCAAGGGGTGTGACTTATACTCCGCAGCGACTTATATTAGAAATAAATTGAAATAAATACATTGTTAACCCTCCTGTTGTGTTCATTTGTGAGGAACAGAGATGATGTTCCTGGGTCAATTTGATGAATGAGGTATGTGTTAAGTGTTAAGAGTATGTTTAGTGACTCAGAGAATCAGCAAACGTTTTTTTACAGTAAGATCTTGAAGGCTAAAAACATAATATTCTATTTTCCAATGATTTCATGGATTCAGAAATGTAATAAAAATGACAACTGTTTCTAAAAATACAGGATGAAAACAGAGTATTACTTGGCCAATGATGTTTCATGAAAGGAATAAATAAATAAGTTTGAGAAAGAATTACTGTGAAATTATGAGATAAACAGTCTGCTATGATTCTGTCATATGAGGTTGTGCAAGTTATTAGTTCTTGGTCTCAGATTTTGTCAAATAAATTTCCCGTCAAAACGCGACTTATAGTCCAGTGCGACTTATCTGTGTTTTTTTCTACTTTATAATGCATTTTTGGGCTGGTGCGACTTATACTCCGGAGCGACTTATAGTCTGGAAAATACAGTAATATAATTCAATGAATTATGCAAAGTTAAAAAGATGAGTCTTTGATTTACATTTAAAAATCGCATTAACAACATCAACAAAAGCTAGAGTTTTCCGTTGATATTAAACACTAAATGGTTTTTTTCTCACCTGGAACTCCAGCATGGACTTTCCTTTGTTGGACTCGAGCATGAAGCGAAAGGCTCCAATCCCTGTGTTGGGATTGTCAGCCTCCTCTCTGTTTCCCTGGAAACAGCAATCAGACGGACATCCCAAAACTGCGCTGGTTTCACAATAAAAGCTTCAGTCACAATGGTGCGATGGTAATTTACTATTTTTTTCTTGCTAAAAACTAACGGTTAGTTGTTTAGGTTTTGTATTTCTAAACCCACATGTTGAACACATTATACAGAAGTTTATGTAAATCACAGGCAAAAATCTTTCATTTCGACTCATTCAATTATTTTTTATCCGTAATAAATGTAATGAAAGAGTTCAATCGTACACGTGTGTCATCAGTACGTCCTATAAATGTTTCCGACTCACATTAAAGGAGGTCAGGGCTTCGCTCACGCTCTTCTCAATGAAGTCGTCTGTAATCCGACGGGATGGATGCTCGTTAAAAACGGAGTTCATCAGGGCAATCTTGGCAGCACTGCGCCTGGCTTCAGCTTTAGTTGGACAAAACTGGCAGACACAATTAAACACATAAAGTTTGTAAGGGAAACACCTATAGTACAAATACTCATATCAGTGTTTTGTACCTGGAAACTTCCAAAGCAGCTTCCACCCGGTAGGCTAACATAGCAGACATAGGGGGGGCTGTTGGAAGGAACCATTTCATAAACGACCAGGGCGCCGTTCCGCAAGTCTGCTCCTCTGGTCTGCTTCATTTGCCAGAACTCCTGCAACGCCTCCACCACGTTTACTGAAGAACACAGACAGTGAAGGTGCAGAATGAAGCCATACCCCATTTGTAACAATCATATCTGTCCAATACTAGAGGCACTCAGCTCTGATCTGCCTGCTCAGCTGTTGGACAGGACAAGTTAAAAGGAAAAAAAAGAAAAATTTACTTTTTTTGTACTCTTTTTAAAATTCTGTTTTATAGGAGTTGTAATTTGTGAATTATAATACAAAGATAAAATATTTCACAATAAAAGAACTCTAAAAGCACTCAAATTCTGAGCCCTTTTATTTTTATTCACCTCTCGAGTCCAAATCATATTTTTGCTTACATCAAGAAAATAAAAAGCAAACCATTTTATATTTTTCCTGACCATTTTTTGTAAAAATTGAACTTAGAAAAATAAGTTTAATTTCATACAAAGTTTGTTTTCATGAGCAATCAGGACTTTAAAAGCTGAAATAAGTCAAGGGTAAAGGACAAATCAATACTCCAACAATACTCTAACAATACAAATTAAACATAATATATTTAATTTGGATTTTCAAAATAAAAGAATGTATTCAAATGCCTAATTTCCGCTTTATTTATTAAGTATAAATTATAAATCCTAAAGCTAAGTCGGGGTTTACACTAAAGCAGTCATGTTTTCAGACATGTTGCTTTGTGAACTGTAGGACAAAGGAAAAAAAAAAACTTTTACACAAAGTTGAACAAATATTGTCCATGAAACTATGCAGATACTTTCCTTTTTGGAATGGAGAGGCCATCAAAACGCCAAAATAAAAGCTGTTTCAGTGTTCAGGGGGCGAACTAAAGCATGTTCCAGTTGTCATACTGGGGTATCTCCAGGCAGGAGGCCAGTCTAACCACTGACTAAACTTTGAAATTGTCGCAATGTAGTCATGAAGAAAAAAAGGATTCGACAAACCCAGATGTGCACGGCTAACAGAGAAGCCTGATTGGTCCCTGCACACAACACGTCTCCATGGCTGCACAATTTTGTGGTTTTGTTCTTTTGACACGACTCCATCCAACACCTGGAAAAAACTTCCAAATGTGAGGCCTGCATGCAGCTGCTCAGCCGTTTCATGTTCCCACTTAAAAACCACTTAAAGTTGGCCGAGCCCAGGAGGGATATTATTCACACGCAAAAAAAAAACAAAAAAACTCAGACATGAGGTCAAGAGGTGAAGCCAAGAAAATGTTGATAGAGTGTTTATAGCTGTGTTGCTCCAAAAGTTTGAACCAAATTTTTCTGGTGACACTTTTTGTGCATCTTTAGTCATCAAAATGGCTAACTGATGTTTTTCGCATGTTTTTGTGGCATTTTTCTGATGATGGAGGACACAGATGAAGAAAATAAAGCTTAAAATTGCATTTTTTTTTAAAGTATTCCTTTATTCAAATCTCTGTAATTCAGGAAAAAAATGCTGTTTGACAAAGAGTTTATTTGTTTCGTAGAAAATGTGGTGGTTAGTCCACAGCACAGCTCTCAGCAATAGGAAAGGGGGCGGGGTTGCTCTTCTACGCCAACAGTCAAACTCAGAGGTAAATTTCTAATGAACTACTGGCACTCTGCAGAAACTATGTTGTAGAAAACGACACCGGGATGCCATAACAGTCTCTGAGTCGAACATTCCTGTTGGAGGATAAAAGGAGTGAAAGACATTTTCCAGATCATTGGGATTTCTCTTGGATCTGTTTGGAGCCTCGTCCATAGTTTGTTTATTTCTTCCCATTTCCTCTCTCTTAGATTGGTTGCAACAGAAAAATGTAAAAAAAAAAAAAAACACAGACATCAAAGACTTTACTTCAGAGACCCACTCCAATCGTCTTTTTATCTATTATAGAAACGTTCCCAGTGGGGTTTTAATAAGGATTATGCAGTTTTTGGCCAAACTAGGACAGTTTCTGCAGAGCAGAAGGAGTTCAGTAGAAATTCACCCCCTTTCCCATCATCCATCTGTTTACACAGTCCAGCTAGCTTACAGCCACTCACATCCCTAACCTAACAAGAGAATGGTGAGCGATGTCAGAGCTGTAATCCAGCCGGAGCCAGATGCCAGCTCCTGGAAAACAAAGATGTTTGTGCTTCTGTCAGAATGGAGAGGGGAGAATTTTTTCATCAGCTCCTGCTTCACAATGATTAGAATAAAGAAATACTCAAAAATGCAACTTTAAGCTAAATTTTCTTCATACATGTCATCTGTCACGGAAAAAAACCGCCACAAGAACATGTTAAAAACACCATTTTCATTGAAGCGTGTCTTTAAATAAAACCTAACAAAAGTCACTAAAACTTAACATTTAAAGAAACTAATTAGAGCAACACAAAATGTGAGCTAAGCCTATTAATGCCTTTTTTTTTACTTAAGTAGCCTAAATAAGATAAAGCAGGGATGAGGTTGTTAGTGCAAACAGGGACAATCTATTCCAAATAAATCCTATTAGTGGAAAATGTGGTTTAACTACTAAATTCAAGCTTTACAGACACACAGGAAACTACTTTACTCCAGAGATGAGGTAAATAAATTAGGGTTTTTTTTAAAGTTACACTAAAATCAAGTTTTTTCGTCTTTGTTTAGAAGAGGTTTGGTAATTTTCTCCTTGTTTCAAACAAATGGCGCAGCTCCAAGTGGCTTTTTTCGCCCAAAACGCGCGTGGACTGCCTGAGTGAGTGAGTGACCGAGTGGACGCGCGTTACCTCTGCCGTAACCCTGCGTGTGCTTGGCGAAGCTGCGGACCACCGCCTCCACCGCCTCCTTCAGCACGGCGGGGTTCCCCGGGTTGCAGTGGCCACTCGCCCCCGGCCCCAGCCCGGCCGCCACCCCGCCGTACAGGCTGTGGAGCTGCAGCGGCGGCGGCGGCGGCGGAGGCCCCGACGACGCTGACAGGGTCGCCGCGGGGACGAGCGGCGCGATGGGGACGGTGACCCCCGGCCGCAGGGAGGAGCGCAGGCTGCCCGAGCCGAAGAAGCCGATCCCCGGCTGGAGCCTCTGGCTGCGGAGGCTGTCCGGGATGACGTTGGATTCCATTGTCCGGACGTAACGTCTGCTGGAGCGCGGGTCAGCAGCGGGGGGAAACGGCAGCGACCAACCCGACGGCAGCCTCCGAAAAGTCCTCCGGAGAAACAAAGGCTTCGGGGTCCTTCGTCGGTCACCCTCGAAATGTAGTTATCGAGGCGGAGTGGAGACGCGCCGCTGCCGCTGCGGATCCTCACTCTGGATTAGGCTGGGGGATTGTCAGTCAAATGATGCCTTCAGGGACCCCTCGGACATTGACTCTCAGGCACCACCTAAAACCACTCAACACTGTTTTTTGCGGTTTTTCGCGCTTTGTGTGTTTGTAAAATGTAGAAACTTGATCGCCAATTCCTTTTTATTATTTTGTGCACACTTTTCATACAACAAAGTATTTGTATTTAATTTCTACACACATGGAAACGCTAGTTTTGACCCACTCCAATGAAAATCGTGTTTTTCTTGTTTTTGTGGCATTTTCCCCACAATGAGGGACATATATAAAGAAAATTAAGCTCAAAATTGCATTTCTGAGCATCTCTTTATTCGAGTCGTTGGTAATCAGGAGCAAATGAAAATGCAGTTTGGAAAGTTCATCTGTATGATGTAGAAAACATGCCGGGCGGGGCCACAAGCTTTCCAACATCCTTGTTTTCCTCATCTAAGATGGCATCTGCTTCAGAACTGCACATCTGGATAGCTCCAATTCCTCACCATTTTTGTCGCACCGGCAATGTGAGGTTGGGGTTGTGAGGGGCTGTAAGGTCGCAGAAGAACGTGCAAACAGATGGATGATGGGAAGTGGGGCACCAACTACCCAGAGACAAATTTCTAATGAACTCCTGCTGCTCTGCAGAAACTAAGTCCTAGAAAACGACAGATTTTTTTTTGGCTAAAAACTGCATTTATTTTTCATGCTCAGCCTGTTCTCCAATGTTTAGGTGCAGCGGATAAGTGTGTGTGTGTGTGTGTGGGGGGGGGGGGGGGGGGTCAGAGGTGAATAAGGGTTAAGTTATTAAGTTATTGTTCTTTTTTTGTTTATCTTTTGTGTTTAGCACTTTGTCTCACATTGTGTAATAAAGATTTTACATGAATAAAGATTGATTTGACTTGATTTCATCATAATAAAAAGAACACTGAGAATGTTTTCGAATATATTAAAAGATTATTTGGAATTAGACGCATCAGATGATTACTGGGGAAATATATTACAGTCACTTGAAAACAATTGTAAACAAAATCTAATTACAAAACATGGGACTCCAAAAGTAAGTTCACAAGGAAGACAGGTAACCCAGCATGAATCCAAGACCCAATGTGTGCAAAAAGACCCTGAATTGGAACAAAATAAATGTAACAGGGTTGCGTTGGCGTTTCCCACGTTTTGCACTGAATCTGAACGCATCAGTGGAAAGTCGAGAAATGTCAAGCCAAGAAATCTGAGCCTCCTCTGTTCTCTGCTGGCAGCAGCACACAACAACTACAGTGTGACTTTACAGCTCCAGCTCTGCAGCCTGAAGCATGTGATTACACTTGGAAGCGGAGTCACACAGTTTACTCAATGAGAGAGCAGAAAAATGTATTTATTTTTTCTCTAAACTGTTGTTTATGAAGGAGATTCTGAGTACCTGGGTGGAACACTGCCCCTCGACCACCTACTTTGTGCAGAACAAAGACATTGGAGGGAAATGAGACCTCCTCTAGTGTTTCCTTAAAGAAATTTATGTTCTTCTGGATCCTGTGTGATGATTTGTTCCTTCTGTGTTCTGATTGGAGGTCTGAGAAGTCCAGAGGAGGAACAAGGGAGTACTTAATAAATCTCCTTTCACAGGAAAATCAACAATCTGTTTCTACGGAGCCCTGAACATGACATAAAAGAAGTTCCCCGAAAATGAATCATTTGTGTCTACTAATTGTGCTCAAATTGGCATTTCGTGGCCACAGTTAGGTATTTCATGGCCAAAAATTAGCATTTTTGTATGCAAAAATATGCATACAAATTTTGCATTTGGTGGGCAAGAAATTAGTATTCTGTGTAAACAAATATGAATTTTGTGCACTTAATTTAGCATTTTGTGCACATACATTGGTATTTCATGGCCACAGTTTAGTATTTCAAATTAGTATTTTATAAGCATTTTGTAGGCACAATTTTTTATTTTTTTGGATACAAATAAAAAATTAGTATTTTGTGCACACAAATTAGTAGTAGGAATTGAAGATACTAAAATACCACGTTGTGCCCACAAAATGGTCAATTGTATGCACAAAATGCTAAATTTTAATCCCAAAAACACACAAAATTGCGCCCATAAAATGCTATTTGCGGCCAAAAAATATTAATTTGTTCACAAAAAATACTAATTAGCAAGTGTCTGTTTAATGTTTGTTTTTGAATGTCACGTCTAGGGCTGCATAGTTTTTGCGTACATTGAGCATAAAAATAGAAAGAGACTTTGAAAGTGAAACAGAAATTTAAAAAGTCTAAAAATGTCCATAATACAAAAGACAAATACTATATTTGATAAGACTTTCATTTTGATGCCAATCATGGTGCTTTGTGGATGCTACATGTATATTTCTCCTTTGTCGCTCAGAGCTTTGCATCAACTCTCCTGAAATGCTGTCATTGGCAAGTTTATCTTAAACTGGGGGGGGGGGGCATTTTTTCTCTATAAAAACTGCTTTACAGTTTTTAAATTGTTCATTCATTTCCTATTTCTAACATGCATTTCATCTTATTTGTTTTTAATTGCATACATTTTTAATGTGTGAGATACAAATGTCTTGAACAACTCTCATGATGTATGTTTTGTACGCCATTTTAAAACCATATTATCTATAAACAGCTTAAATCACACACACAAAAAATGAATTCTTGATGTGGACTACCAAGTTTTAAGATTAACAACACCTGAAATAATCAGGTGATATAAAATTCTGTTTTGTCTATTGAAAAACAAGCGAAAAGCTCTAAATTGGAGGTGCAAAATCCTCTAAAATCACATTGAAACTGTGAACTGTAAAGTTTGTACTTGTATAAAGCAACAGAAATGACCAACTTTACTTGGGCAGCTGTGACTTTAGATCTGCTGAAGAAGACGTTTGTTTTTTCTAGTTCAAATTACTCATAATGTTATGAGCTAAAAGATGTTCTGACATGCAAAAAAAAGTACATTAAGATGTGTTTTAACCTCTGATAATCAGTTTGGGGCAAAGTTGTACCAGAATGATCATGTTCAGATACCTAAAACTAAGATCACAGTGAGGACTTTTTGTTCTGCTATCAGCATCAGTTTGTGGAATCATGATGTAATTCAGTAAAAACACGCTCATTCCTGCGGCCGGTTGCCTCATGCAATCGCTTTCACGCTGTAAATAGGTCAAGGCTCCAAAAGGCCGACACTAACCCGAACAACATGAATCTGTGGCCAGATTTTCTGTTCAACAGACTTTATAGTGAGTTGTTGTTTTTGCAGGTCCAGCCTGCTGCATGGACACAAAGACAGATCAGTAGTTGGAAACATGGTCCACATGACCACATCTGGTAACGATTAAAGCACAAAAAGGAAGGGAAAAAAGGCATTTAGAGCGTAAAGTCAAGATTTTCTCAGAAAAAACAATATTTTAAGTGATTTTTTAGTCATCACCTAGTGTTGCCATCCAGACAAACGGTTTATCCGTGAGGGTTGCATCAGAGAATCAATTATATTCCAGAAGTTGTGAAGAGTTGGAAGCAACCGTTGGATTTGTGCCAAACAAGAAATAGAGCTTCACCCCAAATCTCAAAAAGTTTATTATTCTTTTTTTGCAGGGTTGCACATTCAATGAGAGCAAACGAATCCCCCCAAGATAGACAGCTTTCATCTGTTTTGTGACTACGTCATCAGTGATGTAGTCTCCTTTCTCTGTTTTTCAGAGGAATCTCTGGAAACTAGGTCGCCAAAACGTGTCTATTCCATGTTAAATGTTGATTCATCAGCTCCCATCTGTGTTTCGCTAACATTTCTTAATCTTGGCCGAAGTATTTCATTCTTATTTAGAGGGTACGGGGAACCAAAAAGTATAGGAAGTTATTACATGAATTGGGGGTTAGAGACAGAAAAAAACTGCAGCACAGACAGAAAGGGGCGGAGCTTCACGTTAACTTAACTTAGTAGGACAAAAAGATATGAACTCAAAATAAAAGATCTGATTTATTCCTAAGGAAACATATATGCTTTCAAAATAAGGTCACCAATAATGAATATGATATATAAGAAACGGTAAATGGTGCATACTTATATAGCGCTTTCTACCATCTTTCAAAGGCCCAAAGTGCTTTACGGTCACAGACCCATTCACACACTGATGGAACACTGGCACCAACCTCCCACCAGAGGCAAGGTGGGGTTCAGTGTCTTGCTCAAGGACACTTCAACACATGGGTGGGCAAGGCAGGAATTGAACCTGCAATCTTACGATCATGGGTCAACCGCCCTACCGCTGCACCACGGCCACCTAAGAAATCACACAAACAGTACAAAACATTTCACTTCCACAGTCAATCCTTCCCATATATGTACAGAGGTGGACAAAATAGTTGGTACCCCTCAGTTAAAGTAAGAAAGACCACAATGCTCACTGAAATGACTTGAAACGTTCAAAACTAACAATAAATTAAAATTTATTGAAAATTAAATCATCAAAATCAGCCATTACTTTTGAGTTGTCTAATAACAGAATTATTTAAAAAAAACAAACTAATGAAATAGGGCTGGACAAAAATGATGGTACCCATAACTTCATATTTTGTTCTACAACCTTTTAAGGCAATCACTGCAATGAAACTGTTTCTGTATTTGTTAATGACCCTTCTGCACCTGTCCACAGGTATTTTGGCCCACTACTCATGAGCAAACTAAAACATTTTTTTGTGGATATTATCCAGTGATAGAACAAATGTCTGGTGAGTCTTTTATTTTTACATGGATCAGTACATTAAGTGACATCCTCGGGACAGTTAGTACCGCACCACAAAACATCCTGACATGGTTTTTTGCTTTATCTCATCCGGTCAGATTAGTTTGGGGCAGAACTATAAGAGGGGCAGGAGTCCTGCAGGGAGGCAGCAGCTTCTCTACATTCCCTCAACAGGTGAGTCTCATCCTCTCATGGACCTTTTCTGGATTTATACTTAACTTCACTTTTTTTTCTTTAGTAAAGTAAACTGTTTACAAAAGAAAAAACTTGACAGATATGATTTTAGATTTGTGTTAAACAGAAAGATTAGAATTTTTAGGTCAGACTGGCCGTTTCTAAAAAGCAAAAATAATAATGAAAACGTTTTTTTATTTATTTTTTTGATTGACTAAAGTGCACCAAATGTTTAAATGTAAAAAATAGTTTAGGATAAGCTCTACACAACATGTAAACACAGCATCTGAATTAACGAAGGACAAAAACATTTTTTTATCTTAGTTTGGAAAAGGGAAAGTTGCATGTTTTTTTTGGGAAAAGTGAAATAAAAATCAAAGGATTGTTGTTTATTTAAGATGCATAATTCAAAAGTTTCACAAACTAAAAACTGGAATAATTAAGTTAATAAGTTCTCATTTTCAGCATATTTATCCTATGATCCTGAAAACAAAACACCAGTTTCATCACTGAATCATTATCTTTACCCTTTCATGAAATATGCTGATAATTTGAATTAAATCCACTTACTTTCACACCACCTTGAACAGAAAAACAACAAACAACAAACAAATATTTGTTCAAATAATTGGAAATTAGATTAGACATGAAGAGGTTGAACAACACAGAGCAAAGATGAAAAGTTGAGTAAATTTGCTCATTAAAAACTGAGATTATTAGGAAGGTTTGAACTAAAAAAAAATGACCAAAACTAAAAGTTTGCTCTTTTGCTTTGATATGCTTGCTTTCTAGGTCCTGATTCAGTCAGCAGCCATGAAACTGTCCATCATTGCAGCAGTTGTGGTGCTTGCTCTGGCACACGGTAAAACCAAAGCTTTAATGACATTGCTGTGGTGCAGGAAACATCTGCGTTTCTCATCCGTCTTTTTCAATCTTTTCCAAATCATCAGGAACATTTGCCGATGAGTTGGACGACCTTTTGAAGGACGTCCATGCCAAAATGTCCAAAGACTTCAGCGACATTATCAACAACCCGGAAGTCAAAAGCCAAGCTCAGTGAGTTCTGTAGACCTTCGTAAAGCTGGAAAATCTCTTTCCTCCACATTCAGAATGACTGACATCAAAGACCGTTTCCATGAAAGGAGACTCAGTTATAATCTGAGCCGCTCATGTTCTCAGAAAGGACAGACGAGGAGGATCACTTTTAACTGAATCCAGCGCTTTAAGTGAAAAAGTTCCCAGCTGCACTTATTTTGAAGTGACAAATGTCTCTTCAAAATAAAATGCCCAGAGACACGCATGAAGATAAATGATTGTGGGAAAACTCCTCGTAATCGTCAACGGTCATTAAGACATTTCTCTTTGACTCTTTAGGCTCTTCTTGGACGAGAAAAGAGGGCAGCTGGAGCCCGCCGTCGAGCAGATCCAACCCCACGTTGACCCCTTCATTGAAAAAGTCCAGTCCTTCTTCGATAGACTGAGAGAAGAGTTGGCCAAGACGAGCAACAAGTAAAGCAGCTGATGCCGATGTTTCAGCCGGAAGCACATTTTTGGGCTAGTCCTTTGACTGGATCAGCTCTGAAGCACCATTCAAATAAATGCTCAAGCACTATGGCTGTTTGGTTTCATTTGTGAGTTTAAAATTCTAACATTTTACTGATTTCTGTTACATTGATGATACCGGTACCCCTTAAAAAAAAAAAAAGGACACAGTAAAGTAATTTTGGAACTTTTATTTAAGCAAGCAAAGCAAGGGAAAAATCACAGGCATGGAAAGCTCAAACAGTTAAAAGGACTAAAATGGCAAAAGGAAAGCTTTCATTCATACTTTGTCTTAGAACTCTAAAACCCCATAGAACAGGGGATCTTTTAGTTTCTTTTCTCCTCTCTTTTTGAACAGATTTTCTCTTTAACTTAACAAACCAGGTTTTTTTATACATGTATTTTTTCTGTCTGGTTGCAGACTTCTTTTCCTTTTTTTGTCTTCTTTTTTAAATGCTGTTTTTTTTATTTTATTTTGAAGGTTTCTCTTTTTTCCCACTTTTTCAAAAATCTCCTCTGTGAAGCTCTCTCGAGGTTTCCCACCCCTGTTGAAAGAAATCAAATATGGAAGCTGCATGCATATATTTAAACAAACAAACAAACAAACAAAAAGCCAGCACGCACCTCGGGTTCAGACACTTGGGCCTGCGGTTGAATTAGTCGCCGGCTTCTGTGCCACCTCTTTAGCCTGGTGAGCCTGCAGCACAGCCACGGCTTCATCCACCTGGAAACAAGAAATGGTACCAAGAAAAAACAATCCTCAATTTGAGGTTTTAGCCATATCTAATAGAAACAAATGAATTAAAATGGAATAATTTCAATTTTAGTATGAATTATTATATAAATTAGAACAGGTTAAATGTTTTGGTCATTCTGATTCCTGTTAGCAGTAAATATTCGACTTTTAGAACAGAACATGGTACCTAAAAAACGACATTAAAAAAGTCCCAGTCATGTCACCAGTACTAGTATTGATGGTACAGTCTGGTTTGAACCATGTCATCTTGTGACGGGGTGATCAAACAGCTGGGGGTCTTTGGTCGGAAAACAAAAAGTTTAACAAATGACTCAAGATTTGCCACCAAAGTTTAAAAGTTCTGCATCAACAGTGTGTAGTTTAAATGAATGGTCTCCAACACTCAGGTCATGGACCGGTACCAGTCATTGGGACAAGGGGAAGAAGAAAAAATAAAAACAAAAACAAAGCCCACATGTTTTCAGTTTTATTTATAATCAGATTCTGAAGGTGGTTTTATTTTGAAATACCACTCTCCACCACATCCAACCCGTTCTTGAGGCACGTCAAGTCGCTCGTTCGTGTGTCAAAAATACATCTGCAATTTTCTTAAAGCTCAGACTGTTAAATAAATCCCCAAGCTAGCAAAGCTAACAAGAAATAAACAGATTTGGAAAGTTTATCTCTGCAGAAAAGAACCAGAGAGGAAACGGAAGATAGCCTTCGACTTCAAAATAAAAGAAGTCATTACTTCAAAAATGGATTTACTGGGACAGTCGTTTCCACAAATCATAACAAAAACCCATAATATTAAGCAACTGGTTGTCTAATGTTAAGAGAATGTTGCCAAAAAAAGTCATTTAAACTGTGGATTTTTGTGTATTAATACATTCAGAAAATATCAGTTTAAGTGACTTTTTGGTTTTTTATCCATCACACCTTAAAAGTCAGGCGAGGCTGAAGATGACGTCTGATTTTTTTAAGTTTCCATTTCAGCAGTTATGGTTTAGGAGGAAATCTATGTCTCATTTTATTGATTCCAAGATGAAATCTGGAGCACTAATAAAGTCAAAAGATATTTGACAGACGGAAGATACACTTTACACTCAGATTTAAGGGAAACTGAAAGCTTAAAAATATGAATCCAGACCCCCACTTTAGCCTCACACAGACGAGTCTGGGAAAATATTCTCTGACATTGAATGAAAAGGTCGGGGGCCACGGCTTCAAAACACTATCCTGTACAAGCTTTAGGAAGCTGTTACACTAAATTCTGTGGCAACTGGGATCAAACATTTAAACGTTATTACTACATATACAGTAATTTCCGGACTACAAGCTGCTACTTTTTTCCTGCGCTTACAGTCCTGCGGCTTATTCAGTGACGCGGCTAATTATTGGATTTTTTTGCCGGCCGCCGTGTACGTATTTTTGGACACAGAGAATGGTTTGTATTCTCTAACATCAAACACAAGTCATTTGTTTTTCAACACACCTCTAAGCAGCCAAACAGCATGGACCTGACTTCAGGTCTTAGACACTTCAGTCATGGTTCAACAAAACGAAACACGCATGTCCAGCCGCATCCCAGAATACTTTGGTGCCATTAGACCCAACGTGCACGTGATCGCCGCTACAATATGATGAAGCTTTCAAGTTAAAAGCAATCGTTAAAAGCAGCGTGAAAAAATCACCAACGGGTTTGGAAAAGCCGGTCAGCTGCGTGACGGAGAGAACAGCGCATGCTCCGGAGTGCATTTACCTCTGAGTCATAGTGACTCGGCTGGCTGCACGTAAATATGTGGCAATAATATCAGCCTTTATTTTGTCGGGACACGACTGGAAACACAAATTGACGTGGTCGTGTTAACGGTTTCTAAGGACTGAGCGGAGTTTTGCATTGAAACGCTCACAGCCTCCGTGTGAGCTGGAGACTGCGTGTCGTGTGAGCTGCGGGGCCGATGGCAGTCTGAAGGCTCCCACACGTAACAACGCATCCGCCCCTCATACACAAAACGTACAGTATTAAGTCCGATTGCTCTGCACAGACACGATTTGCTCCGTCCACCGGCGCAATGGGGACGAAGCGCTCCTCCCTGTAGCCGCGCTGGCCAGAGCTGTCGGAGTAGATAGGAAGGGGAGACAAGGAGCGCGCGGGAGCGCGGAGGCGTCGAGCCATTCTGCAGGCTGCAGCCAGGGCTTACTCGAGGCGTCCGCGGAGCAAGTGTTTGTTGTGGAAGGAAACTTCTGACCCACGCGCCGCGAGGAGGCGCGCGTATCGCGCTGAGGCGCGCGCTTTTCAGTCGTCGCTGCTTTATTTTACTAGCGTGTTTTTTAAACAGCCCTGTTACTCCCATAACGCTGCCGCGACACAAGCGGAAGGAGAGCTTTACCCGTTCACCCCTCCATGCACTGCTGCTCATTCTTAAACACGTACAACAGAATGGCGAGCCGGGCGTTGGCCCCGCCTTTAGCCCCTAAGACTCATGGGAAATGGGGTATCGGGGATGTAAATTTCCTCATCATAACTGAGGGATGTAATGTTGATTATATGGTTACTTTTTGTAATTTTATGTGTGATACCTAGATTGTCAATAAGTTAAAAAAAAATAATAAAAATAAAAACCATAACTGAGGAACTTGTGAACAGAATAGAGGTGCATACTGTTTGGCAGATGCAGATAGACTCAAAGACATGAGCCTGAGGCAAAAATGACTCCACCCACTGTGTGCAAATAAATCACACTTACACTCTGAGTCAGGAAGTGATCCGTCAGGATGACAATGTTGTCTAATTCCTGCAGCTTGTACCCCGACGCGGCTTGTGTATGTATAAAATTAGTTAAACACGTGAAAATGTGTAATATCAAAAAAACATGGGGCATACTTAATACTATTCTAAGAAAGGGTAACAAGGAAGACTCCTATCCAAAGTATTTTATTAGTAAGAGTGAAGAAATAGATCAAAGGGAAGAGATTGCTAAAAGATTTAATGATTTCTTTGTAAACGTGGGACCTGAGTTAGAAAAGCAAATCCCGGATCCAGGAACATTTAGAAAGGATGTGCAAATGTTAATTGACAGAAATCCCAGTAGCATGTTTCTTAACCCAGTAACTGAAAATGAAATATTAAAGACCGTGAGAGGAATGAAGGGTAAACTCTCTACTGATGTTAATGGCATTGATATGGCCTTGGTGAAAACAGTAATCAGTGGAATTCTGAAACCGTTAGAATATATCTTCAATTTATCATTCCAAACAGGTTCATTTCCTAATCAAATGAAAATTGCAAAAGTTATACCATTGTACAAAACCGGGAACAAGCATCACTTCACAAACTATAGGCCAGTTTCTATGTTACCGCAGTTATCAAAGATTTTGGAAAAAATTTTCATAACCCGATTAAACTCTTTCATCGAAAAGCACAAGATACTGGACGAAGGACAGTATGGGTTCAGGTCAAATCGATCAACATCACTGGCCCTGATGAATGTAATAGAAAATATAACAAATGCTATTGATAATAAAAAACATGTAATCGGGGTATTTATTGACTTAAAAAAAGCTTTCGACACAATTAACCACTGTATATTAATTCATAAATTGGATCGGTATGGCATTAGGGGGTTAGTGCTAGACTGGATCAGAAGCTATTTGAGCAATAGAAAGCAGTTTGTAAAGGTTGATGGTGCTTGTTCCCAATGTTTGGACATTGTTTGTGGTGTCCCTCAGGGGTCGGTTCTGGGACCAATATTGTTTATTTTATATATAAATGATTTATTTCAGGTTTCTAACAAATTACGGCTAGTTCTATTTGCTGATGATACTAATGTGTTTTGTGATGGGGATGATTTGCAGCAACTCATTGAAATTGTTAAGAAGGAGATGGAAAAACTGAAGCTGTGGTTTGATGTAAATAAGCTTTCACTAAATTTAAGTAAAACAAAAATGATGTTATTTGGTCACCATAAGGGTAAAAATATTGACATTGACATGCACATAAATGGGGTGAAACTTGAAAGAATTTATGAAAATAAATTTCTTGGGGTCATAATTGATGACAAACTAACCTGGAAAGCACATATTAGCTACATACAAGCTAAACTATCCAGAAGTATTTCTGTCTTAAATAAAGCTAAACTGGTTCTGGACCACAAATCACTCCACATGTTATACTGTACATTAGTTTTACCATATTTTTCTTATTGTGTAGAGGTTTGGGGGAACAACTATAAAACAACGTTACATTCACTTTCAATACTTCAGAAGAGAGCAATACGAATCATACACAAAGTCAGTTACCTTGAGCACACAAATAAATTATTCATAGAATCAAAATTACTCAAATTTTACGATCTAGTAGAGTATTGTACCGCTCAAATAATATTCAAGGCCAAAAACAACTTATTACCCACAAATATCCAAAGGTTATTTATTACAAAAGAGGAAAAATACAATTTTAGGGAAAAAGATACATTTGTCATACATAAAGCACGTACAAATAAAAAGAGATTCTGTGTTTCAATTTGTGGAGTGAAGTTGTGGAACAGAACCAGTAAATGCTTGAAACAATGTCCAAACATAAAAGAATTTAAATATAGATACAGGAAGATGATCATGGATAAATATGTGCAAATACAAAAAAATACAGAATGTCAGCATTTATAAATCTGCATACTTTGACAATACGTTTTGTTATTCATTTGTATGTTGTTTGGAAATGAAAATTACATGTATATATGTACATATACACTTGGGTAGGGCACTGGACTCTGATGGTGGGAAAGTAAGGGCTTAGGGTAAAGGGGGGTGAGAGTTTATAAGATTTTTCTTCTTCTCACTCCCTTTTGGACTGGTGTTTATATCATTTTGTTTTGTTTGTTTTGTATAATTTACTTGTCTTTTTCTTGTTTTTGTAAGTTTTGTCTCGTTCTTGTCTTATTCTGTTATTTTACATTTGTTTCACTAGTCCAAAATAAAAAAGACTACTACTACTACTAAAATGGGTGGGTGCGGCTAATAATCGGGTGCGCTTTGTAGTCCGGAATTTACGGTATATTAATTTAGATTGAAATCTATGTGGTTTCTCCGTTAAAGCCTGGTGTTTCACGCCATCTACCTTTGAACGGAGAGACTCCGGGGACTCCAGCATGTGGAGCAGCTCCGAGTTGTCGATCTCCAGGAGCATTCCAGTGATTTTGCCTGCAAGGCTGGGATGCATGTTCTGGATCAATGGGAACAGCCGCTCGCCTGTTAAAGAGACAGACGGAGCAGATCAACAATCGAAAAGGAATCGGCACCAACCGGAGTCTGATAGGAAGTCCCCACGTTCAATACCCAGCAGGCCACTGGGGAAGAAAGCCCGGGGCATTTACTGCCATGTGGGAGTGGATGTGGAAGTTTTGTTTGGACTTCTTACCCAGCATCTGTTTCTGTTCCTGGAGTGGAGCGGCAGCCAGCATGGAGGCAGTCAGGGGTTCCTGGCCCTGAATATGGACTGCAGGCTGAGAGCAGGCGACAGAAGAGTGAGTGAAGGGCAGAGTCGGACTCTCTTCAGGTGTAGCTAAACTTCTTCTACCTGCAGAGTGACTTGCGGCTGAGTTGCGACGTGCTGCTGGGGATTACGAACTCCTGTTGAGTACTTGTACTGAGGCCCTCCACGGACATGAGTGGCTGCAGTGGCAACTGGGTGACGGGGGCCGCTGCTCTGGGCGGCTGCAGGAGGAGGGAAAGAGCAGCTCAAGATAAACAACACATCCTACTGGAAACAACCGACCGAGCAAGAGATCCATGTTTACACGACTGACCGACACGCTGGGTGTTCATCATCGGGGGCACCTGGGAGGAAGCTCGCACTGTGCTGAAGTTCTGGGGGCGTGGTCTTGGTGGACGCATCACTCCTGGCATGTTCTGGAAATCTGCATCCACAGCGGAACAGTTACATGTACCTGACAAGGCTCTGCTGCAAAGCAACACCGCTACACACTCACGTTGTGGTCGAACACTTTGTGTAGTCCAGCGGGGGCCCGGGCGGAGCTGAGCCATCTGGCCGGCGGTTGGGTAGTACGCAGAACGACTCTGCGCCTGAGGAATGGCGGTCATGATGAAGCCAGAGGGCGGAGCGGGCTGGTAGGGGTTCATGACGGGGTTTGCCGCGGCGCGGGCGTTGGCCACGCGCTGCATGTACTGAGTAATCAAGTGAGCTTGCCGCTCCTCCTTCCTCTGAGCCAGGGCTACATACAGCGGCTTGGTGGCGACTATGCGTCCGTTCATTTCCGTCACAGCCTTCGTGGCTTCTTCCGGGGACGAGAAGCAGACGAAGCCGAAGCCTTTGCTGCGGCCGCCTTCCATCATCACCTTAAAGTGCGGGAGAGCCGAAGAACACGAGGTGAGAGGCATGAGCGACCCACGACACATGCAGAGAAAAGACTTTCGCTCGTGGGAGCTGTGTGGAAGTTTGCAGAGGAGGGACAAACACAAACAGCTCACCTTGGCACTTGTGATCGAGCCAAATGGTGAGAACTCTTTGCGTAAGCGTTCGTCATCAATGCCGTCGTCCAGGTTCTTCACGTACAAGTTGACGCCCTGCAGACAAAAATGAAATAAAAGAAAAACACACATCAACAATGATTCAAAAATAAAACTCAGCACGTCTTTGGTTACACCTAATAATACAAACATGCATCAAACCACTCCAAATTACCTTCATTTTTCATAGCCAGAAATCAAGTCTTTATTTAGTTTGACAGGGACCACAGGAGCATTAATCGAGGGAGAGATGCTTTTTACCAGACTATAAGCTCTAAGAACTCATTTCTATCTGCAGCCACCAAGACACACAAATGCAAGAATTACCAATTAGCATAAAACAGTACAATGCCATTACATCCAAGTTACAATTATTTCATAATACAAGACAAGAGATTGAGAAAAACACAGTACATACACACTACATATTTAACAATGGTGACATGTCTGTTATGTTAAAAAAAGTTTGTTTCAATTCTGTGTCATATTTTGGTAGGTTTTTGCATAATTTTAAGCATGTTTGAAGTTCACTCCACTCAGCGATTAAAAAGAAAAAGGCTGATTGGCTCAGAGCACTTCCTTCTGCCACGCTGGCCGTTCCATCCGGACCTTGTTGTTCTGCTCATCTGTTCTGATGTCAGCATAGCAGAAGCTCTGGAGGAGCCGCATTATTCATGAACTTAAACAACAGCTGTAAATTTGCAGTCTGGATAACGTTTTCAAAGCTGAACATTTGATATTTGGTTAGTATTTTTGCACTGATGTTGAGATTTTCTATCAAGAACCCTCAGAGCTTGTTTATAGACAGACTCCAGAAGTTTCATATTTGTCTTCTTTGCTTGTGACAAATGTTAAATGAGACATTCTCATTACATTCATGTAGAGTTTGGGGCTTGTTAATGAGTTTTGTATGGAGCTCAAATTTGACAGATTTTATTTTAGTGTGTGACAGACCCTTTTTATATGCCTCTTGAACGTTAATGAGTCCAAAATTATGCCAAGGTATCTGTTTTCATTTACACTTTTAATAATTTACCCCTGAACCTTAACTGGAGGGTAAATGATTTTGTCTTACCGAAAAATCCTTATAGTTAGAAAATAAACATTAGAGTCCACAGTGAGGAAACAATGAAGCCTGTGTCCTACAGTTTCACCATTACTGCCATTTTAGCCAGTGCTCCCTGCCAAAAAGATGAAAAAAAGAGCCTATGAAAGTAGCAAAGAAACTTACTTGGTAACGGGTCGTGCGGTCTTGTTTCATCTGTTCGAATCTGCGCTTCAGCTCCATTTGGCGCTCCATCTTCTTCTGGGCTCGTCCAACAAACATGATCCTCCCGTTCAGCTCCTTTCCGTTCATTTCGTCAACAGCCTGAGACGATCGGAGGGCAAAACCAGTCACCCACATGACCACAGATGTCACCAAAAAAAAGTCCTAATCTCACCTTCTGGGCATCCTCATGGTTTTCAAAGCTAACAAACCCGAAGCCTCGACCCCCGCCACTCTCATCAGTCATGACTCGAACACTCGTGGCATTTCCTAGGCAACAAAGTTCAACTGAGGTTGCTAAATGTTGCCATAGAAACATGTTCCATCCCTTTAGAGATCTTTGAGGAATAAATCGTATGCAGGCTTTCACAAACCGAATTTGCTGAAGATCTCCTTCAGTTTCTCATCATCCATGTCTTCACCAAAGTTTTTGATGTACACGTTGGTGAACTCTCTGGCTCGGGCGCCCAGCTCAGCCTCGCGCTCTTTGCGGGATTTAAAACGCCCAACAAATCTGTAAAGAGTAAAGTTTTCATTCATACATCCCTTTTGTCAAACACAACATAAAAATAACCTTAACAAACTTGACAGTAAATGCAATCATACAAGAGCCTGACAAATTCTGAATGTGGTTGGTGAGTTTTCACAAGGAAACCATTCAAGTCCCACTCCGATCATCTTCTGATCTTTAGTAAACGCGTTCCCATTGTCTTTTGGCTATGATTACGTGGCAGAGAGTAGTTCATTGGAAATTCCGCTCCGAGTTGAGGGCGGGAATGTTGGTGCGAATGCAACTCCGCCCCCCTTCCCCTCCCCATTGGTGACAGCTCCAAAAAGGGAGCTTGGTGCCCATCCAGTTTATTTCCTAATATATTTTTCAAAAAGCTTTTTTTCATCTGTTCCTGATTTACAATGATCTGAATAAATACTTAGAAATGCAATTGTGAGTAATTTTCTTCATATCCGTCATTTAACATCAGAAAAATGCCATGAGAGCAGCTTAAAAACACTGAAAGCACCATTTTTCATCAGAGTGGGTCTTTCAACCAGAAAGCCACAAAATGTCAGAGCGTGTAGCATGCTAATAATCTTCCAATTCAAATGTTAGTTTCCAACCAAACAGCTGATTATTTGTTAAGACATTCACTTACACTTTTCGGTCATTGAGCAGCATGCCATTCATTTTCTCAATGGCTCGTTCAGCCGCATCATGAGTCTCAAAATGCACAAAGCCGTAGCCTCTAGAGCCATTTTCGTCACAAACCACCTTAGAAAAAGAAAACACGTCACGTTTTAAAGGCGTACACACATACAGCACAAATCTTTTCAGATGCACTGCATCTCCTTAAAGAATCCAACCGACTAAAAGTTCTGCAAACTCATTTCCTGATGGTCCTCCTGCAGCCAAAACAGCTCAGGCCTCTTCACCCAAAGGCTCCACAGCCGCTTGTTTAACTCCTCTGTTGTGCCTAATTATTTACATTTGTGATGAGTTTACAGTTTTGACGAGTTTTGTCATGTATGTATAGAATAAGTACAATTTATGTATGGAAATGGCAATGTCAGAAAGCTCAGGAAAATGATGGTAAAAAAAATAAAAAATAAAAATAAAAAATGAAGGTAAAAGATCATGTTTGGCTTTTTTTAATACAAATAAATCTGCAACAGCAGGAGGATTTTATTTGACACAAGATGTATTTTATTTTCAAAGGAACGTTGCTGTCAAAGTTAAAAGAAGCTATAATTGTTATATATAGAAAAGTAAAACACTGTTATGAATTCCTTCTTGTAAACATTTCAAAGCTTTGTTTTATTGATACCGTGTCATTTCTAAACTCTAGCTGGTTTTGCTCTATAGGAAACTAACCCAAATGGCTTTTTTGAATCGTTCAAAGTTCCAGGTTTGGGTCAGGATAACAAGCTATTTACCTTGCAGGAAAGAATGTTGCCGAAAGCAGAGAAGGTATCATAAAGAGCCTTGTTGTCGATGGACTTGTCAAGATTCTTGATGAAGATGTTTCCCACGCCACTCTTTCTCAGCGATGGATCCCGCTGTGACCACATGATGCGTACCGGCTGGCCTTTAATCACGTCAAAGTTCATGGTATCCAGAGCACGCTCAGCTGAAAAGTAAGAAGTTAAAAAAAAAGTGAAAAATTGCCCCCAAAAAACATATAAATACAAGTATATATAGGCAAAGAGAAAATGTAAAGGGGAGGGTAAAATTACTACTGAATATTGCATGTTTGTATGTTTCGCAATACATCATGATATTTCACTCTTAGTCTCTGCACCCGCTGGTGTGTCGGCCAATCACGGCGCTTTTTACAATGACCTAGGAATGACACAAATGCCCAATTAGCACATTTTTAATTAACATGAGTTCAATAATGGTTTTGGCTTTGAAATGTTTGGTTTAAAACAAACTCTGACACAAAATTATAAAAAAAATTCATGGAAGTTTTGAAATAGCGTGGGGGAGTTTCGCCTGTTTTTTTTAAAGCCATTTCTCATATTGTTTGGAATTTCTTTTGGATTTATACATGTTTATAATGTCTTTACACGTTTGCGCTTTGTCAGAAAAGATAAAATCAGCTTGATTGATTATCATTTTATTGTAAAAAGAGGACAAAATCTCCCACTCAAAATATATTTTTTTGTACATTTTCAGGTTCAGTTTTGGAATAATGCAATAAAACAATTCTTATTCTTTTAAAAAAAAAGATGAAGATGTACTAAAAGATGGATATGAAGCAATGTCACAAAAACAATTCTAAAGATAAATTAATAGAGGAAATAGGAAAAGGCTCTGGACTACTAAAGGTTGACCAATCGTATTTAATTAAGCACACTTAAAACGAGCTACATCTGCATTTAAGAGAGGAACAGAGCAAGGGTGGACCTTGTCCTTATCAATGACATGCAGACAAGCTTTCATGAGGGAGGTGCGGCTGGTCCGGAGAGCTTCAGCCAGGAATACATGAGTTCAGAGCAGTCGGTTGGTGTTCAATATGATCTTACAGACTCACACCGATCATCTTTTGATCTACTGTTAAATCGATGACATGTAAAAGGTAGTTTGCCATCTCTCTGGTTGGGTGGGGTACTCCTGCCCCAGGTGGAGGAGTTTAAATATCTTGGGGTCTTGATCACGAGTGATGGTGTCTAGTCCAGATACCTCCTGGACGCCTCCCTGGAGAGGTGTTCCAGGCATGTCCCACTGGGCGGAGGTCCTGGGGAAGACCCAGGCTGGCCTTGGACGCCTCGGGGTCCCCCCAGAGGAGCTGGAGGAAGTGGCCGGGGTGAGGGAAGCCTGGGCATCTCTGCTTAGACTGCTGCCCCCACGACCCGGTCCCAGATAAGTGGAGGAAGATGGATGAATGGATGAATGGATGGATGGATGGATGGATCTAAAGGCCTATTCACACCGGGACGAATTTCGCCGGCGATTTTCGCCGACGCTTAACGCCTCGTGACTAAACAAAGGGCACCAATGAGAGTGTGCACACCGACGCGAAAAAACGCCACGCGTCAGAGCGTCAAAAAAAAAACGCCTCGGATTCGGTTTTTTTTTCGACGCGTCGAAATCTATTCGACCAATGAGAATGGCGCTTTTGCACACGTGTCTGGAGCTTCTGAAGTTACAGTAAAACACAACTTGGGGGCGCTCAAACACAAAACTGCCTTGCTGAACACACATACCAGCGAAGAAGATGGACGCCGTGTAGCGTCTACACAGCAGCTAAGGAGAAGTTGGAGCAACTGGTGCTTGAAATATTCATGTTTTCTTTGTATGATTCTGACAAGCGCGTAAATACTTGCTCTCTTCTTCTGAGGGAAAAGCGACTTTAAGAAGCGTAAAGTTCCGCAGCGCCACCTTGTGTACAGGAGTATTTATGTTTACATTAAGCGCCATCTAATGTCAGGGAATGAAATTGCATGTTCGCTCGGCTCATCGTCAGCGAAAATCGCCTGGGTGTGAACACAAAAAACGTGGCGAAAAACGCTGGCGAATAACGCCTGGCGAATATTCGTCCCGGTGTGTACGGGCCTTAAGTGTTGTCATTAGAACACAGTATAGTCTTTTTAAAATGTTCATATTTATTAGGTTTTTACTTCGGGAAATCGGTGACGCCATATTTGCCATTTAGAAAAAAAAAAGTATTGAGCATGGTATCCTAATTGCTTTTCAAATCCAGGGCACTAGTTTGTCCTGCACGATCTAGTTTTTTGTATTTAGGGAGTAGGGAGGGAATTCGGACAAAGCTGTAGATTCGGACAGCTCTACAAAATGGCGAATATTGCATTGAGTAGTGAGCAGGGAAGAATACAGCCAAAGCTTCTGCAAAGCCACAGTAATTCATGTAAAATTTTCCTCTGAGTTGTGGGAGGGACCATTGGGACAGAGCAAACCCCGCCCATTCAACTTAATTGAATATAAAGACATTTACAGAACATGTAGAAAAGTGCATCCATATAAAATTCTAAGACAAAATAATTACAACAATGATATGAAATGAAATGATAAACAGAGAATGTTAAGATAAACAAACAAGATTTAAAAAAAACATGGAATATTTTAATATTCTAGGGGTGTTATCAAATTAAAAATTAAGTAATAAAAATATGTATTTATTTAAATAAAAATCGTTTAGAAAAATGACTAATTTAACAGTAATCTCTATGTTTTTATCACTAAAACAGGGCGGAGCAGAGAGCTTGTGTCCCGCCCAGCGTATTTTCTACGTCACGTCACATATGCTCTTTTTTCCCCCCTCTGCTCCTGATTCACAACAATATGATTAAAGACAAACTAAGAAATGCAACTTCAAGCGTATTATTCTTATATATCTCCTTCATCATCAGAAAAATGCCACAGAAACATGTAAAAACACAATTTTCATAAGTGGGTCGTTAATTAAAACGAAATTCTTCGGGAACAGTTGAGTGCTCCTGGGGGGGTGAGCCGCTGTACAGTTAGGCCCCCCAACGACAACAGTTTCAACTCCGATATGCTAGCATTATACCTGGGAGTATCTGTACGTTTTCATCTTTAATGGTGCATATTAGAGAATTCCTCACCGTCCGCCGGCTGCTGGAAGTTGACATAGGCATATCCCAGGGACCTCCGGGTGATCATGTCCCGACATACCCGGATGGAGACGATGGCTCCGGCCGGGCTGAATTTCTCGTACAGCATGGCCTCGGTCACATCTTGATGGAGATCCCCCACATACAGAGAGGCGATGGGGTAACTGGGAGCGCCGGGGTTCATCTCTCCTGCTGGACGTGCGTGGAGGCTCGAAGTCGAAGGAAGCTGCCTGGACGGAGAAGTTGACGGTTTGGTTCCCCAACGGTCTGCGGCGTCACGTTAGATGCCGGCAGTTGGACTTAAAACTTTCCGGATAATTGTTTTTTAAATGACAAATAGAATTCCGGCGATGTTAAATGCAGCTCTAGGATGGAACACTCAACGGTCTAACACATTTTTAGCTCGACTTTGCCTTTCGGTTGTTTAACCTCTCTTTTCGTTACCGTCCAGTCCGAGAATGACTTACTCCAGCTTTAACGTAACAAAAAAGAAAATGGGGGGTGGGCTTTTTTAAATGTATTTTTTAAAAAAATTGTAATTTTTTTTTTATTTTTTATATTTTTTTTTTGCCGTGTGCTGAGCGAGCTCGGGAGCACACGCAATCACATAGCACTGACAGCCGGGGTTTGGGGGAAGGATTTTATCCGGAAGTTGGTTATATATACTGTCTTGACGTCACTGGAATCATCCAATCAAATTTAGGTGGGAAGGAAAAAAATCTTAAAGGGGGTGTTGACCACAACTTTATGATGAAATCATTTAAACCTACATTGCAAGTAACGTGATCTCATATAAACATTGGCTAAAATGCAGTTATTTTAATTTCTTTGAATTTTTGGTTAACGATATAGAATTTACTAAATAGCCAGAAAAATATGCCCCTTTTGATTTCCACTCAGCTTTCACCATGAAATACCTTCATAGATTCCTGTAGAACAGGATTCTGCAACCTTTAGGAGTAAAAGAGCCATTTAGAGCAGTTCTTCAACGAGCAAAACCTAGTAGGAGCTGCAAACTCTTATTTTACCCTTTAGGATTTTTTTTTTAATTGTAAATATGAATTATATTTCTTTTTTGTCGTGAGCAAAAACAGAAATATAAAAGGGAAACAAGCATTTTGTGAAAATCTTAAATTGTCCTTTACATTTGACAGTCTTCAAAAAATAAAACTAGTAAAACATGTGTATATGAACTCTATGAAAACACATCCTATACCTGAACAAATGAAATATTATTTTTAAATGCTTTATTCTTTACGTAGTTGCATGTCCTGACAACACAACCACACAAAAACTATTCATGGAAATTAAATGTGTCAGCATATGGCGGTCTTAATGTGGAATCATACTCAAATTCAAAGTGGAAAAGCACACAAGCTGATCCAACTTGGATGCAACGTCTTTGAAACAAGTCAAAATGAGGCTCAGTAGTGGATGTGGCCTCCACACGTTAGAATGTCATCCCTGGGTATGCTTCTGATGAGGAGGCAGATGGTCTCCATGGGGGATCTCCTCCCACTCCTGCACCAAAGCATCCGCATAACTCTTGGACACTCTGTGGTGCAACCTGATGTTGGTGGATGGACCAAGACATGATGTCCCACATGCGTTCAATTGGATTCAGGGTTGGGGAACGAGCAGGTCAGTCCAATACATCAATACCTTTGTTTAGCAAGAACGGCTTATACACTCCAGCCACATGACAGGTACCATTGTCTTGCATTCAGTGCATGGCCTATCACACCAGCATACAGTCTAATGGCAGTCAGGCTACCTGTGGTGAGCACATGGAGAGCTGTGCAGCCCTGCAAAGAAATGCCGCCTACTGCCAAACCGGTCATGTTAGACGGCGTTGCAGTCAGCAGAACATTCTCCACAGCGCCTCCAGACTCTGTTTCATCTGTCACCTGTGCTCCATCTCTAAAGAGTGCAGGGCACCAGTGGCGAATTTGGCAATCTTGGTGTTCTCTCTGTAAGCACACCTCCCACATGTGGACGTCATACCTCCCTCAAGAGAGTCCGTTTCTAACAGTTTGAGCAGATTGGTGCACATTTGTGGCCTGCTGGAGGTCATTATTTCAGGACTCTGGCAGTGCTCCTCCTATTTCTCCTTGAATAAAGGAGGAGGAAGCGGTCATGATGCAATGTTGTCGCCCTCCTCCACATCTCCTGATGTACTGGTCTGTCTCCTGGTAGAACCTCCACCCTCTGGCCACCACGCTGACAGACACAGCAAACCTTCTTGCCACAGCTCGCATTGATGTGCCGTCCTCCTGGATGAGTTGCACTACCTGGGCCACTTGTGTGGATTGTAGACGCCGTTACATGAAACCGCTGGAGTGACAACCTTGTTGGTGTTCAAAAGTCACCAAAACATCAGGCAGAAAACACTAAAATGAAGAAGTTGTCTGTGGTCAGAGCCACTGTTTTATTGGAGGCGTCCTGCTGATTGCATATCATTTCCACCTGTTGTCTATTGCGCTTAAAGAAAATCATGTGAAACTGTTAGTCTTCCTAATTGGACAGTTTGATTACACAGAAGTTTCATTGACTTACAGGAACGCTGAGTTATTAAGGTGTTCCCTTTATTTTTAGAGTAGTGCATTTGCAACATTCCCTCTAATATAGCTACGTACCGTTGTTGTGCAGCATAAGACATGTTCTTTAAAGTCATAAAATAAACTGAGCAATCAGAAAAGATCAGACTTTTTTCCAAAGTTTTGCTAAATGTTTAGAACCTGTGCATTTTGAAGACAAAAAAAGACAAGTGCATAGATAGAAACAGGCTTCTTGATGTGCATAGTTCATCTTACGGGTGCACCTTAGCCAAATTTTCATAAACGTAACTAATCTAAGTTAAATCAATGTTAATTAAGTAACTCTTGCTCTTAAAAATTACTTTATCTTTGTTCAACAGAGAACCACAATGGAGTGGTAAAGCGTCTCAGGTTGCAAACCGCTGCTCCAGGGCCACATACATATGAACACCTTTACAAAAAATATGAACTATTTAAGCTCACAAAAATGGAAGGAAACAAGTCAGATCACAGGAAGCTGCTAAAATGTCCCCAAAGCTTCTTAATTTACTCACCAAACCGGAAATAAACATTTAAAATCAAGACTTAACAGGACAAAAAGATTGAGATACTTAAATAACGGCCACAAGGAATGTAAAAAGTCACTAAGGAATCAAAAAAGACATTCAATAAATCTATAATTTGATTAAAAGCAAGGAACTTTATATCTGCTGCAAAGAAACTCGTACGAGTAAAGAGGAAGATGACTTTTATTATTCAGACCACACTGAAAGCTTATGGTACACAAATGCTTATATGGAGGCTTACTTCCCATTCAGGGTTAGGATGTTGATCTTTACTGTGAATGCTTGGATTACAAGCATGAGGCTGAGCCAAAGTCAGAAGTAAAAAAACATCTCTTCAAACTACATGACTCCCTGCAAAAACACCCATCACCTGTAGAGGGCAGCACTTTGAATGAAAACGGTGCACCTTAAAAAAAAAAAAGAAGTTTTTTACACTGTTATCAAATTTTCACAATGGATTGTTTTTTAATATATTTTAAACAACCTCAAATATTTTAATTCAATAAAATTTTTTAACCACATTGTCCACAAACAGGATGCATTAAATGTAGAGTTAAAGAAAGAGCACAGCACACTCAATTTTTATCATTTAATTCCATTTAGATGCAACCACATGGTAAAATTACGCACTCAGTGTAACTTGCAAATCCTGAATCTTTAAAAAAGGAACAAAACTGTATTTCAGAAGAAACTGGCACAAAGTTGTGACTACTAAATGGCTTTTGTGTAGCTTTCTACCATGATACTTTACAATCAGTTTATATTCAGCACTGTGTTCCACCACCTCCTCTCAATACGTTATTGTAAATAAGCTGAGTGGGTAAAGTTACATCCCATCACAGACTGCCAACCCTCACACCAGACGATTGAGAATCTCATCCACTTTGAGGAGTCAAACAGGGCACAAAAAAATATTACAAAAACATCTGAAATAGAAAAAGAGTAGAAAGCCACAAAAGCACATGGTGAAAAGTATCGTCTGCACTGCTGAAAAGAGAAAATATCCACACACAAAAAAAAGTTACAGTATTGAGCCTTTTGTCAAGTTGTTCGCTTCGTCTCCGGCTGTCGCAGTGGTACGCAAAACTGCAAAAAAGGTTCTTATTTCACGGTGGAATAATAATCCTCTCAACAAATCAACCAAAGCAGCCTTTCACACAACATTTCTATGGCTGAACGCACTCAAAACCACTGGATCAGGTGTACCGTCCACAAGACCTGCTACACTGGACACGGAAGGGGAGGATGGCTTCAAATGTAAAGATCAAGCTGCTAGTGACAGAGTATTGCTTCTATCGCAGGTTAAATTCAGTCAAAAGGGCTTTTTTTTAATGAAGGGATTCAAATTCCAATAAAACTACAATTACTTTCAATTTTCATTAAATATCGAGTTTGGCCAGGATTATAAGCAGCTTTCTGTACTGAAGAGCCGGGGGGGGTTCGGATCGAAGAAATCGATCTCTTGTAGAGAAAATATGAACTGATGAGTCATGGTAAACAGAAAACGTCTCACTTTTTCTCCCTGTAAGTGGCCGTACAACTACCAAACACACACACACGCACACTAATGTTTCTGCACATACACATTGTGAGCAGAGTGTAGACATACATGTCTCTGAATGCATGTGCACACGCAGCCACACCCACACCCACACACACACACACACAACTTAGGCTGGTGAGAGGTAAAAAAACAAAAACAGCTTTTCTTTCTTTCCAATTTGAGTTCAGTTCTTCTCAGCTGCGACTTCGGTTTCATCTCCTTCGCCCTCTCCCTGGGTGTCCGACATCCATAGCTGCAAGGAAGCACAGCACATCGCACGCGTTCAGAGGAGGAAATCTGTGCAGCGGCGGCCGTCACGGCCGGACACTCACTGTCAGGTTGTCACGCAGCAGCTGCATGATCAGGGTGCTGTCTTTGTAGGAGTCGTTGTTGAGCGAGTCGAGCTTGGAGATGGCCTCGTCAAAAGCCTGGCAGACAAAAGTCAAAGAGAATTTAACCACCAACTCCACAATAACTGAAACCCTTTATTTATTTGCAGCAGAAAATCCAAGTATAATTTATTTTTTAATCTAAATGACCACACAAAAAGGCTGCAGATGTTTCACTGCACAGCTTTTTCATCCATGCTACAAAGCAGATTTCACAGCATATGTTGAGCAAAATGTTGGTTGGACCACAAGTCTGTGCAAAGCAGCATGAAACTAGCTTAAGTTTCAATGACTCACTCCGATTAAAACTGTTTTTAACTTGTTCTTGTGGCATTTTACTCACGATGGAAGACAAATGTAAGGAAAATTAGGCTTAAATAGCTTTTCTGAATCTTTGTTTAAATCGTTGTGAATCAGAAGCAGACAAGAAATACGGATTAAAAGAGCTTGCTTTCGTCTGAAAACACTACGGATGACCCACAAGCTCCATTCTGATGCATCTGACGACTTCATCCATGTTCGTCTTTGTTCTTCCTCGTCTCAGCTGGAATCTGGATCAAAACTGTACGGCTCGGCTTTTTGTTTTGTTTTTTTGCACCAGCTTGGGGTTGTGGGGGGCTGTAAGCTAGCCGGAGAATTAAAAAAATTGACTGTATACGAGAACTGGACAGAGTGACCCCTCTCCTCCCAAACAGGAAGTGCCCACTTGGTCTAAGAAGCCAAACGCCCATAGACGTCAATAGAGAAATAAACAGCTGACGTTACGTTTGTCAGAATAAACATTCTTGCTCTGATACTTTTTAAAACATGTTCTTGCTAATCCTCACTTTTTTCCATGATATGTTTTTTCTGTAATGCAAACTATTCAAGGTATAAACTGACCAATCAGATGCTTCAATTAAAGTAAACGGTCTAACGTCAAACTCTTGAAACGTTTGACAAAGCCTCCAGGGCCGGGCACGGCATCCCTACCCACAACACCCCTCACCCAACATTACTGTCAACACTAGGATCACTGCTTTATTTTAGGGGAGTCACATTGGACCAAAAAAACCAAAAACAATACTGATGAGCAGGAAAAGGTTCGTACCGATTTGGCCAGCTGACAGGCCTTTTCTGGAGAGTTGACGATCTCATAGTAAAAGACGGAGAAGTTCAGAGCAAGGCCCAGGCGGATGGGATGTGTGGGCGGCATTTCTGCAGTGCTTATGTCCAACGCCTTCTGGTAGGCGTCCTCAGAGTTCCCAATAATAGCTTCACAAAAGAGAACGGACAGTGAGAACACAGAGCTAAACAGAGAAATGTAAACACAATTAGTCCTTCAGCCAGAACGACTCTGAAGGAATTT
This sequence comes from Oryzias latipes, assembly GCF_053564925.1. Lineage (NCBI taxonomy): Eukaryota > Metazoa > Chordata > Actinopteri > Beloniformes > Adrianichthyidae > Oryzias > Oryzias latipes. The sequence continues at coordinate 22,447,699 of NC_136247.1, forward strand.
CAGTGTATTTTGTGTTTGCTTGCATATCAGCAAAGAGAAATGCACAACTTGAAGGGAGAGTTTTCATGAACTGAACACAAATATCTAAACTTGTGTTTTCTTCTACAGAATTGCATCTGAAATATTCCACTGATACAAAAACTATAATAAAATCCATATCACATGTCTCACCAAGAAGTTTCTCCAGAAAAACCATCTGCATCTTGAAATGACCTTTATTCTGATAAAAAAATATCTTATTTATCAAAACATTTGCAGCTTTATTGTGAAAGGGCTCCATACAATTATATTCACACTTCTTTTATTTTTATTTTTTTATTATGCTGCTACAGAAAAACATAAATCTGCCCGTCACTGGAAATTAGTCAGCCAACCAAGAACAGTCAGAAATGTCTCCAGGCAACAAACAGCAGCTCACGCCCTGCCTTTATCTTCTGTTACCATGACAACTCAGCAGCAGCTCCTGCCTGCCTCAATAGCTGGCTGATGTAGGTCAAGGATGAAGCAGATGTCAGAGCTCTGGCCACAAACTCCTATGATAAGTCAGGTGGTCTTTCTACTGCATGAGAACTTCTACAATCAGAAGCTCTGAAAACACACACTACTGCCCAAATAACCTCAATTATTTTCAGGATAAAACTTCTTGTCAGTGCAAATCAGATGCATAGAGATATAATAAAATAAAGGCAGCACTTACAGTCCTTGTTATTCCCTGTGGCCACCTCAGCGAGGTAGCGATAGTAATCCCCCTTCATCTTCAGGTAGAAGACTTTGCTGTCAGGAGATGTGGTGTTGGGGATCAGATACTTGTCAAGAAGATCCTGGAAGTAAGAGGAATGGAAATGTTATCAACTCAAATGCAGAAATGAGTCTACACTCATTTGATTTGATTTAATAACTTACTAAGAATTAGAATTATTTTTTACAGAAAGGTTTTTCTATGCAGGTTCAAAACCTTGCTGCTCCCAGAAAGTGTGTATAGATAGAAATAATCTGCATCTCAATAGATGTTAGGAAATAATCCTTTTTGGTGATCTCCAACCAATGGCAAAGATAAAGTAGAATCACTGCAGTAGATTCACTCTTTTGATTATTTAAGGTTTTTCCAAAAATCACAGAAAACGATCAAAAGTAGAGAAAAAGTTACAGAAAGTAAAACCAGGCTGTTTTATAGTGATGGGCGATAACCACACTTAAGATAACGTACAGATGACTTTTTGCATAAGATATTAAATTACCGGTAATTTCTGATTGGTGGATTCATTTTTTCTAGGACTTATTCTAAAAACAAACACCATCAAAACTGTCCAGGTAACAAATTTAACGTGCAAAATACAAACCCTTTCTAAAATCCTCTTCTGTGGTGTTGATAAAGGTGACACACACTGGTCATGTGACTAATGGAGCAGTTCAATATGCACTGGGGGGCGTTTCAGAATGAAACATTGCAGTTACTCACCAAAGATCTAGAAGTGACACATGCACTTATCTATATCTATATAGATCATCTATTTTTCCATACCATGGTGTCAATACTCCCATAATCCTAAACTGAGTAACTCATCTCATCTTGGTACATACCACCAGTAGGGGTCACTATTGGCTGCCCACCCAAAAGCATCTTTGGGGTTTGGTACATTAATAACTAATTAAAGATTGCAAATTCATATTTTTAAAACTTTTATACTAAAATTCCATTCCTGATACAAATCTAACTTTATTGACAGTGAACACATCCACACAAATGTGTGGCTCATACTGGAAAAAGTGTCTGAAACCGTTTAAAAGTGAATATTTCCTGCTTTTGTGGTAGCACTTCTTGAAAGTAAATGCTTTTTTCCCTTGCAGCCTGGATGCAGGTCAGCCCCTCTGAGTTTGGTTAGACTGCCAGTTTTTTGGGGATCTTGCTACTGGAGGTGAGCTACAGGAGATGGTACCAAAGATTTGTTGCATCCTTTCTTCTTCATCTTCTTCCCTTTCGGGGTCACGGGGCTGCTGGAGCCTATCCCAGCATCCTTTTTTTATTTTATAAGAAAATATTAAGTAATTCACCCTGATTTGGAATGATTGGTATAAAAAAAAAAAAAAGAAGAAAATCCCTTTTAGATTTCGCATGTTTTCCTTTTCTCAGCACAAAGCGCCCAGATGACTTATTGAGAACGGATTCAAACAACATGACGAGCATGTTTCTCTTGTAAAAGTCACATTACCCTCCCGTAACTCCTCACCAGAACGTCCTTGCAGATGTCGTTCAGCTCGGTCTCAATCTTCTCCCTGTAATCCTTGGCCAGCGCCGCCTTTGAGCTGTCGTCAGACTTCTGCTCCATGCTGGACACCACCCTCCACGAGGACCTGCGAGCCCCCACCACGTTCTTGTAAGCAACCGAGAGGAGGTTGCGCTCCTCGTTGTTGAGCTCCGAGCTCTTCTCGGTGACGGCCTTCATGGCGGCGGCCATGTCGTCGTAACGCTCAGCTTGCTCGGCCAGTTTGGCCTTTTGCACGAGCTCTTCCTTCTCTGCCATGGCTTCTTTGTTGACACAAAACGGAGGGAGAAGGAACGGGAAGAAAACAGTGTTTAGTCATTTTTCACACTACTGCTCAATTAATGGAATAAATACATATTTTGCAGAGCTGAGCATTAAACCAAAATAAAACTAAAGGCAAAGCTGCAAGCAGTGTTACATGGCTCACACCACCTGCCCCACCCTGGAACACCCAACCTTTTTGTAGGGGTGAGTATAATCATACAAGAAAATCAAAAACCATCTTAATACAGAGACTTACAAACTACACCATTAAAAGAACAAAAAAACAGTTTAGATGCTCATCATTCTTTTGAGCTCTTCAGATCTAAAGATATGCAGAAATATGAAAACAAAATTCCAGCAAACTTTTCGTGGATAAAAAAAAAAATGCAACCATCCTGAAAAATTCTATTCATCTGTAATTTTCTATTTCTGCAGGTTATGGATGAAGATGAGGGAACCTTTCATGTCAAATTTAGGTCAGTTCTGCAGCAGTTATATAACAGCACCTGATTTAAAACAGTTTAGCTGCAATAATTATCCTTATTCCACAAGGGAAAACAATCCCAATTCCACATTTAAATTAGGGCTCAAACCAAACAACCCGAGCTCTAATTGTGTCAGTTCATAATATGCCATATTTGGAAATTATAACTACTTACTCTATATCACACTTTGTCAAAGACCCACTTCAATCATCTTTTGATCCACTGTAAAAGTGTTCCCCAGTGGTCTTAATTATGATTCTGCTGTTTTTAGGTAAAAAATAAAAATAAAGACAGAGTTTCTGCTGAGCGACATTAGAAAATCCCATCTAAACCTCTGAGTTTTGGGTGGAACTGATTGCATGGAGTAAGCCCACCCCCCGTTCTATTAGCCATCCAGTCATGTGCACTCCCGTTAGCTTACAGCCCCTCACAACCCCAACCTCACATTAGCTGAGCAACAAAAAAGCGAGCAATGTTGGAGCTGTGCAGCCCTACAGTTTTGATCCAGCTCAGACGAGGAAAACAAAGACGTTCATGGATCCAGTCAACTGCAAGTGGATGCATCAGAATGGAGCAGAGCAGGAAGCTAGTGGCTTGCCGTAGTAACGTTTTCCAAAGCATTTTTGCATCTGCTCCTGATTCACAACTATTTGAATGAAGAAATGCTTAGAAATGCCATTTCAATTTCCTTTTCCGTCCGGTCCAACACAAAAGATTTTCAAATATGATAAAGATGAATAAAGTTTGGCCTCGATTACAAAAGGGGTTTATTCAGACATACCTCTGGTTTGTCAGAAGATTCATAACCCCTGTTGTTAAAGTAAAATATGTCCAACACAAGAGGCCTTCAGCTCTCATCTGTCTGCCCAGCTGTTGGACAGGACAAGTTAAGAAAGAAAAAAAGAAATGCTGTTCCAAACTTCATTTTCTTTCTATGTCCTCCACCATGAGAAAAATGCAGCAAGAACATATGAAAAACGCCAAAAAAATGATTTCAATCAGAAAAGCTTTTTTTTTAAATATATCACTAAGAGGGAAAAACAATAATGCTAAAAAAAGAACACTTAATTCTTAGATCAGAGAACTATGAACTCTAACAAATTTAACCTATTTAAATATTTAGAGTACAGTTGCCAGAAATAAAATAAAAAATTGAGCACAGATATACAACATGCTGTTGTATCATCATGATTCTACTTAATGAAAAAAATTGATTTATTGATTTTGATTAATACGTTCATCAACTACTCTTAATGATCGATTCTAGCGACGTACGTATAGTAATTTATGCGACCTTTACTGGAAAACAATACGTTTTACCAAACCGTCCTACTTCAAGATAGTTTACCTGAATATTTCAACATTAGGACAAATTGTACAATGACAAATCCTCAGAGTAGTAGGTTTCTTACCCATGTTTCCAGTCGGAATGGTAAAATCAGCTGCACATGATTCATTTGAGAGACGCTCAGATTTCCCAGCAGGCACCTGCGCCTTTCTGAGGAATGTCGGCCACCCAGTTTCATGTCACATACACACCTGCCCCCTGAGCTAGTATAATATCCGGCCATATTATAAACCGCTTAAACAGCTTATCTCGATGGATAAGACGCAGTATCATCCCCGTTTTCATTAGAAACAACTTAACAATACAGAGAGGAGGGAAAAAACGAGGATTCGTCTCTGAAAGCCGCGCGAGGATGGAATGGTTCTGTCCGTCTTGGGTCTACAGTGAACGCCCTTTTCGTTTTCCGGAAGATTAGCCGGAGCTGCTGGCTTTACAATATACAACCATTCATTTAGGGGGACTTTATAAACAAAAACGCTTAAACAACTCTAGAAGCGGATGCTTAAATCCATGGTTAGACGAGGTTTAACGTGCTGTTAAGTTCCACTTCCATTCAGGCGCAGAACAATGACTGAGCAGCGCCGGAGCATCAATGATTTCCACCTACACTCTAACAAACAAAGCAGCCATTTCTGCGTCACTGAGGGCACTTCGATGGGACGCCGAGCGTTTCAACAACCGTTTTTGTTAGATACAGCAACTCCCCAAAACCGCAATAGAACACGGACGAACCTGAGAGATGATGAACGATGTCGCTCCTGATTCCCGGCCGCACAGCTGACGATCTCTCCCGCTCTTCCACGGGGTTTCCCTCAAATCAAAGACATAGCAGCAGGGTCGCGCCAGGACGGATGACGTCAGGACCAAGTTGCCAGGGCAACCATATTTAGGAAGAAAAAAATACAAAACGAATTTGTGGCAGGCGTTTATTAATATTTTATACAATTTCAAGCTTGTAGAGTAGTTTTATTTTACTGCTTAATTTTTTTTCGTTTTCCAATACAAATCGTAGCAAATGGTACTTTATACAGAATATATTTTGTTCTTAATCTAAACTATTTACATGTTCATTGTTTAAAAAATTAATTTATAAGTGCTCAAAAAAACCTATCCACGTAAAGAAAAGCTCTAAATATAAGACCTTTTTCTTAAATTTGCAAAGGCTTGTGGGAAATCAACTTTATTGATATATTAAACAATAACAAACGCTGTTAGTTTATTTTGCATATAATTTTTTTAAATAAAATATTTTATTTATTTTATCCATAAAATATGTTAATGAAATTGTGTAGTAAAAATATGTATTAAAAAATATATATTGTAATCAACTGAGTTTAAAAAAGGCATTGAATCCCAATTATTTGGCTTTCAGTCTTGTATTTATTCATTTATGCTTCATAACGGATGCACATTGAATGAGCATTAACATAGAAAAAGTTGTTATTAAGACTCCTGAGGATTTTTATTGTAACTTAACCCACAATAAAACATTTACCTACACCTTAGATAGCCTTATCCTATAAATTACATTTCCAAAAATCCATGTGACACTGAATGAGAAGCAAACACCTGCACCCTAAAGCTTATAGAAGGTCTTACCGGGTGTAAAAACTATTTAAAGTTATTATAAATACATTGTTTACCTGTCCTATTTAAAGCTGATATGAAATGTAGAAAACATTGTCCAGTTTTTCTTTAGACATTTTTTTAAGCAATCAGTAATGATGTGAATCTTAGCAAGTTGGGCAGCTGTTTTTTTTTAATTGACTTTAAACTCCTCTAATAAACTTTACTTCTTTTCTAAGGTAATGTCATAACAGTGCTTTTCTCAAAAAGATTTAATAGTTAATTCATAATGGATTAGACAACCTGATCCAGCTGTGCTCTTTAATCTTAATCCCTGTCACACATGTCTGACTGTGTAAAACAGGTGCAGCAGTGCATTAAAAATACAGCGGCAGCTCTCTACCAATGAGTGACTTTTTTCTCCCAAATGATGGAATTTAAAGCCTTCATTTAAGTCTTTAATATACTAGGAATAGAATATTAAAATGCAAGCAAGAATAAAAAAAAACGTTGAAATTCTTCCCCTTACTGTACATTTTTGCAAGTCAAATAAATAAATTCTACCTTGTTAAATCCAGGGATAAGAGTACAATAGTGTTGCTATGGTGGCCATCCTATACGATTGAAAATAAACAAACAAAATAATTTGATTTGTTCTTTTAGATTAGTGAAGAGAATGACAGAGTTTTTCTTCGCATGTCAAATTAGGTGATCTATAGCTGGGGAGAAAACTCATCGCCCTGGATTTAGACTATTGTCATTTTTCTTAAGTGCTGTTCTTTTCTATAGAGACCAGTGGTTAAATTGAAACAAAGCTCATGTGAATGGCCACGGTTTGTAAGCGTGAAGGTTTTTCATTCACAAATGTACAGATGGGAAGGAAGGATATGGAATGTGTGTGAAGGTAGGTGGAACAATGACTCACTCAAACTCTTAAAGCCACAGACTGGACGAAGCCCACTTTTTCATGACAAAACAAGCAAACTGCAAGGGGAGAGTAATATATGTTTTTAGACTGATTTTTATTCATGCATTTTTTCCTCGCTCATTTCCAGAATGGGCACCAGTTTGATTATTAATTCAAAAACCCGCCCCAATAAAAAATGTTTTTTGGGTGTTTTTAACGTAGGATTTTTTCTAATGACGACAGAGATATAAAGAAAACTAAGCTTAAATGTGCATTTCTGAGTGTTTCTTTATTCAAATCATTGTGAATCAGGAACAGATAACAAAATGGTGTTTGAAAAAAAGAACGTATTTGTGACGTACAAAAGAGCTCCGATCTCTCAGCAACGGGGAGGGGAAGGGGCGGCGGAGTTGCTCCCAAAACTCAAAGGTGAATTTCTAATGAACCACTGCTGCTCTACAGAAACTATGTCCTAGAAAGAAGGAAAAAAAAAAAGGTTTCTCTTTTATTTTTCCTAAAAATGGCATGATGATAATTAAAACACCGCAGGGAACGCCTCGACAGTAGGGGGAGTGGGACTTTAAGCCGTTTTCTGCAGTCATCTAATAAAATACAAATAAAATTATCCTGATTTTTCTCACATCCTTGTTAAAAAAAAAAAGGTATTTTTGTATTTTGGTTCTTGACTGAGTGCAAAGCAGCAATTAACTTTTCAGTGATGAGTTTGATTACCTTTTCCAAAGATAAAAAGCAGACGGAGCGACTCAAAGAGCATTTCTAAAGCCAGATTAAAGAAATTTGTCTAAGCTGTATTTTTATTGAAAACTGCAGTTAGTTGATATTTTCCCCCCATGAACCTTCGGATGATAATTTACAAATACATTACACATCTCAAAAAGGAGATTATATATATATAACAATTCAAAATTAAGATACAATTTATGTTACATCGGAGCATACATTCCATTTCACAAGCACATAAATGCTGCTGGCATGATCACATTTATTTTGTAAACCATCAATTGTGGAGCAGCCTAGAAACAGCTGAAAGTTTCACATTATGGTGAGCCAATGCAGATGGAGGGATCAGCTAGCAGACGTATTGCAGTTGAACAAGAAAGAGGATCAACAGTGCGCACAGGTTCCACTGCCTCCTTTAGACATAACTGTTAAAGCACTTTTTTTTAGAGGAAATGAGGTCACTTTCGTCTCGAAAAGCTGCATAGGTTAAAAATCTCCTAACCCAAAAATCCTTCCTTAAACCTCTTTTGGCATGTTGTCTATAAATCTTAGCTCAGTTCAACATGCATGAGTCAGTAAGAGATGCATGACCTAGCAGCAAATACCTGTTTGATTGAAAAAATGAACACAGAGTCGCTGAAAGAACAGCTCTGCTGTGGCCTCAGGTCAGAGTTTGCGTGGATCCAATAACCAGAACATACAGGTAGGACTCGACAGGCAGGAGAAACCTCGCATGTGTGAATACAGGCAACTGGCTCAGGCTGGTTCTGTGAAATCTTCCATGGTTTGGAGCCTCCGGGGGACAGCCGCTTATGCCTCCACTCCCTCCAGCTCGGGGGGCAGGGGGGCTTTGGGGTGCTTGCTCTCAAAGTGCTGCTTGAAGGTTTTGGGGTCAGGCATCTGAGACTGAAGAGAGAAGTTCAAGAAATAGACTGAAGGAGCACTTAAAGCTTGCAAATTTAGTAAAAACAAGACGAAAATGACATTAGAATTGCATAAATAAAATGTGCATATCCTAAAAATAACTCCTTAAAGTCCCACTGATCTATTAGAAAACCGTTCCCAATGGTCTTTCAATGATGAAAGCTCAAAACCACAAAACCTGAGCAGTTTTCTACGACGTAGTTTCTGCAGAGCGGCAGGAGTTCATCAGAAATTTGCCTCCGAGTGTTGCCGCCGAGCAACCCCACTTTCCCTCCCCATTGCTTAAAGATCTCGGTTTATATCCCTACTGCTAGCTTACAGTCCCTCACACCCCAAGCTGTGAAGCTATCCAGCCGTTGAGTTCTGATCAGATTCCAGCTAAGACCAGGAAACCAAAGACGTTCATGGGTCCATTTGTCTGACAGTGGATGATCAGAATGGAGCGGAGCAGGAAGCTTGTGACACGACAACTCTATTTTCAATGCTACACATCAGATCTCCTTTAAAAGAGACAATTTTATTTGAAAGAGGCGATTTTTATCGTTGCTTTGAATTGAGGAATACTCAGAAATGCAATAGTGAGTTTCATATTCTTTATACATGTCCTCCATCGTGATAAAAAGATAAGCATAAGCCCCGTTTTTGGTGTTTTTGTAGCATTTTCTCACAATAAGAGGACCTATATAAAAGAATGTATGATGAAAACTGCGTTCTTGAGTGTTTCTTCATTCAAATTGCGTCGGATCAGGAAAGCGGAGGTTTGAAAAAGCTCAGAATAATGATGCGGTTACTGAAAAGGGGCGAGCCAAGGGATTCTGCTCCAACAGCAGCAGGCTGGGATGATCCAAAGTTACTCGCCAATGTTTTGCGCCGCTAACTGTAGCTTGGGGCTGTGAGCTCGCGCATAAACAGAGCATTTAGCGACGAGGGGGGGGTGGGGGTTGCTTTGTCAACAGTCTCGCCCACAAACCAGAATCGTATTTCTAATGAGCTACTGCCGCTGGGCATAAAATATGTCTCAACGCTTTTTCATTTTGGCTGCACAATCATAATTAAAAAGACGACAATTTTCCAAAACCAAACAATCAGGTTGGAGTGGGACTTCAAAGGATTTGGTTTCCCTCAGAGTTGGGGGGTTTAAACTTGCCTTGCAGACAGAGCAGGTGAACACCAGGGCAGCTTTGGCGGCGGTCTTCTGATCGTGGCCCTTCGCCTTCTTCATCTCTGCCTGCTTTTTGGCGTTCTTCTGCTGCGACTGGATCTTCTGGTGTCCTCGTGCCATGCTGAGAAAGCACAGAGATGGGACGTGAGCGCACAGGCCGGACCAGAAATAAACAATCCCAAACATAAGCACAGAACCTCGCAAACGTCTGGACAGTGTGACAGTTTGGACGGGAGGTTTCTGCTGGTGTTGTTAGACACGAGGCATACAGGAGGTTCCAACGGCTCCTTCTTCCAAATATGTGGAGTACAAACTCCCCTCAGCTGCACTCTCCTGCCTCCACAACTTTGCAAACTGAAGCCAAAGACTCATGAGACAGTGGTCTCCACCCTCAGGACAGGTTTGATGTCATATTTTTACAGGACAGCCTGTCGGAGGCTGCAGCGGGCCTTCGAGATTTTGACCTTCCACTTTCCCGTAACTTTTGAAGATAAAGTTCATCTACATCATGAGTAAGTACGGGTTAATGGCTTAAGAAGTGTGCATTATTACTTTTTAACGCACGCTGTCGCGTCGGTCGGTTCAGGTTTTTAATGTACACCCAGCAGCCAATCAGAATCGAGTATTCACCCGGACCATGGTATAAAAAGTGATATACCACAGTGATAACAGCACGGTGAAAAAAGAAGTTCCGGTCACTTAGCTTGAATGTTTTGTGTCACTGCGACGGCTTCTTTAAAACAACCTTTTGCTTCATCATCTGGACAAAAACAACCAGTAAGAGGTGAACTTTCTCTCTGAACTGATGCTTTATTCAACCCATCGGGACGATCAGCATATATATATCGCAGAAACTTGACTGCAGCGGTGGTGCGGCGCGATGCGGACTATTTGTTACGTGGTGCGGCGCATCGATCCAAATCAGGAAAAAAAAAACAAGAATTAAGGACTAAAGACTGGTTGTAGGTTATAGTTTTATTTCTCTGCAGGCCGGTACCAGCTGTCCCACGGACCGGTACCGGTCCGCTGCCCAGGCGGTTGGAACCACAGTCTTAAGAGATTTTTTTTTCTTTCACTCAGGTTTAGTTGCAATTTCAAAAAGACACTCAGACACTTACTAAAAAAGGCTGACATCAGACATGCAGGTTCTTTCTTGTGTAAACTTGCATCATGGGAAAAAGCTCCGTCTTGTTTCCACGTGTATTAAGTTGAACCGTGGGAATCTGAGCATTGAGCTCCTCCCATCAAGAAACAAATCATTTCACTTTCATTCTCTTAAAAGTTTTAGTTTGGCCTCAAAATGTTAAAAGGTTTAGACACACCTGGAACTGCAGCTCAGTGCAACCTTACAGTCACAAAAAGAGCTGCAACCGGCTAAAGTACACCTTTACTTTTATTATTCTGTTCTTTGTGAGTTTTCTTTACTTGAAACTTCTTTTCCAGCGTTTGCATTCATAGGTCTGGAGGTAAAGCGACATACTTTAAGTGCATGTCACAGCGTCACGTATGCAGGCTTGTCAGTTCTCAGCTGATGGGCCTTCCAAAACTTCAGAACGCAGCTTTTGTGGCGACAGCCGCTCATTTATAGCCACGACGTAGACCAAATATACCAAAAAGACTTTAACCCGGAACTTGACCTTTGGTGGCACGGAGGTTTTGCTGAATGTTTTAAGCGACAAACAAGACAAAATCTCTCCGTCTAAGATCTGTTATATTAAAAAAGATTCAAATAAAGTCCCACTCTGATCATCTATTGATCTCTTATCAAAGCGTTTCCAGTGAATTACAATGATGACATTTTTAGCCAAAATCAAAAAGCCTGCGTCAGCAGGAGTTCATTGGCAGTCGTGGGTGGAACTGTTAACGCAGAGTAGGCCTGCCTCCTTTCCCCATCATCCATCTATTTACATGCTCACCTGCTAGCTTACAGCTCCTCACACCCGTAGCCTAACATTACGGGTGAAACAAAAATGGGGAGCAATATTGGAGACATCAGACGAGGAAAAACGAAGACGCACATGGATTTAGTCGTCTACATGAAACTGTAGTAGCTTTTATGTCACAGTTACAAGCTTTTTCCAATGACATTATCTTCTCTGCTCCCAATGATTGGAATAAGGAAATAATCAGAAATGCTATTTTAATCCTAATTTTCTTTATACATGTTCTTAATCATGAGAAAAATGCTACAAGAACCTGTTAAAAACTCAATTTTCATTGCAGTGGGTCTTTCAATTACATTTTCTTATGCTGAACTGCAATGTTAGATCATCTCCAGTGCTAAACATTTAAAGGGGCCCATATATTTACATACTTTTTTTTTAAAGATGATAAACAAACTCGGTCATAAATATGTTCAGGTGAACAGGAGAGGATGACGGCCCACAACAGAAAACATCCACAGCAATCCTAAAAAAAAAAAGACGTTTTTTTTTCTTATGTTTTTAAAATCTATTCCTATATTAAAGGAAGATCCAAAGTGGCAAAAACAACATATACCGGTATTTAAAATTATATTTAGATATTTAAAGTTTTTATTCATGCAAAAAACAAAAGCTAATTTACATCAATGTTAATAGTAACAATAACAAAGACAAATCTTAGCTTTAATGCTCCTGCTGGGTTTTGTCAGTGAAATGTTCAGATTCTTTCAAAATAAAAGACTTGCACTAACTAAATGGTTAGTTTTGTCCTCCAATTGCTCTTCCTGTGCGTTTATTTGACCAAAAACAAAACAATATGACTCATGATCATTGCTGAACCATTTAACCTCCTCCACGTGAATCTGAGTTACTTTTAGTGCATTTCTGTCCCTGTAAGAAATGCAACATAAATACCGTAAAATAAATTATTACTTTTGAAGAAAAAAATACAACGAATCTGCAATAAATCTGTTAAAAACAGCAACGTTTGAGGCATTTATAATAAAGTTGATGTTTATGATATTATTTATAATGAGCTAATACATTACCTACTGTCGGTAAAGCATTTTTAAAGTCTTATAATCCACACATTTCAAAGCACTTGAAGTAAACACAAGGTGCAGGTGAGTTCAGGTACATAGAGATGAGTGAGTAGCTTTCATAAATAAACGTACAGCTTTCATAAATAGATACTCCATAGTACACTTAGACAATGTTAAGTAATTTGTACTAACGTTACTGTGAATAAAAATGACATATTATATTGTTACAGCTGTTGGCAACCTTTTAAAAAAGTACTTAACGCAGTACGTAACCAAACTGTTTATAATTTAGTTAGGCCATCTTATTTGACGTCAACTCGTCTCAAAAAAGCAACAGATATATTTTTAGATAAACTCTCTTTAAAACAAAATTATAGTTTGATGATATTAAAGCGGGACGTTGCTGCTATTCTAGTTAGTAACCTGGAAAACGAGCTCATGCTAGCTAGCGGCTAAACCACATGGAGCTTTACGGACTCGAAGCTTCGGTTAACAAAAACCAAAATCCCCCAAACGTGACAATATTCCACTTGTTAGTCAAAACAAAGGCGCTTACCTTCCTAAGTTAAGAGTACGTGTCTGAATTGAAGGACAAACCAACAAGCAAACGCGACAGCTGCTGGTTTCGCACCGACATGTGAACGTCAGTGTTGCGTTTGAGGACGCAATTCAGATTACGTAACAAAGCCAATCGAGATTTATCAAGGCATCTAAACCTTGTTGTTTCTGTTTTCATACAGTTCAAAACAGCAACTATAGGTTCAACTTATGGGGTCGACTTATAACAGTAAACTTACTTAATGAATGGATTCGTTGAATTAGAACATGACTTCTAACTTTATATAACTATGACTAGCATAACTTTATATTTTAATTCCTCATTAAGAGCTGTAGGAAAGATAGAATAGGAATAATAAAACAAATATTTTCAGTTTGACAATAGATGTTTCATTTTTAAATATTTGTTTAGTTTACATTTTTTTTACAGTGCCAGAAATTCCTGGGCAAAAACTAGTACCAATGCATCACGCTCTATATAGACAACAGTGTCCTCTAGTGGCGATATTTAAGTAATGCATAGTTTGAGCAAATATCAGTCAAACTAAACCAATCAGCAATCTTTTGTTTGAGGAAAAGGTTTGTAGAAGTTCTTATTAGATACAGTTCTGTATACATTGCACTGAAATTTGTTCAAATTTTGTCTGAACATGAAACTGTCATTAAAGGAAAATTCTTCATGCATTTCTGCCACCTACCGTTAAAAAATAGCACAAAAACCTTTTCTTTTTTTTGTTAGAGAGACATTTACAGTTTTTCTCAGTCGCTTTGGTACTATTCTCAGATCAGAATGAAATTCCCAAAACTATTTGCTCAATCTCGTCTGTCTCTGTTTGCAGTGGGTTTTTTCTATGTTGGTATGACATGGTCTGTCAACAAATTACAATATGAACAATAAAAGTGTAAATGTGAATCTTGACCAGTCTCTTGCAATCAAACAAAAAAGGTGTAACTTACATTGTACAATATTGTCATCCAAACTTTAGCCATAGTTTACATCAGAACCTCCCTCTAAAGTACACAGTTATATTGACAACATGACTAAGTCATTTAACTGTCTTGTTCGTAGACAATGACACAAGGACTTGACATTCTGATGGCACTGACATGTTCAATGACCTAAAGACTTAGTTTTCAGAGATGAATTAAAGATTTTGAGCAAGTTACAGGCTTTTGCAAGAAATCCATAGTTTTTTGCTGTTTGTACAAATTGTTTTGAGAAATGCACACACGTATTTGCAAACTTCAATTCTGATCTGAGAATTGTACTAAAGCGACTGAGAAAAACTGTATTTCGGTTATGTCAAACACACAAACTTAAAACATCAACACAAGCTTTGACACTGAACACTGTCAACCTAAACATTGAACAACATAAACATTGAACATATTAACCGAAAAAGGTACCCTGACCCTGAAAAACTTGAACCATTAACGATTGATTTAGTGTTATTATTTTGTATTATTATCCTATAAATAAGGCAAATGCATCAACGTATATGGAAAGTTGAGAGAAGGCGAGCATACTTTTAATCTTATATTTTAATCTTATCCCACTTACATGGAGCTTAATAAAAAGACCTGCTTTACTATTTCTCCTTGAAACTTTTGAAGCAGTACGCATGTCATAAAATCACTGCACTGCAAAATCATCTACGGTTCTTGTAACATAATTTACATCACTTTATTTCATTTATTAAGTAATGTCTTCAATAGCATTTTTTCTGGAATAGCTGAACCAGAATTTGCACATATTTATCTTTTCTTTCTACCTGATCCTATAAAATTGAATGGTAAATCAGATTTTCTGCATGCACATTTATTACAAATTTTAAAAAGATATTTACCATCTATATTTATTAACTTTTTACTTTTACCTAAGTCATCATATGGATGACGAATTTTGGAACTTTAAACTACTGTAAATTACTTTTTTTGTTTACGTTTTAGGTGTTATTGACTAAATTACACTAACATGTCACACATATGTCTGTTTTGGCTTTAAAGAAATGTCTGATCCCTGTTGTTTCATCTCATCTTTGTGTGCCCAATTTTAGGAACTATTTTGTGTATTTGTTTCAGGTGAAAAAAAAAAAGTCATGAGTCTTATCTTTTATCTTATGTTTTATCTAAATCTTTTTTATAATAAACCTGCAACTCAAAATTATTGTTTAAAAGACGATTTTCTTTGGAGTGGGTCGTTAAAACTGAGGTCCGTCACTTCCATCATAAGGCCACTAGGGGGCACAAAAAAGAAGTGGTTTGCTGGAATATCTCACATATGCAGGAAAAGCTGTTGCAATCCACACCAAAAGCCAATGAACACACTTTTTATGAGACGCCCAGCAGCAATGATGCCTGCGATGCTACGTTTGATTGTTTTTCTTGCTGTGAGTGTTTCACATGGGATCATTGTTGTGTGTTGAACCTCAGCTCCATAAGCAGTGACCTGCACAGGCAGAGCATGGGTCAGACGCTTAACTCTTCCCATCAGTGTGGCTGTGGTTTTTTTGCTGACAGGTGGAAACAGTGGAGCTGTTCATCACCTCTTGGCATTTGACTATTTTCAGCTACTATGTAAATGAAAGTCGGCTCCTGTTATCAGTTGATGGAGACGCAGACAAGTTGTGTCGATAAACATCAACCTAACCGTGATAAAAAAAATTAAAGCATTTTTTTTTTTAAGTGTTTGCTTTTTACAAAATCCAGCGGGAAGATGTCGTTCTTTGCTAACTTCAGTTAGTTCTCTTTGAGTTTCAGGTGTCAAGACTTCCTTCACAGAAATCTTATCATTGTGAGAAAAATATTCAACTCACTGGCTTGTGGCCCCCACCCCACCCCCACACATCTTTCCTCCACTTTTTTTTTTATCCTAAAGAAAAGGGAGACGGTCCTTTGTGAAAGAGGGAAATGTCTCTCAAGAGAGAAGCGTGTGATTATGCTTTTTGAAGGAGGCTGAATGTAAAATAAAGAAGGAGTGGAAAATGACAAAAGCCACACATTGCTCAAGTTCCCCCACCCTGGAGGATGTTATGCAGGGACTTGCTGGCTTACAGGTTTTTGGGTGGGGCTGTCCGGCCTAAGGCCTGAAAACAAATCTTCCTGGTGTCAGCCATTGAATGGTCGGGGAGCGTATCATCTGGCTGTTCATTGTGGATGTGAATGGGCAGAGGTTTGCCACAGACACCTGCTTGGTTCTTTTCCCTTTTGGTCTGTTTAGTTCCTTCCCTGTGAATAAAAGAATTAAAGACCCACTCTATTGAAAAGGGTGTTTTTTGTGTTTTGAACATTCCTTTAACGTTCCCTCTGATGATAGAGAACACACGTCAAGAAAATGACGCTTCAAATTGCATGTCTGAGTATTTTTTTATTCAAAGCAGATGAAAAACAATGCATTTGGAAAAAGATCGTATTTGTGACGCAGAAAATACAATGGGCGGGACCACAGACTCGCCGCTCCATTCTGATACATCCACTTGTAGACGACTAGATCCACGTACATCTTGATTTTTCTTCGTCCAAGCTGAAAACTATACAGCTGGTTAGCCCCAGCGAAAAAGTGGGGGTTTGAATGCGCGTTTAGCAAACAGCGTTCTCACCGGACCGCCGCCACCCCAACTGCAGCTGCAGAGGCTCGGTGCAAAGGTGAAGTGGTGCAAATCCCCCGTCAAACCGCAATTAATCATTTCTCCTCCATGATCAATTTTCCAACCACTGGCACTTTCGTGAATGAAAAGGGACGTATAATAAAAACGTTGTTGTTGTCCAAAAGGGATGCACTTCCACACCAGAGTCCCTGATTGGTAAAGTTCAATCTGGTTCACAGAAAAAGTGCAAAGCACCGACAACGCAAACTTCTTCGCGTTTACGTAGACCTTTCATTGAAAGTGGTGCTTTAAATACGAACTGCTGAGGGCGGTGCAAGCGTCGCTGTGGGTTGAGGGCGTGAATGGCGATGTAGTGTGTAAACAGAGAGCTCTTGGCATCAACAAGGGGGCGGGATTACTCCGTGGCAACAGTCCCGCCCACAACTCAGAAGTGAATTTCTAATAAACCGCCGCAGCTCTGCAGAACAACACAAGTTCTTTGATTTTGCTTAAAACAGCAGAATCCTATTTAAAAGACCACTGAGAACACTTTTACAATAGATCAAAAGATGATTAGAGTGGAACTTTTATTTAATGAAAACAAAATGAAAAACACTTACAGCCTCTTTACTCCTGCTGAATCACAGGAGATCATGAAAAAACTGAAATCAAGGTCAAACAATGTGGATTTCATGATGGAAGCCCTGTCTGTCTCCCGGGGAGGCAGTCAGGGGTGAAATGACCTCCCTGTTTCTCTGGAGGCTGTTGAGGGAAGAGGAAGTCAGATTTCATCTTCCTATTAGCCACTTCCTCTCCCTGTTCCCTCTGTGCGCTTTCCCTTTTTTCCAAACCAACAGGTTTTGCCACCTTGTGCGTCTGCTGCACCACCGTTACATGCCACAATGCTGCCAGACCAGTCAGGCTGTACACAAACCACTACACAGTCACAACACACACCCACACACACCTGCGAATCCTGCTGCTGGCTACAGACGCAAAGTAGCACATGACTTTACAACAAGAAGTATTGCTTCAGACTTGTTAAAACCGTTTTTTCACAGTGCAGTTTAACAGAGAAAAAACAAAGAACTAAAGTTTTAACCGGCTGCACTCTCCACACATCTGAGCAGTTGACCTCTGAGGGTTTAAGGTCTTGAGGAATGCAACTGTTTCTGGCCATTGTTTCAGTGGATCTGACCCTGAGATGTCCTGAGAAATACCCTCAAGATGGTAAATAGTGCCTTCAGGGAGAAAGAAAAAAGTTAATTTCTTACCTAGACTCACACACACACACACACACACACACACACACACACACACACAGAAACACAAACAATGGGCGAGTGAGGGAAAGGTGAGGTTTTGGATCAAGCACAAGCTGCTCAGACAGAGGCTGATTGTGAAGGTGGTGACAGCTCACCACCTGTACCAGCACCCCGATGCTGGTGCCAGCTGTAACCGTTAGTGGATGAAGTCAGCAGCTTTGGCATCCAATGACGACTTTGTGAAAACTTCTGGTTGGTGAAACGGAGTGGAAAGCAACATCTAACATGTACAGAATATGGTCAGTTTGCAAAACAGATCTACATGTTTTTCTGTCACAGCGATGCAAATCATCACCACTGTTCCTGAATTTTGGCAATATGCAAAGTCTGAGCCTTAAAAAGATATAAAGTAATACTCAATGTCCAAGTGCCCATTTAAAATTGAGGCCAAACACTGAATTTCTGAGGGTTTTATTTGATCGGAATTTAGAAGCAGAAAACTAGAGGTCTTCCTTGCTGTCTTTAAAGATTCACTTCAATAACATTTGTGTTTTTAACATGTTCTTGTGGCATTTTCCTCATGATGGAGGACATACACAAATAAAATTAAACTCAACATTAATTTTTTGTATTTCAGAGGTAGAAAATATGCTGGTCGGGCCACAAGCTCCCTGCTCCGCTCCATTCTGACGCTGGTAGAAAACTAGATCCATGTGCGTCTCTGAGCTCTAATCTGGATCAAAACTGTACAGCTTAACATCTCCAATCTTTTTTACCGTTTTGTTGCACCAGTAATGTTAAGTTGAGGGTCTGAGGGACTGTAAGGGAGTGGGAGGGGGCTGGGTTGCTCTGCACCCATGGTCCCCCGCCTAAAGCTCAATTACTAATGAACTCCCGCTGCTCTGCAGAAACTATGTCCTAAAAAACTACATAGGGTTTTTGATTATGGCTAAAAACAGCATAATCATTAAAGACCACTGGGAATGTTTTTAAAAAAGTATAAAAGATGATTGGAGTTGGACTTTTAAAACCTTTCCGAATAAATAAACTAGTGTCATTTGGTAATGTGTAAAAAGGCTTGAAAAAGAATAATAATAATAATGGCTAACTTGTAAAGCAAACATTTACCGGTATATGGTCTAAGGAAACCAATGTATAACAATTCTGGTGAGTTACTACTTTAAATTTGACTAAAGTGAAATTTTACGAAGTAAAAAGTATTAGTCCCAGTACATTACCTTGTGGAACACCACAGCAATCTCAGCTGTGGGAGAAGATATCAAACAAACCAATTAAAACCAGAAAAGGATAACAACGTTTTAAAAAATCTATAGCATAACTGAATCCTTGATTAGATTAAACAAAGTCATGACATCTAACAGTATGAGTACAAAACTAATGACATATTTACATTAGACCAGTTATCTCTGGTGTCACCCAGAGGACTCTGAACAGGAAAAATAAACCTGAAACAAGGCGGTCATGTTCTTTTTGGTAAACCGCACTCAAGTCAAAAATTGTTTTCAAAACGGGCAATTGGACGGATCAAGATTAAATTTGGAATTTTGTTAGAGTCATCCATTGACTGTGCATGAGAACTGGATCGAGTGAGTGTGACGTTCACTCATACTTTCGGCTCCAATGAAATCAAGTCAAGAAGGTCGACATTTTTCCACGATACAAACGTCAACATGTTGGAACCAGAAATCACGAGTGAGTAGTTATTGGTCAGAATCGGTCTAAGTTATTGTTTCTATGGCAACCGCTTTCACCAATCACTGTCGAGCTTGTTGGAAGGCCACACTCCTACCACTTGATACTGGGCTCAGGAGAATCTGTCAATCAAGACCACTTACTTTTATTGAGGCATCTGATTTTCAGGCGATACATCACTTATCCCTTGTGCTATCCTAGATGACCTCATCCTTATATTAACGTGTTATTCCTACCATGACAAAGGTGGATAAAGGTGGAAAGATTTCATCTAATCCATGGACACCAGTGAAGATCACAAATCATTGAAGAAAAAAGGTTCAGAGCACTGTCTAGTGGGTCTAGATGACCCAACTCCCAATGTTAAAGTGCCTAGGATAGCACAAGGGTTAACGGTTGTAGCTGGTGTCAGGGTTGCCTAGTGTTCATTCTAGACATGATCTTGTCTTTCAGGTCAGTTGCTGCCTCGCTCAGCGTATCTGTAGTTGTTGGGGCTGTGTATGTGGTACAGCCTCCTCTCTCACCTGCTGGTCTGGCACTGGACTGTGGTGTTGCAATTGTATTGTATCGCTTCAATCTCAAGTTGTGATAGGAGTTGCCGTTTGTGGATGTTATTGGGCTACCAGGTGTTTGGCAGTTAGCCTTGATTGTAGGTTTCGAAGCATCCATTCATTCCACATTCTCTGCATATAACCCCTCTGGGTGGGATTACTTGAGTTGTAGCATTCCAACAGGACCTTGTTCTCACATCTAGTCCATTTCCGTCTTGTTCCAGTAGCCCACTTTCCATCAGGCTCCTCTGGTCCCCCAGCACCTGATGCAGACCTTGTTTGACCCGGTGACGTCTGACACATATATGTATTGTACAACAATTATATCACAATTGTTTTTGTTTTTTTCATTCACATTTTCTGCAGTATTACTGTTTCCAGGGTATTCCTGCTCATCAGTCTAAGTCTTCCCCTTCTTCTCCTCCCCCTGTTGATCCATACTGCAGCCCCCACTCCTAACACACAAACACACACCCCCATCCCAGCTGTGCTGCTCTACACTCAAACAGACAGACTCTGGCACCTTATCCTGGCCAAGTCCAGACAAGCTGCTCCTCCTGGAAAGGAAAAAAACCCTCCTGGTATGTGGTATACACCTTTCACCTTTCTCACATAATGGGACTCACAGACACACTGGCTCAATCAGAGGAAGGTATTTGGCGGCTCATGGTCCCTGACTCTCCAGTCTTGTCCATGCCTGCTTGCGGCAGCCCGTATGAGTTTTCGCAGTACTTCAGCTGTCCTATCGCTGCATGTCAGACATTCCAGCAGGCAGAAGCGATGCAGGGAATGGGGAAAATAATAGAAACGCTTAACCGTTATTTCTTTTTGGCATGCCACAGAATTACAGTAAACAGTAAACTAAATCGGGAGACAACACCCTGGCACCAGCTGTAATGCAGCAAAGCCTCACTTTTCAGTGCCGGTTCATTATTTTATCTGCGGATAAAAGTTAAAACTCCCTTTTAGAAGACATGAAGTCAAAGACAAAATAAACACTTTGTTTCTATATACTGTTTCTTTTTAAAGATGCTGGATCGTAACATAATCCAGACCCTAAGCTGACCTGTCTACGGTCCAGATTTTGCAGCACATGAAAGCATTTTTATATTATGATATAAAAAATCTATTTTACATCCCAAATGTCTTTCTTTTGGTTTCTTGAAGGGCTGCCTAGCGGCGTAGTCGTTAGCACTCTTGCCTCACAGCTCAAAGTTGACATTTCGTTTTTTGTGCACACGTGGGAGTCCAAAAACGTGCTTTATGTTAATTGGCGACTACAGATTGGGTGTGTGTGTGTTCCTGTGTGGCCCTGTAAAAGACTGGCAACCTGTCCATGGTGTACCATACCATACCTTCACCCCATGACCCCCAAAAGGATTTAGGACGTTCTTGAGGTGGATGAATGATTTTATTTAAAGTATTTTTTCCCAGTGCAGCCCTGCAATGAACGGACAATCTGTTCTGGGTTATATCCCGCCTTCACCCAACAGTAAATGGGATAGGCTCCAGCAACCCCATGACCCTGAAAGGTATTAATCGTTGTGCTAACGGTGTGACAAAGGTGGATAAAGGTGGAAAGATTTCATGTAATCCATGGACACCAGTGAAAATCACAAATCATTGAAGAAAAAAGGTTCAGCGCAATGTCTAGTGGGTCTAGATGACCCAACTCCCAATGTTAAAGTGCCTAGGATAGCACAAGGGTTAACTAGGATTGGAAAATGGATCGATGGATGTTTTTTTTCAAATAGTACATTGTATTTTTGGCAGTTTTTTTTCCATTTCTTTGTAACAAATAGTATATGCATCAGCAGCATTTATCTTTACCAAAATTATGTTTTTGTAATTGCGACTCTTTGCATTGACTTTAAATGTTATTTGTGATCCCATATTTAATTTATTTTATTTTAAAATGGTTTATTTCAAGCAATCAAAGGAAGAAGAACACACAAAACAATACACACAGCAGTTTTACATTCATACAAAGACGTATAAAACTTAGTATAATTAGACATTAAATCAAAGATTGCTTGAAAGGGAGTGGAAGGAAGTGAATTTATATAATCGCACCCCTGTTTTACTGTATTCATTATTATTACATGATTTATCACGACAAAGATGAATTACTTAAAAATTATGTCAAATAGTATAACTCTAGCACATGCAGATCAATTGTTTAAAATATGTATAGATTTTTTTTCATTGGAAAAATCATGAATATGATTAGACATAACACTATCAGAAAAATAGACATAACACTGTTTCATATCATTTGTTTTCACAGTTCACCAATTATTATTTTGCATTTCTGTGTTCCTCTTACTGCAGCTATGTTTAGATCCTGAGTTAGTAGTTTTTTTTCCTTTTACCTGTTTTATGTTGAGTGATATCAGCTTCCCTGATTTCCCACCATTAACACACAAGTGTACTTTTCTATAATCCATCAAAGCACTCTGATAAAAGTGGAGATCAGGCCTTACAGCTGAATGAAAACGGTTCATGCTTTTGGCTTTTTGTTTGTGTTGCTGAGCTCTCACTCTCTCTACCTGTGTTTCCAGAAGAAAAGAGCCCCACCTGTATTTATTCTGCAGCCTCACTCAAACACACACATACACAAACGGAGCTGGGAGCTCAGGCAAGGCCAAGGTGCTGTGTAAAGCAAATT
Organism: Oryzias latipes; assembly: GCF_053564925.1. Classification (NCBI taxonomy): domain Eukaryota; kingdom Metazoa; phylum Chordata; class Actinopteri; order Beloniformes; family Adrianichthyidae; genus Oryzias; species Oryzias latipes. Next base: position 22,470,667 of record NC_136247.1, read on the forward strand.
GGACAAGGGAGGATGGCAGTGATGGTCTGCACCACACGCAAGCTTCTTCCTGCATGCATCAACTGAACACACAAACAAACGCACGCTGTTGACGGTTAAACTGAATCTGACATCTACTTTTGTGAATTTCCATACAAGGGCGCCCGAAGGCATTCATAAGCAAAGGACAGTCATTTGTTATGGAAACACTTTCATCATACAAACTGCAGAATGACTATTTGCCAAACTTTTTTTTACAATTTTAATTTTTGCTATATACTTCTATGTTTGTCTTTTTGATCATGACAAAAATTAATCTGGTTATGATAGATAGATAGACAGACAGACAGACAGACAGACAGACAGACAGACAGACAGACAGCTTTTCAATTTTAAATCGTCTTTCTCTGTTCAAATAAGCACAGTAATATTTTGTGACTAATAACACATCATTGTGTGTCCATTGAATGTGAGATTTTAAAACACTGCAAACGAATAAAAACCCAATCTTCTGTTAGTGAAAGGTTTAAAAAAAAACTGGCAGTTACAACATGAACTGAAAAATTAATAAAATGGAACAAAAATGGGTTTTAACTTGTACGATTTAAAATAAACAAGAAAAACTGGGGGGAAAATACCATCTATAAAGAAGATGAATAGATTCAATAAAGTTTTAAACATTTAAAAGTGATGAAAAGTACAATTTTTTAAAATTCCCCCTTCACTCTAAATTAGGGCTCTGGAACCTTTAACACTAAAAGAGCCATTTGGTCCAGTTTCTGATGACCAAAAACCAACGAGCCGCAAATCCCCCCTTCACTGTTTGGGGGGGAAAATTATGTTTTTTGGTCATTAATTAGATTAAATATTTACAACGATTGAATTACAATAGTCTTGTGTTTTTATAAATATATATTACAATTTGACATTCTTTTACTTTAGAAATCAGCACATAAAAGTCCCTCTAAAAATACCTAATGTGTCAAATAACTAACTAACCAGTATATTTTTTAAAATATTAGTATTTCTCTTAAAGCCAAAGAGCCTCAATGGAGGGAGAAAACAGCTGCATGGCTCTGGAGCATCGGGTTGCAGACCCCTGCTCTAATTTATTGTTAAAATGAAGCAATTAATTTGTATTTTATTAGCTATAATCTCTCAGAACTCACACAACAAACAAACTACTATGATGAAAAAAGAGTTCAATACTTTTACTTCAAGCAATCACATCCCCTATGAGCAGGTCTGACACTATATAAGTACCACACATAGTGTTTGCTCAGTCAGACACAGGGATCTCCTTGGACAATGGCTTCATTAAGAGCACAATGGCATTGTATCAGCTAATGACAGGGCTCCTCCTCGCCTTAGGTCTCCTCTGAAATGACCTGAAACACACACAGTGGAGCCATTATTAAATCCTGAGGGCACAAATAAAATAAGACTTCAAAGTTCATATTCAATCCATAATCTCACTCAGTTTATATAAGAAGTGGAATGGGTTATTTTATTTATAAAATGTAATTCCACGGTTGACACCTGTTTGTTTGTCCCACTCAAATCTCCAAAAAATACCACTTTACAACCAGGTGAGGTGGGCCTCTTGACTGCCAGCCAATCAGAGCGCCGCTATGATCAGCAGCAGCCAATCAGTGTCAAGCTCAGAATTTCACCCTAAAGTTGTTGAAAGCGAGCAAAAGCAAATATTTCAGCGCATGGCGGCATCATCTATGGCCATATTACTCCCAATCTGCGTGCGCGCGGAACCCAAGAGCAGCAGTTGATTGGCTTAGGTCGCGGCGGCGGCGTTTACCTGGGCAGGTGGAGGAGTGCAGGAGGAGGAGAGGGGCAGGGAGAAAAAGACGCGGGGCGAGAAAAGTTGACTTACCTGTAGCCCAACTTCTGGCACCCAACGCACTCTATTACCTGCTCCGACTTGAAAGTCCAGTTTCACTAGGAAGAATCGTAGAGGAAGCAAAAAAATGTCACAGGAGACAGACAAGTAAGTGATCGACCTGGCTGGAGGAGAGGAGAGGGATTTGGGTGATTTCTACCTGAAACTTCGGGACAGACATGATTGGAGCTACTTTAAATCCTCTGAGACCGTGTTTACCTCAGGAACAAAAATGACGGATCCTATCACCTGTGGATGCCAGTTATTGACACATTTCCAAGCATTTTAGGCGTAAGCGCAGGTTTCTGGCGCGGTGGATTTCATTAGAATCGCCATTTTTCACAGACAAAACAGGCTTTAAGGTGCAGCGGCAGGTTTCCATGATGAACACCTAAAGTTCTGTAGCTCCACGTTCAAATATTCTGCTTTAAACCGTCATTGTGTTTTATTTTTTAAACTTTTTTTGAGTTGGTGCAACGTTTTTGGTACTCCTAACATTTGTATTAGAGCATTTAAAAATTCACTTAAAATTACTCATATTAATTTTTTAAAGTCATATAATTATGTAATAACATTAAATTTAAAAAAGAAACATTTTTGGTCACAATAATAACTCAAAAAGTTGTAAGTAATAAAAAGAGTGTTGCTTTTTTTGGAGAAAAACTGATTTTTACAATTAAAACGTTTCTTTTGACATAAACTTCCTATCATTAAAGTTACTATAAAGTTTCTATTTATTATACTGATTTTTAAAGGATAAAAAATATATATTTATATGTAACAACTGTTTTTCTTCCACCCGATTCAGCAGTCCGACTGTTTCCAGGGTATTACATCAGTTATATAAACAGGATTTATGTCACTTTTTTATTTTTTTAAATAAAAAAATCAAAAATAACAACAAAAAGCCATTCATTACTCAATATGTTTACCCAAACTTGCTTTTAGAGAGAGTATCGCATTTAGGATTAATGGTAAAACGCATACCTTTCTTACAAAAGAGGTGCAGATGCAGGAAAAGGTCAAATTTGAAAAAGTTAAACCTTATCGTATGTTATGAAATAAATATATTACAGAAAAACAAATTTGGGTTTCAGGTATTTTTTTAAAGCAAAGGTTGACATAATTTATTTACAAGATTAAAAGTTGTTTGTTACACTTAAAAAATTCTCTTTTCCAATTTATTCAAAGGACCATAAATACATTCTTTATAATGCTTTTTTGGAACTAAATATAATGATAGTTTATACATAGGTTATCTATATTGTTGCTCAAAGAACTGACAGAGATGACATCATACCAACGCTATTTATTGTAGCAGTCAAGCCGACGCGCTGTGAGCGTCTCCTGTGGTTGGTTAATTTAAGAGGCGTAGCGCCAACAACATGTGTGCTTAACTAAACCGTGATCTTCACTTAAGTGGCCCTAATAGCTGAGAAACAAACAGAAACCTGAAAGCCTTAGATTGTGTCACAAACACAACAAAAAAGCTTTTATTGGCAGAAACTGAAACCAGCAGATCAACAGTTAAAAGAGGAGAAGATGCATCTGAAGAGCTAAAAAAAAAGAAAAACTCTTGTTGTTTTTAATGTTTTCTGACAGTAAGCGTCTGGTCGTGGTCGTCCCCAATGAGAACTCGTTCCCTGCAATGCGACGGGCGTACACCAGCGAGGATGAAGCGTGGAGGTCGTATCTGGAGAACCCGCTTACAGCCGCCACCAAAGCTATGATGAGCATCAACGGGGACGAGGACAGCGCCAACGCTCTGGGCCTGCTCTACGACTACTACAAGGTTTGCCAAAATCATACCCAAAATACCATAAGCATTTATAAACCAACACATTTTAGGTTTGAAGAAATACTCGTTTAAAATTGTCACCTAAAGGCGAATTTCTATGGTCATAGAAATTAGGAATGCTTGATTTTTGGGTCACAATTTAGTTTTGGTTTAAAATATGATTTGTGTTTTCTAAAAAGAAATCAAAAAAATCCCCTTTTTGATTGACTAATAAGCAAATAATAATGAAGAAAACCCTTTCAGTTGGCTTATAATAAGCCCGGTGTAACGGAATAAATCAAAAAAATATGAGATTAAGCACAACACATGACTTTATTACTTGTAATGGAACCATATGCAAACATTTGCAGTAGGGATGCAACAATTCACTTTTTCCACAATCTATTTAATAGTGTAACACAGAGTTTGGTTTTAAACAGTGGCATCCCGAAGGAAAACTGCAACTTTCATCAGTAAAATCCTAAATTATTACAAAAAGAATTGTGAAAAAAAGCTTCTTTTGCACCCCAGAAATTACAGATTTGATTTTTTAATTTTTTAAAACCCATCACTACTTATCATAGGTAAAATAAAGCATAACCCAAACAACTGTGGCTGTATCAAAAATATGTATTTCAGGTTTTATGTATTGTTTTAAAAACCTTCAACTTCATACATATGAGTTTCAATTAGAGGTTTAAAAATATGAAATGATATATGAAATGATGTTTGTTTCTTATGATGTCTGTGTTCTGGCAGGTTCCCAAAGAAAAAAGACTCCTACAGATTCCCAAAGTGGCTGAAGTTATAGAAGAGCAGGAAAAGAGGTTGGAAAACTGGATATGATGTCACTCCAAAAGAATGCGTATGCATAGATACACCGTATCCATGAGGTTGTCTTGCAATCACATCGATGCATTTGCATTTTCCATCAAACTCAGTGGCTGCAGTAAAAGTACAGATTGATGCTCTTAGATTACTATGAAACAAACTGCATCATGTGATTATCACCTTCATGGGATCATAATCCTGTTTTAGCATCAACATGCACTTTCATGTGTGTCTGTGTTATTACATTACATTATATTTCGCTAAAATGATCAATTTTCGATGAATCCATATCTGTATTTAGTGTTTCTTGAGTATCAGTCGCATTTTCTTGCATAGTTTGGCCGAGGATGCAACTGACATAGGATTTCTTTCTTCTTTATTATGCATCTGTCTGCTGCGACTTATACTCTGGTGCAACTTTTAGTCTGAAAAATACGGAGTACATTTTTAGTTCGTGTGTGTGTGTGAGTGACCATGCATGCCTGTCCTTTACAGACACACAAAACCACAACTGAATCATAAAAACTTGAAATGATTACATTCATAATTAAAATATTTATGAATTACCTGATTAAAGTTATACATTTTTAGATTTTTGTTAGCAAATTAATTTGTGACCAGCAACAAGAACTATATTAATCGAATGAAATTACCTCAACACTTGTATGTTATCACACAGATCTATGTTGCCCAGCAACAGCAGCAACCAATCTGAACCAGAAACGTTGGACAACCGGGTTCAAGTCCTCAAGTCTTTACCAGTGAACCTGTCAGTGAACACAGAGCCCCAGGAGGCCAAACGAGAGCCGTTCAGCACCTCGACGGAGCCGGGGTCGGCGGACGCCGGCTCACCGCCCCACGCCATGGTGAAAGCTGAAGGCTTCCCCTCCGTCTTCATGCCAGGAGCTGGACTCCACTACAGAGGGGAAGGAGAGGAGCCCACAAGGGTGGTGTTTGAGCAGAGCCCCTACGAGGCTACGACTGTCAGTCACAGCACGTACCTGAAAGAGGACCAGAAGAGTCCACCTGACAGCCCGTACGACGAGGACACTGATGGGGTGAGAATCATATCTAGTGGATGTTTTCAGGAAACGTTTCCACATTTCAGTTGATCCCCTGTCAATCTAGTTTTTTTACACTACCTCTCAGAGGTTTGAATTTTTTCTTTGTATTAGTATTTAGCCACTTCCCATTTGTCATGAATAATTTCCTCTTTGTGTGTGTTTTTTTTTTTTGCATTCTAAACAGAAGTACCACTCGTCTTCCTCTCTGGCTCCAGATGATTTCTTATTTCACGAGGCGGGAGTGTGAGTTACTGTACTATTTTTGCCTAATCATTAATAAATCAGAGCCTAGGTGAGGTCTGAAGGTTTAGGTAAAAGTCCTGTGCTTATGCTCTTGTTCTTAATTAGTTATCTTTTGACTGTGCGCAGGGACAGCTTCCAGTACACGCTGGATGCGACGCGCTCACTGCGCCAAAAGCAGGGTGAAGGACCCATGACATATCTCAACAAAGGCCAGTTCTACGCCGTGACCCTGAATGAGCTCAGTGCCAACAAGCGTCTCCGTCACCCCATCAGCAAAGTGCGGGTGAGCGTCTGCTTTGACTCCTCTGAACACCCCAATGACAAAAGCTCTGAACTAACAAGTAGAAAAGAGAATTTTGGAGGCAAACGACTGATGTTTTTAAGCACTGGTCCACTTCCATAAACAGCCTCAATGCTTTCCCAGTAGCACTTCTGCAAGTGTGGTCGCGACAACAAAGAACCTTGTTGTTTTGGGGGGGTGAGGGGGATTCCATAATATAAAACTGCTTTAGACGAGTCTGCCTTTTCCTATAAAGTAATGAAGAAGTAGAACCAACTCATCTTTAATGTATAGATCACGACAAACAAACAAAAATTCAAATCCTTATGCATCAGGGGGAGACAGAGAAAAGGTCACTCTGAGAAACTGGAGGTCGCTGGGATTTGCACTGTCTATGTCTGTGAGACCAAAGCAGGTGCTGAGCAGAGAGCAGGACATGAAACGCTGAAGACAAGTCGGATAATCCTCCGAGAAGTTGTGTGGGGGCCGAGACAAATTAGGAGAAAGTTCTAGCTAGGATTTTAACGTTTTAAATACATTGGTTCCTCGCTATATCCTGGTTCACCTTTCACGGCCTCAATGTTTTGCAGATTTATGTATGTGCTGAAACGTTGCTTGCTTTTTTCTTTTTCTTTCTTAAACAGCACATTGTGTTTTGCATCCTGCTGCATCCTGTAGATCATTGTCAATCAATCTTCTCTGTGTTGTGTCTTCTGTACAGAATGCATTCAGTTGACCAAATTTACATCTATTTTTGATCGCAATCAGATATTTGTTTTTATTCTATGAGACTGGCTTTTTTTTCTCACGAAGGTTTTAACTTTAAGAGTTTAAATAAGTGTAGTAAGTTTTGCTGCCTTAGAACATCTACAAATCGAAAAAGATAAACTTGGTGGATTTCGACTATTGCAGGTTAATTTTAGAACGAAGGACGACTGTACTACTAAGGATCCACTTGTAACTTAATTAAAATAAAATGCTGTAAAGGAAGTGTGGTGAATAAATAAAATGTTTCAACAAAAACAAAAAAAAACAACCTTTTATCAATATCAGCCAATTTGTTGAAAAACCAGATTGATCTTCACTTAGAAGATTATTTCTTCATTTATTTATGAAATGTATTAGTTGTTTTTATTTAAAGTCAGTTCTTGTTTTTTCAGGCACAGAAGCAGCTTTTTCGTCAAATCTTTGGTAGATAATCCTTGAAAATTGTTTATATATAATACTTGATATGTGCAAAAAGGTTTTACAAATAAAATTGTTTTTAGGGTGTTTTTGCTGTCACAAAAAGCAAAAAAATAAATCAACATAGAATCAAAATGTGTCACATTGGAAATCAAATGAAAAATTCCTCTAGCCATTCACGGTTTTCCCGCTCATTTAGACGTGAAATTAAAAAATGCTGAATTTTGTTTTGTTCCTGCCTTTTCAGAGTGTTTGTTCTGCCTTTTGTGAGGCGGTTTCAAAGACGATTTTAAACCATATTGTGTCTGTTTTTTTCCTGTTAGAAGCATAAACTTTAAAAAAAGTTCCAAAAAGTGGAAAAAGAGATGCTTGTTGTTACCCCAAAGGGAACTTGTTTTAAATGTGGTTGCCTCAGTTGCATCATGTCAAATGCAGATCCCACATCGTGGAAGCTATTTTTAACAGATGCTATCATGGATGCATTACATGGCAGCTCTAAACAAACGGTCTGCGTAACGACACAGACAACATTACAATAAACAACTTTTTACAAGAACATAATGGTCCTCTGTTAACATTCCTCAACCTGTTTGAAAGAATCCAGACTGTAAGTGAGGTTTTCATGAAGTTTTCTGAGCTCCTCTGGATTTTGACGTTTTTGCTCTCGTTTGGCAGAGCGTGATCATGGTGGTTTTCAGTCAGGACAAGAACCGAGACGAGCAGCTTAAATACTGGAAGTACTGGCACTCCCGCCAGCACACGGCCAAACAGCGAGTCCTGGACATCGGTAAGCTGACGGTGCTTCTCAGAGCAGATGGTGGTGGGATAGGAAAGATCGGCAGAACGTGACAGAGTGAAAAATGAGTGTTAGTGTTGGAATGTGCTCGGTGAACAAGCAAGGCATTACCAAACCAAGAGCAAACAAGCCTCCACCCATCTGTCTGCCTTTTAAACTGCCCACTGTCATCCACCATTGGGAGGAGGCGGGCCTTTCAAACGAACACATTTACAGCCTCTTAGGTGTCTTCTAAAACTAGAATCATCTTTTTGTTTCAATTCATCCACGAATGTAATTGCTTCCTCTGATTTTCAGTCGATGCGTTCAAATTTGAGCCTTATTGAATGAGTTTGTGTTAAGCTTGGAGGCGGTCTGCATTGACAAGCTCAGGCCTGCTGGGCAGGCGAAAATCAAGAGGTATGTGAAAGACTTGGGATGGAAGACAAGAGTACACAAACAGACCCACAAACACACACACCTGAGTGCAGCTTGTTGGGACACGGAGAGGAATGCTCGTCACACCATTACCTTAACTGTTCTGGTCTGTTGAAAGTACTTTTTCAGCATTCAGATCCTTATCTTGGAGCCTGTGTTCCAACTGAGACAATTGCCAAAAAACGGGAAACGTCTTTTTGCCGGTAACACCAGCCAAACGGATCATAATCTTCTGCGGTCTCACCGTTTAGCAACATTGTTTCAGTCCAAGTTTGTGCTTTTTCAACAGTGCATTGGGTATTGCTTCCTGATTGGCTGTAGCCCTTGTCAATCAATCTCCTCCATGCGGTGTCTCGTGTACAGAAGCATCGAAACAACTCTTTGATCACAAGCAGATCGCTCTATAATACTGGACTTATTTTCCTATGAAGGTCATAATGTGGATAGGGTCTATAAAGTGTGGAGTGAGGGGTTTTACGGCATTAAAACATCCTTAATCCTACTTGGTGGACTTCACCTATCAACCTAACACCCGTAATAAACAAGTGACCATTGTAATTCATTTTCATAAACAGCATTCATTAGTAAAAATATGGAGGAAAGTTCCAAATGTACTCACTGCTTTAGAGTCCATTGGTCCCCCACTTCAAAAAGAAAAGGGGGCCAGATTGTATTCATTTGGTTGGAGGTGAAAGTAAGGCATTTCCCATGGGTGATGTCACACTCAGTCCAGTTCTCATATACAGTCAATGTGCTTGAACTCCTTGCACAATAAGCATTCTGCCACAGTACCAATCTGGAGTTTGCTGAGCTTCTGTTTGTCTTCTGCATGTCTATCGTTGGTCATGGAAGCAACTGGAACACCAGAATTCAGTTATTTGAATACATATTTTAGATGTATGTGGGTCAAATGACAGCAGCCAATTACTATAGACAAAGGATGGACAGCAGGCCGGTGACTGGGTTCAAGCTGAGGAAGTCCAAGTGGTTGTTTCAGTTAAAGATCAGAGGAGGTTTTCTGCACAGCTGACTGGATCATTTCAATGGGGTCATTACTGCGTATAGGAGGGCAGTCTGGTGCCTGTTCCTGTCTTTAATGCACCTGAGGAATTTCAACGTACTGATCCAAGCGGCGTCAGCCTGATGAAGCAGATCTAAAGTGAGACAAGTTTCCTCCTCTGGAGGTTTTCCAGACATCTCTCTATACCAGAGGTGTCCAATGCGTCTTATCCCTGCCCCACCCACCACTGATCATCTGGATCAGGAGTGTTATGCCAATAAAAAACAAAATATGAGCAGGAGTAACATCAACCCTGGAGGAACAGAATAGGTCTAAACATAACACTAATTAAAAACAAGAAGGTAATTTTATATTTTTCATTGAACACAAATCTCAGTGAAGACTAATTCAAATCTGCCAAATAATCATGGATTTGAGTAATCAAATTAACTGAGACGAGTAAAAATTCCAGCTTGTTCTTTACAAAGTTTATTTATTTATTTAAATAGCTGTCTAGTATCCAGCTGAAGTCTGCCATGTAACAAGGCAGGAACAGTAAACTGATGCGCTGACCTTTAATTCCATTCTCCGAGTCGAATGGCCTCCTGTTTTTTTCTCTCACTGTCTTTGAAGCCCGGGGCCGTGTTTGCTCCAGCAGATAAGGCGTTATCTCCTAAAACTGAAGCGTGCCGTTTAATAGCCTATCTCACCAAACAAAAGCTACCAGCTTTTAGTTTCTATCACTGTCTGCTGCATTCTTGTGGATTTACTCATTTTGTTTTTTCCCCCCCTCACAGCTGATTACAAAGAAAGCTTCAACACAATCAACAATATTGAAGAAATCGCCTACAACGCCATCTCCTTCACCTGGGATGTTAACGAAGAGGCCAAGGTACAGACGACTAATGTTACAGCTTTTTTTTATTGTTTTCCTTTTCCTCAAATCCTGCATGCAGGAGTTTAATGTCACTGTAATTTTCCCAGAACACGGCCTACTATATTTACTTTTGCTGGAGGTGTGGCGTAAATGCGAAAGGAAAAAAAAAAAAAAGCAGCAGGACGGGTTTATTTGCGCCGATTGGCAGACAAACGCACACACTTGACAAAATGCTTTTTCAATAGGAGGCAAGCATCCGGCGTGCAGATGCAACAAACCCTCCAAATCGATAACAAAATGCGGAAAGTTTGGCCCTCACTTCATCTTTTAAACTTGGTTTTAAAGCAGTGGGCAGAGCGGTTCACTGTTGCTCTGTTTGCTCTCCTTGTTTCCTTGAAGCCCACTCCTTTGTGGACACTCCCTAAATGTTGGTGTTTGAACTCCAGAGTGCCCCCAAGGGCCAACACAGACCGGTCCCTGTCCCCACCCTCTTTTGTTTGTTTTGCCCTCATTTCTATGTGAGCACAAGTGTGTGTGTTTAGTGTGTAATGCAGCTTTTTTTTTCACGGCGCTAGCGGCCCGCAGATAAAGACATCGCTGGAGGAAATCCAAGCCCACTTCTCATGCCAATATTGACTCTGTCCACATTTTTGCCTGTGATTCTTTCCCGCGTTTTATCTTAATATGTGTGACAGCTGAGCGTTACTGCACCTCTTAAAGCACTAAATACTTATCTATAGCTAAGGCAATAGCTCTAGATAACCCAAAACCTTAAATGTAGTGTCTTTAGAAAATTAGATATCACATCAGACCAAAAGAATTCAGGTCATCGTCGTCGGTGTCATCTGGTGTCTCTCATCTTCCTCATCATAACAGGTCAGGTGAATTTGCCGGCCAATCTAATGCAGTCAGACCATTGTCCCTGAACCGGCTTGTGGTACCTTTGTTTGCGTGGGCAGGTGGAAAGTCCTGCTGGAAAAGAACATAATCTCCATGCAGCTTATGGGTAAAAAGCAGCAAGAAGTGCTTTAGAGTTTGTAGAGACTGTGGACGTCAGAAAACACAGTGGACTTTACCTGCAGGTGACATGGCATCTCAACCCAACATTGACTTCACACTGGACTTTAAAGACCCACTCTGATGAAAAATGTGTTTTTGGGTGCTTTTGACACGATCTTGAGGCATTATTCTCATGATGGAGGACGCATATAAAGAAAATTAAGATGAACTTTGCGTTTCAGAGTATTTTTTTAATTGAAATTGTTGTAAATCAGGAGCAGACGAAAAAATGCTGTTGGATACCATGTATTTTCCTCCTCTCAATCTTCTGTTAAAATGCTTGGATACAGCCAGCGGCACCACACATAGAAGCATATGTGTCTCATATTTCAAAATAAAAGTCTATACCGGAAATGATTTTTGTATTTTCACATTAAAGCTGCGTTTGTTGACTCAAAAATTAAATTAAAAAATCAATCCGCAAAATGGCTTTTTATTTTTCAACACCGCTTATTCTGTCACTTAATTAAAATGATGAAGAAAATGGTATTAGACATTTCATTTTCAAAAAGTTCTCTAGTAAATGTGTAGTTAAATTCAATTAGAAATATTTAATTTGACAATTAAAATGGTTTAACAGAAATGCTTTTTCATTTTCACGCTGCCTGTCACAAACTAGGGTTGTGTCCAAATTCCTTCACTAATCACTACATGGTGCACGCTATAGTACGTTCACCATTTTATAGTGTTGTCCAAATCTACAATTCCAAAATTGAGTGCCCTGGAAATTTCCCAGAAGTCTCTGTGAAAAACCAGTGTGCATCGATGCTCACTAGAATATGCTCAGCGAATATAAACCACTATGCATTGCGTCTGAACAATTTTTGCCAAAAAAATGAATTTAAATATATTTTTTTGATAAACCATCAACGTTTTTATCTTCAGAAGACAGTGGATTCATAAATAATTGTCATAAAACGCTCATATTAATTAAATTTCAACTTTGTGAAATCGATGACGCCTTATCCGCCGTATAAGAAAAAGTAGTGAGCGTGGTGTCTGACTTGCTTTCATAATCCAGGGCACTACATAGTGCCGGACTAGTTGTTAGGGATTAAGGTAGAAATTCGGACACATTTAAAAATAAAAATTGGGGTGGGGGCTGCAGAACTTCATGTTTCCAAGACAAAATAATATTGTTACCATGACATTGAAAATAAAATATTTTTAATTATATATTGGTTAATGACTTACTGCAATTAGTCTGTTTTATCATTTCATCATCTTTAGGGACCTATGTGCCCCCCCCCCCCCCCCCCCCTCAGTCTGGGCCCCTAGAATCAGCCACCTTTACCCCCCCTCCCCAGGAAACAGCACTCTGTGAACAGTTAGCATGATGTCCGTCCGTGTGAAGGCTGTGAAGACTCTCTCCTGTAACAGTGTGGCTTTCTGACTCAGACTGAGTGGCTGTTTAAGGGCTTAGGAAACCTTTGCCGGTGTTTGAGTTGATTATCTGATCAGGGTGTGACACTGTGAGGCTCCAAAACTGTTTTTTTTACATCCAGATTCCCTCCCTAACTCCTAAAAGACCATTTAGTGCGGGACAATCCAAGCCCTGGATTTGAATGTAATCTGGACACCAGGCTCACTACTTTTCTTTTTCTGAAACAGCAGATATGATGTCACCTATTTGCCAAAGTAAAAGCCTAATAAATATAAGCATTTTACAGAGAACATTGTTGTCTATATGAGCATTAATGCACATTGTTTTTTTATTGTTTTGCAAAGATTTCTGGGGAATTTCTAGGGAAGTATTAGTTTTATATCAAATACCAGTTTCACTTCTGTAATCAATGAAACATTTTTAAACTTTAACAAGATTCAGGTTTTTACTAAAGTGAACCTGAACATAATCCTTAGACTTAAAATGCAGCTGCATGTAAAGACTCATTTTAAACCTTTTTTTCCTTCCTTTTTCTCTCTTTTGAAGATCTTCATCACAGTCAACTGTCTGAGCACAGACTTCTCCTCTCAGAAAGGGGTCAAGGGTCTCCCGCTCATGATCCAGATCGACACCTACAGTTACAACAACCGCAGCAACAAGCCCCTGCATAGGGCCTACTCGCAGATCAAGGTCTTCTGTGACAAGGTGATGAAAGGTTCCTGCAAAAGAGTCCAGAAAACATCATTTCTCTCCAGAGACGAGAAAGACTGAAATCCACATGTTTGTAGTTTATGGCCACATAACTCACTGTAGGAGAGCTGAAGAAGGACCAATGTGGGATCGGAAGCAGACAGAAAAATAAAATAAAAGTCAGTTTTCCAGGATGGGAGGCCTCCATCTTTAATTGTTCAAAGAGATTCCAAAAATCCTGAATTTTAACAACCTATTGTTAAACTATCACTTTCACGTCAGACACTTTTGTCACCTGTAAAGAGTTTATCTTCAACACAGATCTTCTTTCTCTTTCGGCTTTTCCCATCAGGGGTCGCCACAGCGAATCATCCTTTTCCACCTCACTCTATCATGGACATCTTCTACCCTAACATTAGCCAACTTCATGTCCTCTGTTAAGACATCCATGTATCTCCTCTTTGGCCGTCCTCTTGCCCTCCTGCCAGGCAGCTCCATCTCCAACATCCTTCTACCAATATATCCACTATCCCTCCTCTGAACATGTCCAAACCATCTCAGTCTGGCTTCTCTGACTTTGTCGCTGACACAGGCAACATGAGCCGTCCCTCTGATGTACTCGTTCCTTATCCTGTCTAACCTGGTCACTCCTAAGGAGAACCTCAACATCTTCATCTCCGCTACCTCCATCTCAGCCTCTTGTCTCTGTCTCACTGCTACCGTCTCTAACCCATAGAGCAGAGCTGGTCTCACCACTGTCTTGTACACCTTTCCTTTGAGTCTTGCTGGCACTCTTCTGTCACACAACACTCCTGACACTTTCCTCCAACCGCTCCAACCTGCCTGCACTCGCCTCTTCACCTCTTTTCCACACTCCCCATCACACTGAACTGTTGACCCCAAGTACTTAAACTCCTGCACCTTCTTCACCTCAGCCCCCTGTAACCTAACGCTTCTACCTTGATCCCTCTCGTTCAGACACATGTATTCTGTCTTACTACGACTGACCTTCATACCTCTTCTTTCCAGAGCAAACCTCCACCTCTCTAGCTGTTCCTCCACCTGCTCTCTACTCTCACTGCAAATTACAATGTCATCCGCAAACATCATTGTCCAGGGAGATTCCTGTCTTACCTCATCTGTCAGCCTGTCCATCAGCATAGCAAACAAAAAAGGACTCAAAGCTGATCCTTGGTGTAGTCCCACCTCCACCTTGAACTCCTCTGTCTGACCTACAGCACATCTCACCACCGTCATACTTCTCTCATACATGTCCTGAACTACTCTGACATACTTTTCTGCCACTCCAGACGACCTCATACAGTACCACAGCTCCTCCCTCGGCACCCTGTCATACGCCTTCTCTAAATCTACGAACACACAATGCAGCTCCTTCTGACCTTCTCTGTACTTTTCCATCAACATTCTCAAAGCAAAAATGGGATCAGTGGTGCTCTTACGGGGCATGAAACCATACTGCTGCTCACAAATCTCCACCTTCTTCCTAAGCCTGGCTTCCACTACTCTTTCCCACAGCTTCATTGTGTGGCTCATCAACTTTATTCCTCTATAGTTGCTGCAGTTCTGCGTGTCACCCTTGTTCTTAAAGATTGGGACCAGAACGCTTCTCCTCCATTCCTCAGGCATCTTCTCACTCTCTAAAATCCTATTGAACAACCTTGTTAGAAATTCCACTGCTGTCTCTCCTAGGCACTTCCATACCTCCACAGGTACGTCATCAGGACCAACGGCCTTTCCGCTCTTCATCCTTTTCAGAGCCTTCCTAACCTCATCCTTTCCAATCTCTGCTACTTCCTGCTCCACAACAACCACATCTTCCTCCCTTCTTTCCCTGTCATTTTCCTCGTTCATCAGCTCCTCAAAATACTCCTTCCATCTTTTCTGTACACTCTCTTGGGTTGTTAGCACCTTTCCATCTCTGTCCTTAATCACCCTTATCTGTTGCACGTCCTTCCCATCTCTGTCTCTCTGTCTGGCTAGCCTGTACAAGTCCTTCTCTCCTTCCTTTGTGTCTAACCTGTCATATAGCTCATCGTAAGCTTTCTGTTTGGCCTTTGCCACCTCTCTTTTCACTCTACGCTGCGCTTCCTTGTACTCCTGTCTACCTTCCTCAGTCCTTTCTACATCCCACTTCCTTTTAGCCAACCTCTTCCTCTGGACGCATTCCTGTACTTCCTCATTCCACCACCAAGTCTCTTTACCGTCTTTCCTCTTTCCAGATGACACACCTAGCACCTTCCTACCTGTTTCCCTGATAATCTCTGCTGTAGTTTCCCAGTCATCTGGAAGCTCATCCTGACCACCCAGGACCTGCCTCAACTTCTGCCTAAATTCCTCACAAGTTTCTTCATTCTGTAGCTTCCACCACTTGGTCTTCTTTTCTGTTTTCCCTCTCTTCTTCTTCCTGACCTCCAGAGTCATCTTACACACCACCATGCGGTGCTGTCTGGCTACACTCTCTCCTACCACCACTTTGCAGTCATTAACCTCTCTCAAATGACCTCGTCTACATAGGATGTAGTCCACCTGAGTACTCCTACCTCCACTTCTGTATGTCACTCTATGTTCCTCTCTCTTCTGGAAGTAAGTGTTGACTACAGCCATTTCCATCCTCTTCGCAAAGTCCACCACCATCTGTCCCTCCAGATTCCTTTCCTTCACACCAAACCTGCCCATCACCTCCTCATCACCTCTGTTGCCCTCACCAACATGCCCATTAAAGTCTGCTCCAATAACAACTCTCTCTCCTCTGGGAAAACTCTCTATGACCTCATCCAACTCACTCCAGAATCTCTCCTTCACTTCTAACTCACAGCCAACCTGTGGCGCATACCCACTGACTACATTCACCATCACCCCTTCAATTTCTAACTTTAGGCTCATCATCCTGTCTGAGACTCTTTTCACCTCTAGAACACTGTTTACAAACTCCCCCTTCAGAATCACTCCTACCCCGTTTCTCTTCCTATCAACACCATGATAGAACAGTTTATATCCTCCTCCAATACTACGTGCCTTGCTGCCCTTCCACCTTGTCTCCTGCACACACAGTACATCTACCTTCCTTCTCTCCATCATGTCTGCCAGCTCTCTGCCTTTCCCTGTCATTGTGCCAACGTTAAGAGTCCCTATTCTCAAACCTATGTTCCTGCCTTTTCCCTTCTCTCTCTGGCCACGGACCCTTCTGCCTCCCCTCTTTCTTCCACCAACAGTAGTCAAATTTCCACCGACACCCTGTAGGTTAACAGCATCGGTGGCGGTCGTTGTTAACCCGGGCCTCGACCGATCCGGTATGTCTAAAGTGTTGTGGATGATTCGCATGGTTATTTTGGCAATTTTTACGCCGGATGCCCTTCCTGACGCAACCCTCTCTATTTATCCGGGCTTGGGACCGGCACAGAAGTTACTGGCTTGCAACCCCTGTGGCTAGATTGCAACCCCTGTGGCTAGATATCTTCAACACAGATACTTTCCATTAAGCCTTACGTCACACAGGCCCAGGCCAGACATCCTGATGATGTGGCGTAAAGATCCATTTTCAAGTTTGTCAAACTGTTTCTGGTTTCAACTTATTTTCAAAATGAACTTTACTCTGAAAATTTACAGAAACGTTGCTTCCTGCTCATAAAGCTGTGAAAAAGAATTTAAATTCTAAAAAAAAACATCTGATCAACATCAGGTGTTTTTGTTAGTTTTTTGAAACCATAAATAACACAAAATAATGACAGTTATGGCAACACATTTGAATTATTGGCAGTAAAAACATTTAGGTTTGAGATATAGAAACACAGTAAGAGATCTAAAAAGTGTTTTTTAGATTCCACAAAGTTGTCGTTGATTTTTCTATCTTTTTAAGTATGAAATTAAAAGAAAATGTACACAATAACACAATAATGGGTAGAAACAACCAAAAAAAATGACTCTTTATGGCTTGTATTGTAAAGTCTGTCATCAGTTATGATGTTTTCAGTAAAACTGTACAGACATGACAGACTTCTAGTGGTCTGCCTGCACTCATCTTCAGACCAGGCTGGAGATGCACAGAAAACACAGAATTTTGCTGATAATTTCATGAATCGTTTTAAACTTTTAATCGTTTATTTATTTGTTTGTCCTTTTCTACATTTTCCCTCTCAGGGAGCAGAGAGAAAAATAAGAGATGAAGAGAGAAAATTGTTCCGCAAAAAGTCAAAAGGTTGGATCTGCATTTATTTTAACGTCACAATCATCAAATCTCAGCATACAGGCATGACTCCATCTGTTTCTTATATTAATGAAAGTAATAATCATTTCCAGGCAAAGACAGCAATGTTGGAGTCATAACCGTTCCCAAAAAGTCCGACACCACCTATTTCAAGACCATGACCGACCTAGAGGCGCAGCCAGTTCTGTTCATCCCTGATGTTCACTTTGGGACCCTTCAGAGGGCTGGACAGGTGACTTTATAACACGTTCCACTCAATGATATTTTAGTGTAATGCTACATTCACATCGCCCTCTGCAACCCGCATTCAAACAACCACTTCTAATGAAAAGTCTATGTAAACATGTGTTTCAGGCTTCCGCGTTGAAAACTCTTGCGTTTCTGCGTCCGTTTTTGGGCTTCACGAACAAAACGCACAGCCGATCCATGCATGTTGAAACTTAAACCAGGTTGAACTTTGACCAATCAGGGACTCAGATTTGGTAGTGAAGTATGGAAGACGTCCCTTTTTAATTTACGGAAGTTCCAACCGTTTGAAAATTGATCATGAAGGAGAATTTAATAATTGCTGTTTGTGTACAACTGGAATTATACGACACCAGGTCGTTCATATTTCAAAATAGAGCTGTGAAAGGAAAAGCCTGGAGCGAGATCCACCAGATTTGCACCACTTTCTGGTGGCGGATATCTGCTGGTATCGGGTAGTGACCTCATATCCTAAACGCGTTTTTAGCACCTTCTGTCATCTGCCCGGGGGGGGAACAAAGCTTCAGAGTTTTTACATCTTAATACTCTCCTTTCAGGTGTTTGCCTTCAACACAGAGGAAATGGATAGAGAAGGGTGAGTATTATCTAAAAAAGGTATTGTTTTTGCTCAAATAATGTCCTTAGTATAGTTTATGCCAGATCAAACCCTAGTTTTAGCACAAATCAAAGAGACCACCTGACAGCATGGCACACCTCATGTTTGTGTGTTTTCAGAGGCGTGCTGGTGAAGAGGATGTTCAGGCCGTCAGATGAAGATCTGTGTCCATCCCCTCTCAAACAGATCAAAGAGGAGACGCACAAAAGAGGTAAACATCGCTCCACATTCTCCTGACAAACACAATTTGATTAGCTAAAGCTTATTTGAAAAAATATATAACTCCACCCAGACCATATACACATAATTAATTATTCATTCCCGGAGAACCCAAGAGCAATTTTCGTCTGGGCTTTGCCTTTTTTTTTTTTTTTTCATTTTGACAGCGGCCAAAATGATTTCAAAAATGATTTCTCAGTCATGATTACTATATTATTATTAGTACCTTTTTTCCCAATAAACTTAATTGCACATTTTTCAATTTACAGAAACTGTGGCCAAAAGTTGGCCCCATGGGTTAAACTAAGGCTACGTTCACACTTCAGGGCTTAATGCTCAATTCCGATTTTTTTGAAAAAAATCCAATTTTTTTGCAAGGCCGTTCACATTTCCAATTAAATGCAAATTTTTGTGATCTCCTGTGTGAACCTGAAATGACCCATTAGTGTCCCGCATGCGCAGAAGAGTACTCAACACTGAACGACGTCACTCATTGTTTGCGGAAGTAGCTAACATTAACCATGGACGTCAACAACAGTGTTGTCAACAGCGGAGCTCTTTTTGAATTATTAAATTTACTTTCACAAAGGAGCCAGCACAATTACAATCTTCTCATTTTAAGAAGGCATTGCAGCCAGGATCGTCTGTAACCACTGTTGTGGAATGAGGATGTGTATGTGCTGGGGCAGCACGCGTGTGTGTGTAATAAGAGACAGGAGAGCGCGTGTAGGGAGGTCGAGAATGAGGGGGGCAGTGTGGGCGCGCATTCATGTTGTGTGTAACGGAGGAAGGAGAACGGTGATAAAAGAAGGTGGACTCTTTGGACTCTATGGACTCTTTATAACCCACTCTGGAGAATCTGAGGGTCCGAACGGGGAAGTGAACCCAGGAGGAGGATCCGCCTTCAGCCCTGGAGAAGGTCTCCCCCGCGCTTCTGACCAACGTCGGAAAGGGAGAAAAAAAAAGTCATGGCGGGAAAGATTCAACACCACGCTCTACCATCTCACTGGAAATATTTTTCAAAAACCGTCCCACTGGTCTCAGCAGCATCGTCCGCCATGGTTGATGTTTATGTTCTAGTTCCCGCCTACGTAAATACAGAATTATGAAGTTTGTAGCGTTTCAATGACGTACGGGTCGGATTCATGTGGCCTGGCCGGTCAGACGGAGGTCGCATTTGAAAAGATCGGATACGTATCGGATTCAGGACCACATATCCAAGTGGCCTGGGTCATATTTGAAAAGATCGGATCTGTGTCGTTCAGACTGTCATGAAAAGATCAGATGCAGGTCGCATAGGGAAAAAAGAAATCGGAATTGGTTCGTTTCAGCCTGCAGTGTGAACGTAGCCTTAATGATTTGGGGGATGCCACACCCCTTCTTCCTTTATATCTCTTTTTATTATTTGATCAGCTAGATCTAGTGATTTTTTAAAATTGTTTTACTATTAAAAGTCTTTACCAACCGTTGTTTCCATTCAGAGAAACCCCAATGGATAGGAAATAATTTTTAACCTTCTAGATTGGTTTGCAAATTCTAGATGCAACTATTCCAGCCTTGTGAACCCTGCAAATCTTGTTTTTTTACACAAATAAGCCAGCTGCAGAGCCTTTGCATTACAAAGAGTAAGATAAAAACAGCTGTTATAAGGATCCTTTTACAGAGGGTGATGAAGACAACTACTCGTGGTACATGCTGTACTGCCCCCCTGTGGCTTCCTTAGCTTATTGCAATCAACATTTTTCTAAAATCAAAGCTTTTAGGATGGCCTCCTGGAGAATTGTACCAAATTAAAGTCATTTTTAAAGGGAGTAAAAACACGTGGCTGCTGCAAAGTCATGCTAGAAAATTGGGTTTTGGTTTCATATATAACATTAGAGCAAGTTATTTTCATAAAGACTACACCTTTAAAAGAAAAACAACTGTACTTCCTCCGAACAGTTTATTTATCTATTTTCATTATATATAGTGGTGGTGTTTTTTTCAATAATTAAATAAAAAAGCCGGTTTTGAGTCTAAAATGTTTTCTATGTTGTTTCCAGTCCAAACCCAGATACATGATAAAACATATGCACTGTGTGTTTGGCTTCCTCTGATCTGCAGTGCTGCTGTACGTCAGAAAGGAGACGGAGGAGGTGTTTGACGCTCTCATGCTGAAGTCTCCAACACTCAGAGGCCTTATGGATGCTGTAAGTGCCGCCTCCCCGCCCGCTTTTGGTGAAAGCTGCAATTAGTGCCCAGCAGAGCCTCTGCTTAAAGGCCACTCTTCATTTGTCCACAGATATCAGAGAAGTACGGCGTGCCTACAGAGAGGATCGCCAAAGTATACAAGAAAAGTAAAAAAGGGTGAGCGTGGATGCAGAAAGAAAGAAAAACAACTCCATCACTTTGATCCCTAACAACTGATTTATCCAGTGTTTTAATTTTGCAACAGTATCCTGGTGAACATGGATGATAACATCATCGAGCATTACTCCAACGAAGACACCTTCATCCTCAACATCGAGAGCTGTGCAGATTCCTTCAAGATCATCCTGACGGAGATCTGACATCTTCACGCCACACCTCAGAGACTGCAGTCAGAGGGGAAGCGTGTCCTCTGATAAGCTCAGTCGTGGAGAAATGGGACGCTCCAACACTATGAAGCAAGTCATACTGTCCATCTATGAAAGGACACACATTCAAAATATGGATCCCACTTATTCATGTTCATTTGATTGTTTTTTTCCCTTTTTTATTATATAGATGATTATATTTTTTTGTACAGATTCAATATTTTTGCCAAACAATAACCAGGAAAAACATATGGAAACATTTCATATTAATCAAATCCAAGTAACTGAGAAGGTCTTTTTTTCTTTTTTTGCATGTTTTTTTAGATGTTATTTATTTTGTAAAATCTTTAACATTTAATCCCAGAATTTCAAATATCATAGAACATTTCAGTGACTCTTCCAGTCACCATTTCTAAATAACTTAGAAGGTTTTTAAAAGGTTTGCAACGCCGACCTTTAGGAGCTCCTTCATGACATTTAAATAATTCATGTAATATTAGGATTTTGGAGTATTTTCCCTTTAAGGTGGACATTTACCTCATGTTTGAAGCAAAAAAAATGTGTTCCATTATTGTTTTTGGACAGACTCAACCTGTGAGTGTATTTTTCCTTTTTTTCTGAAGTATTTAAAAAATAAATAAATAGATAAAGAATTCATGTTTCTGTGGGTTTTGTTTTTGTGCACATTTTACAGAAAAGCATGTTCTTCTTGGAAATTCATCTTCTACAGTTGTGGTAATAAGATTACATACTCCGGAAGAAATTATGATTTTAAGAATATGAATGGGGTATCCTTTTTAAATCATAAAATAAAGATTTGTATGATAAGCAATATACTCAATCATTGTAACCCTTGTGCTATCCTAGGCACTTTACCATTGGGAGTTGGGTCATCTAGACCCACTAGACAGTGCTCTGAACCTTTTTTCTTCATTGATTTGTGATCTTCACTGGTGTCCATGGATTACATGAAATCTTTCCACCTGCACAGGCACAGGCACCAGAGACCTTGCAACCACAGCTCAGAACAGCACCAGAGAAAATAGAGGTGGAAAACATGGTCCACTCAGAACCAATGTCCCCAGCCTCCCTTCAGTAGCTGTTTGAAGCTCTACCGAATGTGGGAGTTCAACTCTCCATCAAATAGCAATAAGTGGACAGCTCTGCCCCTCCCTTTACCCTAGTGTCAAATACACAAGGGCGAAGGTCGCCTGAGATGACAACTGTGGGCGAGCCTGGTCGGGCCATGTTTACAACACTCCTTATGGACCCCCTCTTCTCCTGGGTGTCCTCCTCCTGGGCGGGAATGGTAGCGAGTCCAACCCCTGTAGACAGACAGACACTCTATCCCTGTTAACCCTTGTGCTATCCTAGGCACTTTAACATTGGGAGTTGGGTCATCTAGACCCACTAGACCAGGGGTGTCAAACATACGGCCCGCGGGCCATATCCGTCCCGCCAGGTGGTTTAGTCCGGCCCACACATGAAGAGTAAAAATCATAAGGATGTTTAAAAAAGAAAGCAAGTTTCTAGTCCATTCCTGTGGCGAGTTATGATTTTTGAAGAAATAACCGAAATGTGCAATTCCGCCACTAGGGGGAGAAAGGAAAAGCTTAACAGGTGAAACAACATAACTCTGCATGTGCCAAAAACGAAACCTAACAGCTCTGTGTCTGGGTAAGCAGTAGTTTGGTTCCTTGTGAGCTTCATCACTGAAGGATGTTCAGCAGTGACACCCTAATGACCAAAATGTTGTCAAAAAGAAAAAAAAAGGTTGAAGTGAAGTGCTGAGCTTTCCAAGAAAATGGAAAGCGTTTTATTTGTGCTTCCCAATCGAACAGGTTGATTACACAGAACTGTGACTGGCTTGGAGTAACGCTCAATTATAAAATGGCGTAAATGGCATACTTCTATAGCGCTTTTCTACCTACAAGGACAAAGCGCTTTACAGTCACAGCCCCATTCACCCATTCACACACACATTCACACACTGGTGGCCGCTCCGCTGCCAAACACAGGCGCCCGCCTACCACCAGAGGCAAGGTGGGGTTCAGTGTTTTGCCCAAGGACACTTCAACTCATGAGCGTGCAAGGCGGGAATCGAACCCGCAATATTACGATCATGGGTCGACCGCCCTACCGCTGCACCACGGTGTTCCCTTGTTTGTTTTTAAAGTGTACAGCATATAACTTGGCCCATGTCTTCTGCCCTGTAGTCCATCATCATTCCACTAGAGGCAATAAAATGCGTTTTCCTGCTCATTTCAAATTTGTCGCTTCTATTAAATCTCAAAAACACATTTGGCAGGAAAAAGTTTTGCTAATTTTCAAAAGATTAGGATAAGAGTTCATCTATTGTTCCTTTTTTTAAATGATGGCTTGCTTGATAATTCTTCATAAAACAGTTGCTATGTTAAAACATATGTGCATCAAATTTGAGACAGTGGGTAAATAGGGCGCAATTGGGAAAAAAAAAATACATTTTCCCATTTTGCCTTTATTTAAATAACAAAATGGACATACTACACAAAACACATAATGCAAGTTAACAAATATAAAATCTACAAAATGATACAGTGAAAGCTTTTTTTTTTTTAACATTTTATATCCTTGTTCAGCAGGTTATTTATGACGGACACAATACTGTTCTTTTCCTTTTTTCCATCCATATTTGGCACTTGACCACAAGATACTTTTGAAATGAAACATGGGGTCGAAGTACCGGATCGACTCACTTATATTTAAAAAAATAAATAAGATGAAATTCAGAGAATAAATCTGCACTTTATTTTTCCATTTTTTTTCAGCCAAAAGTCACATGCTATCATGTGAGAAACACTGTACCTCCTGTCCACAGGCAGGTGTGAATGAGAGCTGATGAAGAGCGCTCAGAGCACGCCGGCGAGGTCTGCTGCCAATCGCCATCGTGACTAACAGAATTTCTGCTTCAGTGATGAAAATAAAAGCCATTCAGGAGGAGACATCGGGACTCGTCCCCCCCAAAAAACTGTTCTCACCACTAAGGAAAATCAACATTTGCAGACAGTTCCTTTCTTACAAAAATTAGGGATAAAATAGATTTTCAAAAGTGTCTGCAAAGCAATGTGTGTGGTCCTCTCTTTTTTAACATCTAGCATAAATGATGAATGGAAAATGCCAATAACTTCCAGCTTTAAAGTGAATCTCATCTATTGCAGCAAAACGCCACAATGTCATCAGAGTAACAGAATATATAAGAACAAGCTATATGTTCATATAACATCTTCCAAACACACTTGTTAGCCCAGTGACTGTATATGAGAACTGAACTGAGTGATTGTGATGTCACTCATAGAAAAAATGGCTTACATCCGGCTCCAACGATAGAAAGTCAATTCAGTTGCCATTGATACGAACATGGTCAAGTTGGAGCCAGACAGTGATTGGTCCAAGTCTGTCTGAGTCAATGTTTCTATGGAAACCACACCCACCAATCAGGAGTGAGGTTGTTGGAAGTCCACAACCCTACCATTTGAAAGCAGGCCCCACAAAACCTGTCAAGCTGTGTTCATACCACACTTGGCAACCTGCTTTAAAGTAACCATTTTCAAGGAAAAATCTATGTAAATGCACGTTTACATAGATTATAGCACACATCTTTCATATTACGGACTAAAGCTGAGAAAGAGAAAGCCAGGAGATAAATTCACCAGATTTCAGCTTCGATATTTCGCACCAAGGTTTTTCCAACTGTAGGAGGCGGACATGTAGTAAACAGCAGAAAAAGAAAAGGAAGCCCCTCCCTTCTTGGCCAGTGTGAGCACCATTGACTAAATGTTCCTTCCCTACTCCCCAATTAATAAAAAACTGAACTACAGTGCTGAACTATCCATTGGCCTGAATGTTAACGCAATTTGGACACAATGCTCACTACTTTTAGCTCAGTGGCCTTGTGGTAGAGTGTCTGCCCTGTGACTGGAAGGTCATGAGCTCAAATCCAGGCCAAGTCACACCAAAGACTAAAAAAAAAGGGACCCAAATCCTCCCTGCTTGACACTCAGGATTAAGGGGTTGGATTGGGGGGTTGAGCCACCAAATGGTTCCCGAGCGCGGCTGTGTCTGCAGCTCACCGCTCCCCCAGGGGATGGGTCAAATGCCGAGAACAAATTTCACACAAGTAGGTATGTGACAGATAGTGGGACTTTGACTTTTTCTAAAGACATCACTGATTATGTGATTATATATGAGAATTTTACAAAGACGTTTTATGAATCCACTGTTCTGACTCTGAAAACTTGGATGATTTATAAAATAATAATTTAGATTTTACTTTTTTAACATAAAAAATGCAATGCATTGTGGTATATATTTGTCATTTTGTCAATTCATCAATTGGTCTGTTTAGAACTTGAATAACTTGCTCTAACTCCACACCTATGGACAATTTTAGAGTTGCCAATTAACCTCCGAAGCATGTTTTGGACGGTGGGAGGAAGCCGGAGATCCCGGAGAGAACCCGGCATGCACGGGGAGAACATGCAAACACAGAAAGGTCCCCCAGTCAGGACTTGAACCAGGGGCCTTCTTGCTGTGAGGCAAAAGCGCTAACCACACAAACAGAATGACTGAGTAATAGCTGTTTGTTTATCAATAGAGGTCTATGAGATTTAGACTTCTTGGATCCAGCAGGTACTTCCCTTTCGGAACGCGACTGGGGCGGAGTCACTCAGTCCCATTCTCAAATACAGTCAATGGTTAATCCATAGTTGGGCACAGAGAATCACAGCTCAGTTTAAAACGTTGAAAACTCTGACTTGTATTGAAACTATGTGCAAAGATGAGTATTAGTGGGATCTCTAAAATGTGTCCACAGAACTTGGCAGAAAGTCACTTTCAAAACACCGGATGGTTTTCATTCTCCTCCTTTGAAAGAAAAACTGTTTTTTCTGTAACATCATTCCAGACTAACTATAAAAAACATTATAATGGTTATAAAAACTAAAATTCCCAGATATTGCTTATAAATAATCCAAGTGGACAGGGAGAGTCCTGCACTCGTACATTTCATTTCTTCCAGTGTTGACTTGGAGCTACAATGAAATACTCTGTACACTCGCAAACGCGCGGAACTCCTCTTGAATTGAGAATTTTTTTTTTCTTGAAAAGAAAAAGAAAACAAAACAGCAAACTTGGAATCGGCTCGATGAATAGCGCAAACCACAGGGTTATCCTTGCCGGCTTTTCCTCTCAGTAGGAGCAGGAACAGCTTCTGTTTTAACAAGTCTGATGGGATTTCAGTCTTTCCAGTCCCTTCTGTACCCCGAGTGAGACTTGTTTTTGACAGCAGCCTTTGCCAAGGCAAAAGAGGCACATGAACAGTGTGTCAGTGAGCGAGTCTAAAGAACATTTTTTGCGTTTTTTTGTGTCATGTACAGCTGCAGGTCTGCGTGTTCATGTGCCTCCAAAGCTCATGTTGTGTTAAAAACAATCTCAGGCAGGTCAGATTGGAAAGATTAAAAGGGATTTATCAGTGGGAAGAGTCCAGTTTTCTACTGCCCAGCACTGCTGGGATCGCACTGCAGCAGTCGCACAATGGAAGGGTCGTTCTTTGCGCCCTCGACAAATTCCTCGAGAGACAGTTTACCTGGAACACAAAGAGAAGACTTGTGAGCCCCTGAATTCATGGCATTTCTCTTCCATTCGGACAATGAATCCATCCTTACCGTCTTTATTTGTGTCCATCTGCCTGAAGATCTTATCTGTGCGTTTCTCTGGTGTGGATTCGTCCTCCGGCATCTTCATCACAGAGGAAACCATCTTGTAAATGGCCTGAAGGCAGAGTAAACAGAATAAGACATTGTTTCGTTGCCAAAGTCATAAAAAAAGCAGATAGATAAGTACAACCCGTTGACAACCAAAGAAAGAACAAAATAAAAATCATCTATGAGGTCCATAGCTGAGAAAGACCAAAGAAAATACTTCTTTTTTTTTTGGCTTTTCTCTCTGAAACTGTGGGAAATAAAATGTTTTTGATTTTGCCTAAAAACTGAATAATTATAATGTAAAGATATGTAAATAGATTATCAGAGTAGGACATTAAGCCTTTCAGATTTGTAATGTTCTGCATTTCCTTTCAGATTAATTTATATCATTTTCTTATCCTGTGTATGAAGGATTTTTTTGTTTATGGCTATGGTTGATTTTTTCTTTTAATACACTTTATACTGCAATTTTAATGTTTTACATTATTCTTCCCTTATTATTCTCAATACCTTCTAAAAATACAATATTTCCAAACACTGTTGAATGAACCCAACAATAAGTTAAAATCATTCAAGTTGTTCAAGTACAAACTCAACAATATTTACAAGCTAAATGACGATATACTGTCATTTTGATGAAGGTAGCAATCCAAACTGGAACAATGATACTTTATCATTTTAGATCAACTTTTTATGAATGAAAACATCATGGATAAAAGTAGCGGCCCTCTTGGAACACTTGAAGATGTGGGATTACACGTTTTTCAGAGCTCAGTCTAAAACCATCAGGCGTCTGATGTAACAAACATGTGAAGAGGATTGCTGGGTGATGTGTGACACTGAAGCTCATTAGTTGGAAGCTGGAGGAGGTTAACGGGATGATGGAAGGGGGTTCTGTAGAGATCCAGGACCAGAGAGGACCTGCTGCCGTCCAAAACCTCCACTTAAACTGTCAGGAACGGCCTTATGGGAGGCGATTGAACAAATGCTGTGAGATAAGTTCACTTAACGTCTGCTGGTCTCAATCACTGAGAGCTTAGAAGGAAAACATACATATAAAAAAAGACTCACCGTCACGATCTCCAGCATCTCTGCTCTGCTAATGTATCCATTCCCGTCCAGGTCATACATGCTGAAGGCCCACTTCAGCTTCTGGTCCAGCCGACCCCGTGAGGTGACGCTGAGGGCGATGATGAACTCCCTGAAGTCTATAGTCCCGTCGCCGTTGGCATCAAACGTGCGAAAGACGTGCTCTGCGAACTTGGAGGCGTCGCCGTACGGGAAGAAGTTAGCGTAGATCTTCTTGAACTCCTCCATGGAGAGGGCGCCGCTGGGGCAGTCTCGCAGGAAACCCTTGTACCACTCGGTGATCTCGTGCTCCGTGAAGTCCGTGTTGTCCATCAGGTCCTGCATGACGTCGGGACGCAGCTTGCTGTTCTGCTTCCCCATGACGGCGGCTGTTGCTGAGGCTGTGGGAGATGTGAGAGGAGCTGCGCTTCCGACTGCAGATGAAGGCAAACAGCAGTTGGTTAGATGATATTTTCATCTGCTGTTTGGTGACTCAGAGCTGGACTGAAAGCCTGAAGGAGATTGAGGCTTTCAAGACCAAAAAAAAAACCCTCACCTTTAGCTAGTTTGTTTAGGAAAGGAAACTAGTGTTAAAAATGGACTTACTTGCTTCAGAGAAGAGTTTGTAAAACTTCTATTCTTTCAATTTATAAATGTAAAATTCTTGCATTTTCTGCTGCATCTGTATATTTTTCTCCAATAATACCCCGCTGGAGGTTAAACAGAGACCCCCCAAAAGCTGCACAGCTCCTCCACAAGCACAATCACACCTGCTGAATGAAGACCCAATGCGTGCCAGTACGTCTGTGCATGCAGCTTTGCAAATGCAACTTTCTATTTCCTGCAGGAACTTTAAAGCTTTCTTTCTGGTTTTGTTAGGCTGCACCTTCAGTCTCACTTCTGCACAGCAGACAACCTGAACACAATCACAAAAGGAGCATATCCTCTGCAACGTACAGAAATGTGGAGCTTGTCAGCCAGCTGTAGACAGTGAGCATGAAAAACCATGCTCCTAATGTGCTTAGCACCTTCCCTTGTTTGACTGCAAGCCTCTGACCCAAGGTGAAGTCAATAAGCAAGCCGTAAAGATTGGCCAAGGATAATGTCAGATGAGATTAGTCAAGTCAGGTCAGTTCAAGCAACAAAGTACATGCCGCATGTTCCTGCTGTGGAAAGAAACACTTGTTACCTTAATTCACACTCACTCATCTAAATGAGTTGCTTTACCTTTGCTCTCGAATTGATATATCCTGAGAAATTTAGTTTAAATTTCCTTCAATTCCCCGAAAAAGCAGCTTAAATTACCTCACATAAATTATGATTTCTATTAAGGTGACAGGGACTTTCAGCCCTGCAGAAACCAATCGTTCCCCTGAACGCTGACTAACTACAGTAGCAGCATGTTCAGTGGTATTTCCCTCCATCTGCAGAAGCTGCTGTTAATGGCAGGCCTCCCTAAATGAATCCTCCTGCACAAAAGCTTTTAGGGCCAACTCATTTAAATGTTTAGCTGTGCACTTGTCCTTTTATTTTGCATAAAATCTGCATTTAGGATTTGGAGGAATTGTGCTGCATTTCTGTAAGGAAAACATATAAATCAAAACCTTCCCATTATTTTCTCTAATTTTATTAATACAAGTTCCAAATGTATTTAGTTTAGATACCAAGTTATGACAATTCCATCCTGAAAACCTGCTTTGGAACAAGACTGGCTATGCAAACATGCAAAATTGTTTCATGTCATTAATTTATTTTTCACATTTACATTTAACCTTTAAGAACCCATGTGCTCAAATTTAGATCATTTATATTTTTTTTATTAGTTTAATTGTATCTTCATTATTTTCTTTTTTTTTAGGCTGCTATTAATAAACAAACACACAAAAACTAACTTTAAAAGCCCACAGGGAAATTGTTTTTGGGTTCCTAGGAGTTAAAACCCATTTCTTAAGCGATGTAAAACAATTTTCTACATAATTAGAATTTTTTATTACTGATATTATAATTTCTTGGATTAAATCTAATTGAAAGTTGTGTCTAGCTAAAGGCAAGCTGCATCTTATCCCCTCTAACGTGATCTTTTCAATGAGAGGATGTAAAAAACATTCTTCTTTAATGCTTTTAATAGTTTATTTTGCATAACTTTGTTTAAAGTAGATTTAGTTCCTGCTTTTGTGTTTTTACCATTATAAACAGCAGAACTGTTGGTAAAAATGATTCAACCAGGTGATTAGTAATTTCCTGTCATATCTGAGTCATTAACAGCCACTAAAGCAAATCCAAAAAAACAACAGATTTATTAGATGACATCCTAAGAATCTGCTTTCAGGCCATCTAGACGAATTTATTAATAAGTAGCTGTTCTTGATAAACCCATTCCACTCCAAATCCTATTTAGACTGTAGAATTTACAATGCAGCCTCTGTTTGTTTTACTAATTAATTGATATTTCATGAATTGTTTACACTGACATGCATTCAGGCCAAACTGAAATGGTTGAAAAATGACTCTTTCCATTCTTCTTTGACGCATCTAAAAAGCTCAAATCAACATGTTTTTGGAACATCCATCAGTATGTCCGTGTTCTTTTCTTTCATATCAAATTAGGAATGTTCTGTCAGGCTCTCGCTCAGCCTGGTGAAGTGGCTAGAAAAAAAGACTGGCTTGTCAAACAATTTGCATTTTAATTGCTTGATGGATTGTGGTACACTCTTGTTATTACTGGGAAAGAGTAGTCATGACAACTGAACAAGTAATCACCCTAGCCTTTCAGCACGCTCCAGCTAGAAAACATGACAACATTACTTTAAACAATTTTCACTCGCCACAAAAACAACAACAACAAAATGAATCAAGCTTCCAGTAAAAGGCTGATTGTTCACTAGCTTGTTTTATAGCTGCAGACGTAATCAGACAGACTCCTTCCAGCCTCACAATTATGACAGAATGGATGAAATGTTTTTCTTTTCTCTTCATTATTACAAACCGGAGAGAAAAGGTGAATTAATTTGATTCCAAATAGCTCTGCAGAAACAACCACAGGATTTACTAAATCAAAAGTACATGTATTTGATTTAAAATGTGTTTATGCCCCTCCAATCTTTGAGGATTGATCTCTTGGAACGCCACAATTCTCAGTTTGTTATACCATTGAACTGAATCGTAGTAATAGTTGCATCCCTACTGCAGACTAGCATGTTTTTGGCTGAAAGCGTCAAAGGTGTGTAAACTGTGGATGGCTATAAATGTACAGTTTGCTAAAAACTCCTCAAACCTGAAACTTTTTTGCTTGACATAATGTACGCAATATTTAGCTTTGGTGGCATATTTGCCATTTTAGAATATTTTTACACACGTTTGAGGTTAAAATGACTTAAGGAACTGTGATTTATGCAAGAGCCACGTCTCTGCAGTGAGTCGTTCGTGTTTTTTTTATTTTCTGCTGTTTTGTTTTAAAAGGCAAACTATAAATAACATTTCTTTTGTGGAGTTTGTAAGCTCATGTTGGGATTTTCCTCTTGCTGAATGTAAAATATTCCCATCCAGATGTACAGAAAAAAGTAGGAGGTTTTTTTTTGTCATCAAAACCTGCATTAAACACAAAAGTTACTGCTTTCGTTGATGTTTTTCAGACATTTTTATGTATTTTTGGAATTAAATTCAGCAGGTAGCTGGACTGTAGTTTTACACTGGCCACATATAGAGGTGGCGTTGCAGGAAATGGACACCAACTGTTCAAGTTCACTATCATCTGCACAGGCTGAGGTCAGCATCTCTATTTCAGGCCTGTCTTCCACGCAAAACTAGCTTTCGCTGGGCTGGTAGTGAAATGGTTATTACTTTTCAACTACGTTATCTTTCCAAGCATCGCAGCCTCGGTTATATAACTGTGACTTTAGCTGGCTGCCAGGCGAGGCAGGTAAGAGTCTTAACTGTTAAAAGTGTTCATTGATCTCACAGGGACAGAAATAGAAAGGAGGACTGGCTGATGGGATGTTCAGTAAAGCACTCGGCTCTCACGCCGTCACTTTTTCTTTCAAGATCTGCGCAGACGCTGACTCGACGGGAATGGTGGATTGTGATGGGAATGATAACACGGCATTTCCTGGCACAATACGATGTGATCAGTAGCATCCAAAGCTAACATTTTCCCAATGATATGTTCAAGAAAGAAAACTTGCAGACAAAAGCCAATGTTTTGCTTTGTTTTGAATAATCCAACTATTTCCACAACTGTTTGATGATACAACAATCATCAGGATTTGTTTTTTAAATAAAAGCAAAGCATTTAAGTTCTATGAGCCCAATGGGTCAAATTTAAAAAATAGAGCCCCTTTATTAAATTTACAGAAGTGACCCACGTTCTGGTTTTTCTAATCCATCAAAAAAAAATGTTAGACCTTCAAATCTTTAAAAGGAGATCTTCACCGTTACTTATTCAGTTATTATTCATTCATGAATAAGAAAATGGCAGATTAGCCTCCCTTATATATAACAAACAAAAGGTAAACATGGATTATTTACAATAAATACCCATTAAACTTCATATCTTTTAAGAAATAATTAGCAACCAACAAGTATTTATTTATAATAATTGTTGAATTTCTGAATAGATAGCAGATCGACAAGAAAATTGTTTTTTTAACTTATTTATTAATATTTTTACTATATTTCTGTTAAGTATGTTGCACTATTGAATGAGTTAAACAAAATATATCAACAAACTTGTGGCATAAATAAAGCTAAAATCCATAAATTACCTTTAAGACATCAAAAAATATACTTTAAACTTTTCAAAAGGAAGACAAACATAACAATTCGGAGGTTTAAATGTGTGTAGATTTGTCCTTAACAGAACATGTATCACAAAAATAAAATGCAAGTGAAATAAAGCGGTGTGCTCTCTATATTCAGACAAACTTGCTGTTTGATCTCAATGAGACCTTCCTCCTAGAACATCTTGTAGTCTACTTATGTAACAGGCAAGTCTCCATTTAGATCCTCTCCGTAAATCTTAACGCAAGACTCTACCGGATAATCCAAGAGCATGGAGCGTGGAGAAGGCAGCCTGCAAGACGCAGCGGCTGGGAGAAACTCAAAAACAAATAGTGCGTTTATGAATGATGCATTCATAAGGAAATCCGATGCATCTGCAACCAAGCTGCAGAGCTGAGTGCAGCTATTCTCCACCACACAGACAAGCAATTATCAGACCTGCAGGATTTGCAACCTGATAACCTCTCACACAAGATCAATTATTTTACGATGTAGAAAGTTCAGTGGAAGAAAAAAAAATGTTACGCTTCAAAAAAAGCTTCTCTCTAAACGAAAGTAGTTCTGCAAAAGCACATGTAATCTACATTTTCTCTGCAGTTGGGTGGATTCATCAGTAATTTGTTCTCAGTGGTGCACGATTACTGCAACCCAGGAACAAACGTTTGTTTACCTCTGTTAGCGGGTGTTTAAACCACACTCTGGTCTGCATGTCAAACATTTCCTGTAACTATTAGTATCAGACAAACCTGAAAATTCTTCCTGCTCCATCTGCATTAGCGAAAATACTAGCTGTTGCTTGATATGTCGACAAAATGCTTTTAAATACAGAAAGTTGCACATTAGATATTTCATGTAGTCATTGATTTTCACGCGTTACCAAAGTACGCTAGTATTGCACACTTATAATCCTGGAAATTGTTGAAGCTACTGGGTTTTATTTAGCAGACAGTGATGTTGCATCAAAGCCTTTAAAGGTTTATTAATCTGCTTCCAACTAATAATCTAAAAAACCAAAAATGGAGCATAAACTTTCTCCTGACAACCACTTTCAATATTTTCATGCTAAGGCTTCGTCTCAATCCGCACAATAATAACCAAGAAATAAAAAAGCTACTTCCTTAAAACCTCAATGAGCTTCAAAATAACGATCCTGCTAATGGATGAAAGGACCACACAGTTTTACAAGCTTCAGAACTTATATCTGCATCAGTTCATCTATAAACAAGCCCCAGCTGACTCCATTAAACACAGCTGCAGCCAGGCATAACTTTACCAGCACGCATGCTCACATTTCAAGTACCGTGGCAAAGTGTTGCTGGTTTCAGCGACTCCTTGAATGTCCGACTGCAACTCTATCTGCTGCGTTATTTGGTTTAAGGTCAGAGAGCCGCTATTGGTCCCACCTGTACCAGAGCCGCAGGAAAGTCCGAACAAAAAAACAAAACAAAAAAAAAAAGAGTTAAAAGATTAAAGCTGTATAGGTTTTTATTTTTTTTAAACCAGAGATAAATAAACTTAATTTATCAAAATTGTACAATTACAAGTAAAAGTATATTTTAGGAGCCATTACCTTTGTATAGTTGTTAAAAAAGCCAACAGCGGGCGTACGGTGATACTTTTTTCTACCTTTATCTGATCCTTTTTGTCTTAAACATAAATAATGAACAACAAACAGCATATGCCGTCACATACCTAAAAATAAAAACAATATTGGTGCAGCACAATCTAGTACCATGAAGAATTTCTAGCAAATGTAAACTGAGTCTAACACTGTAATACTAGAACTGCACTCCACAATATTTAAAAAATAAATCAAAAAGAAAATTGGATCCAAAATGCTAATCACTACTAGAGGAAGCGTCAAATATTTGTTTCATTTTATTTTAGATTGTTTTTTTATCTATCTGATAGGAACTTAACACATAAAATAATTTAATAAACAAACAAAAAAAAAGTTTTTTTAGAAATAATGTAATAAAAATTAAAGGATTTAAACTAGATTAAAGTATTGGTTTTATTCATGCTGAACGATTGTGCTTTAAAATACTAGGGCTGGTTTCACCAATAAGTTCCAGAATCGATCGATTTGATGCACGAAATGTTCTCGATTCTTTCAATAAACTTGGTTGAATTCAATTTTGAATTTACACATTTACACATATTTGTATAGAAATACAATAATAATGTACATTTTTAGAAGATATTCATATTAATCTAATACAGTTCACATACTGTAAAATGTATTATTTAACGGAGAAGCTCCAACAGAAACGCACAGATCGTTAAGAAAACCTGCGTTTCAGTTTGGCCACTAGGTGGAGCTTACGGTTTAGCATTACACGCTATATTTGAGCAAAAAAAAAGTACTTTAGACCACAGATGGTTACTTTAAACTCTTGAAAAAGTTTAGAATATTCATGGCTGGATATATAAAGCTGTTCATTTAGTTAGCAATGTATGCTTAGGTCAAACAAGCGTTAGCATTAGCCGTCCTATGGGAAGTTCCATTATACGTTAGCATCAAGCTAGCTGACTTTGGCTTTACTGCTGTTATTGTTAAAATTACTCTGTAGATGTATCAGAGTACATTAGTAATGCTTCATGAACCTTCTGATTGTATTTTGAAATCTGTTTAGCAGTTTTACATCTGTACACCGTCATTGTTTCAATGCTTGATCTCACAAAATCTCACGGGAATAGCGTTAGGTCACCGGAAAAGCAAAAGCACCAAAGATCGATCTCTACTTTTATGGATCGATTAAGCTTGGATCAATTCAGATCGAATCATCGATTTATCAACCCAGCCCTAATGAAAATGTATCAAACTTTGCTTAACCCCTTTCCCCACAACTTATTTTCCAGCTGTGAAAAAAATAAAATAACATTAAAATATATACAGTATATGTTTTTGCTTTCAAGTAGTTACTAAATTACGATAAACTTGAAGCTGAAGTGGTTTGGTCCATATTTGCATCAATAGGTGTCAAGGGGTTAACAAAACCCATAAAAATACCATCCAGAACTATGCCAGAACATTTATCTGATCTGAAGAATATATTACAAAACAATAAAAATAAACAATGAATCTGCAACAACAAATTATTTTGAAAATTATATTAAAGAAATTCATAAATGTGATGGTATCTCTAGATGATGATGCAAATCTTTGGCCAACTCTGAATAAATATTTTTAAAAATTTCAAAGCTAAAAATTTTTATCCCTTTAAGCACATATTTATTTAGCCACAAAATTGTATTTACAAAGTCATTATTTTGAGTTTGTCCTGATGTCACATGATGCTGTGATGACACAAAGCAGCCGTAGTTCCTCTGGACAGACAGCGTGAAGTTTACACTCTCGTCTTGAAAGATGACTTCATTACCTACTTTTAAACTTGCGTATAAAAAGTCGTTTTTGTTCTGTATTTGAGAAATTCAAGGCAACAACTAGATCCAAATGAACAAGCATTGAGCAGGAGAGGTTTGTGCGTCGAAGTGCCTCAGAAAACCACAATCCTGACCTTGAAGGGACTTATGAGGAAACATGATTCACAAAACAACTCAGATAAAACTAGACCCACAAAAAAAGAGACAGGAAAACATGGTAAATTGTTACTTATCCTTAAGGGAGAAGGATGTTTATTTTGTGCTAAATAGTGAAGGAAAATGTTCCCTCTGTTAGTGGTATCTGAACCACAGAGTGAGATAAATGTAGACATCAGTTCACAATTGTATCCACGTGACAGGCTGTAATCAGTGTTTTTCCTTTTTTGCTGATTCTCCTCTGCAACAGACTAACTTTAATCTTTTTTCCTCTCTCCACATCCGCTTTCCCTAAAAACTCTTCTTCGACAAGCTTAACTACAGGATGCAAGGTCGATGCAGCCAGTCAGGCCCAGAGCATGACCGCAAGAAACCCACGCTGACAAAAATAAAGCATGTGTTCAAATTTAGCAAACATTTGTTAGAGTTTAGCATCTTGAAATGTTTGGGAAGACGCCTTTAAAACCAACAGTAGACATTAGCTAGACTCCACTCTTGTATCAACACCTCTGTAGATTCTAACGTCTTCTTGTTAGGCGGAAAGCTTAAGCTGTTTAATTACTAATCTGAAATAAAAAGTTTAAAAGCCACACAAATACATGTTTGTTTTCCATTTTCTCTGTGTGACTGCTTTCTCCAGACCAGCAGACTTTGTTTTCTCATGTGACAATTTCAATTCCTGTTCAGATCATACACACATTTAACTGGACAGATAATCTTCGATGGCACGTTAGATTCTACAGGCCGAACGCGAACCCTGAAGAGGGATGGACACGCTGACCGGAATCAACTCCGTCCACCTCAACAACCGCTCAAAAACAGCACAAAGTCTGAATTATGTTGGGTTCACTCGTGGATGCAACAAAACGTGCAACAAGTAGCTCTTGTTAAATAAAAAGAGCTTTTTTTTTTTCAAACTTAGCCTCCACGCAGTGATCCTAAATGGGGAATAAAGCTTTGTACATCAAAAAGATCCTTGAATCAGATTATAAATGGGTTTATTTTGGGGGAAAAACCTGATTTTATAACAATGAGAAATCACAGCGCTCCCTGACTATATCACAGGGTTCATCTGTCGTGGTCTCGCTGTTTCACTTTTTTGTTTTCTGTCGAATTTTTTGCAAGTTTTAGAATTAATTATTTTACAGTTTTGGTTACAGTTCTGTGTCCCGATTGGCTGGAGACCTCGCCAATCAATTTCCTCCGTGCAGTGGCTCCCGCAGAATGAGTTCAGTTTGCCAAATCTGAATAAATCTACGAAGGAGTTTTAGGGCCATGGTGAGGAAAAAAAATTCTGGCCAACGTGACGAGTTTTTTCTCGTCATGACGAGATTAATGTCGCCATGACGAGAAAAAACTCGACACGAAGTTACGAGAAAAAACTTGTGTCGAGATAAAAGTCGAAATAAAGTTTCGTAAATTTACGAGTTTTTATCTCATAAATTTACGACTTAAAATCTCGTAAATCTTCGAGAAAAATGTCGTACATTAACATGGATAAAACACCGAAGTTTTCCGTTTATCGGTGCCTAGCTTGAAGATAAAATATGCGGAGCCTTTTGTGAAGCTTTATTTCACGATTATTATAGGTTTAAAACAAAGAGATTCTGAACCTTTTGATGATTCAAAATCAGATTATTGTCAGTGTAGTCGGCTTTCCGAATTTTTCATATTTAAAATAAGGAGCTCAGAGACACGTTTGGGTGTAGAAAACCGCTGCAGACTTTATTCTCCTTTTCATTCACATAACCTGAAGTTCATTTGTCACCTTACGTCATGAACCTGTCATCCGAACACCAATGCGGAAGTAAACAGTGTTACATACGCCCACTCCTGCAGATTAAGCGTCCCGTTTGATCATTAAAAAACAAAGATGAATGAAATTAGTCCGTTATATTAGCATTAGAACGTTGAAAATGCCAAAAAAGTGCTCCTCCTTTGAACATAAGCGTCACACAGACGTAGTGATCTGGTCTTTGGTGGAGGAAGAAAGGATTGAAGTGGACAGCTGCAGGGATACTGACGGCTTCATCGGGCTGCAGAGATCCTGCAAAACCACCCATCAGTGAATAAAACTTTAATAAATCAAACAAAGGAGCTTCCAGACATTTGGAACGTTATCAATACATTCAGATCACCTGTTCCACCAAGTTTAGTCGGTCTGCTCTGCTGATGCGCGTCGTTCACCTGCTGCTCCGCATGCTCGCGTCCACTTTAATCTCTTAAATTTACGAGTTTCTTTCTCATAAATTTACGACTTAAAATTTTGTCAATTTACGAGTTTTTTCTCCGAAATTTACGAGTTTTTATCTTTTAAATTTACGAGATAACATAACACTGAATACTCCTGAAAGACTGGCAACATTGCAACTTTAATCTGGAAACTTTATTTCGATTTTTATCTCGACACGACAAGTTTCTTTCGAAACTTTGTGTCGAGTTTTTTCTCGTCATGGCGACATTAATCTCGTAAATGACGAGAAAAACTCGTCACATTGGCCAGAATTTTTTTTCTTCACCGTGGCCCTAAAACTCAGTCGTATAAATCTTTGATCACAAACAGATATTTTTTTGTTCTACTTATTTTTTCATGGTTTGAACTTTAAGTTTAAACAAGAGAGAAATGTTTGAAAATGTTCACATCTGAAAAAAGTGTTTAAAGTGTATAGTGAGAGGTTTAATAGCTGTTAAACAGCTGTAATCCTATTTTGCTAATTTCTCCTATCGCGGGTTATTTTTTTAACATAATTCTGCAATAAATGAGAGAGCACTGCACTCCCCTGTGGAACCTGCCTCCAGTGGTTGTAGGGGGAACTGCAGGAACTTCCTGGTTTGCATCAAATTTGAGGGCAGAAGGTGGGGTTTCAGTTTTAACATCCATAAAAGCCCCTCTCCTCAAAAAACATTTGAGTGAGCCAAAAGGTAAAAAAAATGGAACTATGATCTATTTCTATATACATCCCACATCAAACCGAAGCCATTTATTTACCACAAACCACCAAGTAAAAAAAGCCACTGAGAAGCGGACTCCAGTTTGAATCTTATTTATTACTCTACAAGACCTACTATCATTCCAAATCATCTCTATTTGCTTTATTGCTTATTTATAAACACCACAAATGGTGTAATTTCTAACTACAGTGATCCCTAACTATAACGCGGTTTACTTTTCACGGTTTTGCTACCTCACGGATTTGCATTGTGTATTGTGTTCTGCATTCTGATTGGCTAAAAAGTCACTCCGCTTCTTCTCTACCTGTGCATCATAACGTTGCAGTTTAATATGTACACGTACGTAAAACAGCTTATTTGTTGAAAAAAAGTTTCTCAAGTACTTTTATTTGTGAAACAAAGGCTTGAGCCTGTAAAATGGTTTGTTCTTCCTTTTCAATGTATAATAGAGTATTTAACTGTATATTAATAGTTTAAAAAAAAGGTTTCTACTTCACGGATTTTGCCTATCACGGGTTCTCTTTGGAACGTAACCCCCGCGAACAACAAGGGCTTACTGTATACTAATTTATGTTCAATAAAAATTCTGAAATATGTAACATTTTTACCTTTAAAGTAAAATAAATAACAAATACATTGAACTTAATGATTCTACTCTACATCATAACAAGGATTAGTAATCTCCAGGAGCATATAAATAATAAACCTTGGAAATAGAATATTTATAAAAACTAAATTCTGAGATGTTTTTATTAGGACTTACAAATGTCAATTATATCAATCAATGTTGTTTAGTTATTAATAAAAACTTCACGCACCTGAAAACTAAGAAAAAGGTTGTTTTTATGAATGTAATAAATCAATATTACAACTTTTTTAATAAATCTATTTTTACAGCCCTATTCATATCTAATATGCAGCTCAAGTTGTTAAAACATTTTAACGGTCTTCACAAAGATAATTCAGAAATATAAACACGTTAGATGCTAATCTACAAACACAAACACTGGCAAATAATTTACTATCCTATTTGATTTAGCTTGCAAATGTTGAAACTTTATCTTACTAAATGATCCTTTACAACCAAAACACTGACAGGTTTGGAAGTCAGAGGAATTCACACTTTCAAAAACTCATTTACTTGGAAAAATAAGTTTAAAAAAAATGTTTTAACAAAACCCCCCAAATATTTTCCAGTTAATTGTCAAGTGTTGAAGCTGCCTTATCTCTCCTGCCTGGTCTGGTGTGTGTTTGGTGGTGAAATAAGATCCTATGGCTCACCGCAGAAGCATCTTTAGCTTCCTGTTCGAACAAATACTCTAACTAAAAAATAAGATAAATGTCTGCCGTTTCTCTGGTACACCTGAAGCCTCATTAAGGATATAAAAAGAGCTGCTTCATCCGATTACAATGTGGATAAAGCCTTATCCTTGCTAGCATCGTGTCCTGTTACAACAACAAAGTTATGGAATTAAAAAAAAAAAAAGTTTAATTACTACTACTAGTCGTTCTCATAGACAAATATCCCCAAAAAGGAACGAGTATGTGCCTAAAAACACGAATTTAATCAGCACGTGCGTCCTACCTTTTTTATATTGTTAAATTTTAAAGTAGGAAAAGGGAAAACTAAGACGGCGGGACGGACAAATTAGCTACAACTTACCTAGCTTTAAATTTAAAGCTGTAGTTGAAGGTTTGCAGAAAGTTTCCTTTAATAGTCCATTAGCTTACTTCTGTGAGAGGAAGCTCAAAGTTTCTGGTAAACCGTTGAGGTGCAGCAGGAAGGAAGCACCGGAGAGCTGCAGTTTGGTGCCGCTCGTAGTCCAAACTCCGGGCGCCTGTATCTGAGCCGCAGCTCACACTCCGCTTAGCCCCGCAGCCTCCTGCTGTGACGTCAATGCTGTGGATCACGTGGTGCGCAGGGCACCAATGGGGAGCGTCGTTGTCCTGGCAACAAAAGCCGAGCACCTGAATGGTTATTACGGGAAATTAACATGTGTGCACAAAAAGGGTTGCTTTAAAAAAACCAAAACGGTTGCTTTTCTAATAAATGGAATAACAACATTTTTTTCACCATTTTAATTCACTCAATATAGTTCGAAATAAAAAATATAGAAAAGCAGCATTTCTAAAAGCAGCTTTCATGAAAAAAAAGGATCATCAAGAGCCCTGGATTCATTAAAAAATGTTCCCTCAAATGAAAAAAATGGTTGCCACAACTCACTATTTTGTGCACACAAATTCGTCATTTGTACACACAAATTAACTTTGTATGTGCACAAATTAGCATTTCGTACACACAAACAAATAGGCTACTTTGAGCACACAACTTAACATTTTGTTTGCACATAGTTGCAATTTATAACCATAAATTGGGAATTTTTGGTCCCAAACTAGCATTTTATGCGCACAAATTAACACTTTGTGGGCAAAAATTAGTTTTTGTAGGCATACTTTGGCGTTTTGTGCTCACAAAGTGTTAATTTAAGGAAAAAAAATATTTTGTATGATTATTTTTAATGTAAGGCTTTGTAGTATTGCGTTGTATGAAGTTAAAAAAAGATAGTTTATCATATTTTTTTCAGGGATAAAAAATAATTTGTTGTAAACATTTAATTCTCATTAGTGACAAATATTTTAAAAATTGAAAGACAAAAAGAGAATTCCTATTCCTATCTTTTTAAAAACAGTCTTCAGTCTTTTCTATATCTTTTTTTATTTTCTTATTTATTCTTTGTTGCAAATAAGATAAAAGCTAGAGGTTATCTTTACATTGCTACAATCTCATATTTGTTATACCTCTTTTTATATTTTTGCAAAACAAGATTCAAACAAAATTCTTGCAGACGATACATTCTACCTCAATGAGCTTTCTTGTTTCTGAGTATTGCATGATGATAAAGAACCAGCTTATGATTATGACCAACATGCATCTGCAGCAGCCCAGTACAAGAGGTCTCAGGTAGGCACATTGACAGGCATGCTTAGTGTAAGATGATTAGAGGAAGTCAAACCCAGAGGTCTTATTCAGCCGCTCATCTTAATGGCCTTATGAAGTACACTTAGAGCCTGTCCTTCAACCTGAGTTGGCAAAAAGTCTGACTGTGCAACAGTGATTTATTGCATGCATCAAGCAAGTATGTAAGTAGCAAACACAAAGAACACATTTGAAGTTTAGATTCTTCAGAAATGGCCAAAAGTGCAAAACGTTCGCAAGTTCTATTGAGTTCCCCTCATTGCAGAAGAGCAGCAATGAAGGAAAAGATATTAAGTTTTTTATGCATAATTTACAACATGATATAAAAGCTGAATAGTTAGAGCTAAAAAAAATAGAATTGTCAAATTACTTGTTAGGTAAACCCGTTTAAAGAAGTTTTAATTGCATCAAAGTTTGTTTCTTTAAGTTGCAATTGCAAGCTCTTGGATTCAAATGCAGGTGCTTTTACAAATGGCCTCAGGCAAATGTAGAACTGCTGCAATTATTCGTTTTTTTACTCTAATCACTGCATCTTTTGTCAGCAGACTTTGATCGGCGCAGCACATTGTTATTTACTTTTAACAGAGGTGGAAGCTCATCAGTAAGTTTGACCCTGAGGGGAAAGTCCCTGAATGCTGCAACCTCTAATAGGTTTGCATAACATTGATCTGACTGGCTGTCCACTGAAGAGCAGTCCTCAAACCCTGCACTCATTCAAGCACATAAATACACACAACAGTGTATCGCAGCACCCTTGCCAAAAGTCTTTTTTAACTGGACGGCTGTCTTCATGGCTTTAAGTGGACTTCGTCATTAGGTAACAGGGGCTTTAAGAGCGCTACTAAGTAGAAGTAAAAGACACAGGCTGGAGAAGCCACTAAGCTTCACAGTGGAAAAAAGTACTTTTCTGCTTGATTAGCTGTTATCTAATGAGACAAAGTCAGACTCATGCGGCTGTCAGGATGAGGCAAAACATAACATTTGCTCTCCAGCAGTGTTCCATTTCAACGCACTGCAACGTTTTAGAGAAAAAAAACATCTTTCAAGTAGATGGTCCATCAGAACCAGGACAAACACACTAAGGAACTGCTTTTTTCCACAGGCAATCACTATATGGAATACACATACTTCCACCAACTACACCCCACTCTGACTTTTTACAAATGCTAAATTCCTGACTACTACACATGTGTGCAATATCTTGACTTCTGTGCAATAACCGGGTCTCTGTGCAATAACACACAATATTTATATGCTGCACTCATAGCAGCTCAACTCATTCCATTCTATTTTGTCCATACATATTTAATAATTAACTGTTTCTGTATATATTTTACATTTTTTGTTAGAGATGTGAGTCCACTATTTCTATTTTATTTTATTTATCTTCATCACGCCAAGGCTGCTGCAATTTCATTGTATCACCATGTACAACGACAATAAAAGGATTCTGATTCTGATAATGCACCTCCTCATCAGTGAGAGAGCGTGCATCATTATGGCATAACAGTTTCAAACTCACTGCTGAAAAAATCCAGCGCAAAATCTTTGTTGTAATATTTGTTGGAGCTCCTAAAAAATATACAAGAAAGAAAACAAATGAAGGTCCAGTATCAGCAGTCAGGAAACAAGGCTGAATAAGCTGTGCGTCATTGGAAGCAAACCAATGTTCAGGCTGACTGGATTACCCAGCACGTGAATGGATGCTGAACTCAAACACTGTGCAATGCAGGTTTAACTGTTTCAGAAGAATCCGAACCACACAAGTGTCACTGCTATGCTATGCATTGTTTTGTGTGCCTTCCAAACATAACTTTTCTGCAACACTAGCAAGATGGGAAATATTCAAAAACTATTTTAGAAAAGAAAAAAAAAAAGATTGTTTCGATATATTTATATGGCATCCCAAACTCTAATTTTTTGAGTTTTTTTGCAAATTTTCTCCACACATAAAAATTCAAGCAAATGTTTGTTACCTTTTACCCATGAACTCCTCATGTCATTGACTATAATAAAATAATAATCACATCCTATTTATTTTTTAAGCCACTGATACATTTTACAGTCCAGCTTACCAAAACATACCATTCACTTAAAGACCCACAAGTGTTTTTGTGTTTTTAACAAGCTTTTTTGACACTTTACTGATGATGGAGGACG
Source organism: Oryzias latipes (assembly GCF_053564925.1). Taxonomy (NCBI): domain Eukaryota; kingdom Metazoa; phylum Chordata; class Actinopteri; order Beloniformes; family Adrianichthyidae; genus Oryzias; species Oryzias latipes. Next base: position 22,515,221 of record NC_136247.1, read on the forward strand.
TATAAAACGAAAATTAAGCTTCAAATTGCATTTCTGAGTATTCTTTTATTCCAATTATTGTGAATCAGGGTCAGAAGAAAAAACGTAGTTGGAAAAAAGCTTGTAGCAGTGATGTAGAAAATACGCTGGGCGGGCCACAAGCTGACTGCTCCGACCTCTAAACAATGGGTTGGGGGGGGGGTTGCTTAGCACCAACAGTCCCGCCCACAACTCAGAGGTGAATTTCTAATAAACTATTGCCGCTCTGTAGAGACTATGTCCTGGAAAATGACAGTTTTTTTTTTTTTTATTTTGGCTAAAAACATCACAATCATGATCAAAAGACCACTGAGAACGCTTTTAGAGTAGAGTTTCTGGAGCCCACCGAGCTAATGTTTGGGCAAAGGTGGCATACGCCCTGGACAGGTACCAAGTCCATTGCAGAGACTAAAGCTTTATCTGGAAATTGTTTTAGAATCTGTAACTAAACAGTTTAGCATGTCAGCATTTCTAATGTGGGGTCAAAGGGTTTGCTCTGTTGTGTCACAACAAGAAGCTTTCTGGTTCTGTCTTGTCTGTGTGGGGTTTAAATGACTTCCCTGCCCATGAGTACGCTGTCGTACGGTAATCTCATTTTCTCCTACATTTCAAAAACAGGCTACATGGTTATTTAGACACTCTAAGGTCTTTTGCAGTGGCTGGTTAATTACCATTGAAAAGGTTGTAGCCCATTTAGTCAGAGCATCCAAAGATAAGAACATGGCCTGCTTGGAAACCATCACAGATTCCACAGGCTCAGTGGAAGTCCAGTCCACCCCAATCATCTTTTGACCTATTTTAAAAGCATTTCCAGTGGTCTTTTAATTATGATTGTGTCATATTTAGCCAAATCTAAGCTGTGTGTCGTTTTCTAGGGCATAGTTTCTGCATAGTGCCAGGAGTGCATTAGCAATTCTCCTCTGAGTTAAGGGCAGCAGCACTCTAGTCCCTTCCCATTGCGAAGCAGGGAGCATGTCGCACACTTTTCAAATTCACGAAGAAACTCCTTTCAAACAGCATTTTTTTTCCCGTCTACTCCTGATTCACAATGATTTAAAAAGAAAAAAATACTCAAGTTTCTTTATATATGTCCTCCATCATCAAAAAAAAGCCACAAGAACAAGTTAAAAACACCAAAAACTCGATTTTCTTTGGAGTGAGTCTTGTAAGACACTACTCTCTGTTTTTAGTTTCCCAACATGGTATTTGCAAAATGAGCAAACAATGTTTCTGGAACAGACTTTGTTTTATGTGAGACCAAAGTTTAAATGTGTGATTAGAATGAACAATGCAAATTTGGAGAGAACCAGTGGCCACATATAACCACAAACCCTCTGAAATTTGAGCCCAATGTTGGGCTTGTCTCACTGCCTCTGTTCCTGGCTGCCTTGCATACTCTAAAGAAAACCATGGACTCCATTCTTTCCTTTGTCACTGAAGTCCACAACGTGATGATATCTGCCTCCAAAAGAGAGGTTAATGGTCCACTGAAACCTTTTCTTCAATCTGTGTAAAATTTGGTGGTACATTGAGCTCAAATGAGTGTCCACAAACCTCAAATGAAGATAAGTGGAGATAAGTAGATCAGAAGTACTCCACAACATTCTGAGAAACTGATGTCATCAAACAGGACATGGCTACTCCAGATCTCTTAATGTTCTTCCAAAAACTGATGAATTTGGTCGAATACCTTCCTCTTTGATAAATAAAGAAAGAATAGGTGATACGCCATATTTTGTTTGAGTTGTTGCATACTTTGATCACTTTTTTAAACAGCAAATCTACTTTTACTGGATCTATATCTGATTAATGTATAAGAAGACAGAGGATGTGGTCAACTATTATTTTTTAATAACATGTCCATAAGAGAGAATTCAATGTCAAAACAAAAGCTTCTAATGTGAATTTTTAACTACAGAAATTGTCGAATGACAGTTCTACTTGAGAATGTTGCATAAAAATGAGGATTTTATTATCTAATGTCTATTAAAGCAGAGGAAAACTTTCTTTCAAAATTTGAAGAAATAACATGAATCCCACACAAACGTATCCATTAATTTTGGGGTTTTTGTCTGCTCAGAAGCATTGAAGGTGATCAGATAAGCTGCATCAGGATGGGTTTTAGTCAAGGACTTGTGTCCTCAGCGTCTCCGTGTGTCTTATTTTTTGATAATAATTTTTCATATTAATTTTAGTAATATTTTTAATTATCTAATATAAATGTCATTTGTGATGTCCTTTATTGATGTTATATTATATAGATTATTTCTGAATGTCGTGTTGCTGCCACAGAAATGAAATTTCCCCATTGTGGGATTAATAAAGTCATCTATCTATCTATATCTATTAATGACACCTCATGGCAAGTTCAACGCTGGCGAGCAGACACACAACTAAACAGCGGTCATAAATGTTCATTACATTTTTTTAAAAAGTGACAAAACGCTTTGTTTTCCTGATGTGACAGTGACGGGTCATGCATCCATGAAATCCAGCATGATCTAAAACGCTGTGTAATGGAGCAGAGGCATAATTGCTGAGTCTACCAAATGAGTCAGCACTTTGCTAAAAGGCCACCTGCTGTGGGACGTGACAGCAGATGAAGAGGAGCTTGGCTGGAGGTCTGAAGTGGCTTAGTGAAAGCCTGAACGACTCCTGGCCTTTTGAAGTCAGCAGTCTTACTGAGATAACAGGTTGATGCACCTGGATGAGAGGAGGTGGTGAAGATGGAAAGAGCAGAGGAGGTGAAGTGAGGAAGATGAAGTTGTGGTGCTCTTGGTAAAGTTTGAGAGACTATTTCCATCAAACGTCATGACTGACCACCATACTGGACTAAATCTACCACATCTGTTGATCACTGCAACAAGTGAAATTGTCCACAATGAACATTTGGTTTCTTATTAGTTCCCCTGAACACATCTTTCATACAGTTGATCCCTTTTCATGTGTTTTTAAAGTTTTCTGTTCCAATAAAAGTCATTTATGTTGATAGATTCATAAAGTTTGTTGGATTTTAATTTTATGGACATCATTTCAAGCATGTGGAGATGAGGAGACACCTTAAATGAAGGTGAGGAGATTATGCAACAGTGAAAAGAACGTAATCTGTTGATCTGCACATGTCCTTCCCTGGTGATCTTAAGCATGAACACACACACACACACACTAATGCATATACACACTGTATGCAGTTCCTTAAAAAAAGACTTTTCACCTTTAATGTCAGCTACTGTTGAAAAGATGCGTATGGCTTTAAGACACATCATAAGAAATCACCAGCTAAACATAAAAAAAATAAAGTACAATTATAAAGTTTAAAAAATGAAGGGGAAACCAACAAACTTTAATATTTGGAGTGTTATTTTTCAGCCAAAATATGCAGAGTAAAAACAACTGTCTGGTTTATATCAGTGGTTTAGAGAAAATTGGAATCAGTTGTCAAAAAATTTAGTCTCATGCTTTATGAAAAAAAGTTATGTCTAACTCGAAATCCCACATAATATAAACCTCATACGCTATAAAAGTTTACATCACAAGTCTTCTGCATTTCTACAACTGTACAATTTTGGTGACAAATGCTACAAATTAAAGCAATAATTGTTTCATTTGTGAAGTTTGATAAGAGAAGAGCTGCCTGTAGGAATTTAACTGATCCAAATAGAAGAGTCCTCACACTGGCATGATGCAGACAATGTTTCTGCCATCTAGTGGTTGTGAGATTTTTTGTCCTAATCAAGATGAACAAATTCAGGTTTTTTTTACACAGAAATTTAGAGACAGTGGCCGCAGATCTGGACTTAGCAGAGATGAAGAAGTTGAGGTTCTCTTTGGGAGAGATGAGGATGGATGGGATCTGGAGTGAATCCTTCAGAGGAATAGAACAGGGTAAATGTTATGGAGATGAATGCAGATGGAGATGGTTTGGACACGTTCAGTGATGATGTTGGTCAAAGGTGCTGAGGGTGGAGCGAGCAGGAACGAGGCTTAGAGGAAGAGCAAACAGGAAGTTCATGGATGTAGTGAAGAATGATATGTATGATGGAAGGATGTGGATGCAGAGGATGAATGGAGGCAGATGAAAACAAGTTAAAAACTAGAAACTCGCCACAAAAAGACTGATATTCTGCACACTTCATCACTGCAGTCTTTTTTGTCTTTAATTATGTTTATTAAATGTTTTAAACATGATGACACAAAACAGAACAAACAATGACAATCCCCTCCCTCTTGCCCTCCTGCCAACAACAATTACAAAACCTATAATTGCTGCATATTAATAAAATATTAATATTTTGAGAAGACATTTAAGGATACATATTTGATCAGAATATAAACAAATAAGAACATAGAATGTAGAATAAATGACAAGAAAAAAAAGAAAGAAAGGTCATTCTCTCTCTCTTGTAGATGGGTGTATAGCACTGTTTCGGCTGAACCTCTCAGGGCGTCTCTTCTTTTCTCAAGTTTTAGATGAAAAAAACACAACTTGAACCCAGTGTGACACAGTGGGTGGAGCCTCGTCCTTCCATTTTGAGAAGGATCAAGTTTCATGCCAGTAATGTAGAGAAAGCAATGATCCTCTGACCCTTCTTCACGGATCCCAAACAAAAGCATGAGTGGGTTTAGAGTTATTCTTATCCCACTGGTGAATGCTTTAAAAATATTCCCCCCAAAAACACTGTATTTAAGGAACCAAAACCAAAATGTGAATCAAAGTGGCCCTTGATGAGATCTGTCACATGTAGGATTCATTTATGGATACATTTTAGCCAATTTGGAAATGTGGAAGTTTTCACTGTGAGACACTGTTTCACACACATTGAAGATGACTTAATTGGTGTCATAACTTCGTCCCAATCTGTGTCTTTTGTGTCTTTCCCAAGAAGTTTAATGGAAGAAGACATGCACAGAAACATAATGACCTTTTTGAGTTGGAGTAGATGTGAGAATGACATCCAGGACACTCTTGATAGGTTTTTTTGGCAGCGAAAGTCCCAATAAAGTGATGCACCTGTAAACATCTGAAAAAGTGCGAGGCTTGCAGATCATACCTGTTGGATAGTACTCAAATCTGTTTTTTCCTAGAACTCTTTAAAAAAAGTTGCTTTAGAAAATTAATCATTCACAGCTGTCTCTTCCAATGTGTGACTAAACAGCTCACTGCTTCAGTTTGTGGGTTAAACTATCAAAAACACAGTGGCAAGGCAAGGCAAGGCAAGTTTATTTGTATAGCACAATTCGTACACAAAGTAATTCAAGGTGCTTCACAAAACAGAAAAATGCATTAAAATCACAATACATCATAGAAATAATCAACGTAAAAGTGAGAGTTACAGAAGTGTTTCCTGCAGAACATGCACACAGTTCAAACCATGTTTCCTTTTCTAATCTGAGTGTAGAGTATTGTGGTCTCTGTTCTTGTACATTAGCCTGAATATAATGCTGCTATTTGTAAGGAAACAATAACTACAGCATGATCTCTAGCTCAATGCACAACTAGTTTCCTGCCAACTCTGCACACTTGAATGTGTTAACTGCAAATATATAAGGTTCTCTTTTATTTATCAGTTAAAATTTCTCCAAACTTTGAAGGAAATGCAAAAACACTTCTGACAAAAAACAATCATCTTCAGTCTCTTATGCACAGTGAAAGGGCTTGATGACCTTTGATCGCTTGAATGCTCAAAACTTTGCTTGTGTAGACACAGTGGGTGTCAGTAGATTATAACTCCCCTTTCATCTTTAGTTTTCTTAATTTTCCAGGAAGAATTGATGTGTTTTCTCTGCAGACTTTATTTTAAAACAAAGTTTCCAAGACAAAGAAATTCTAACTGAATAGGTAAGAGCTGCAGCTCCAAAAAATAAAATGTTTTTCATTTTAGATGAACGTGATTACTATTTTTAACAAACATCTGTATACAAATTCATGATGAATAAACACTAAAATCAAAGAATGATTTATGTTTAAAAGAAATGTGACAGACATTTGTGTTCGCTGGTGAAAAACAGTTGTGTGTTTTGTCTTCCTATCATATTAGCATCTGTTTCTTGACTTTTTCAAGTGCCTCTGTTCCGTTTTTTCTTTTTCAAAATTCTATCATATAGCTTATTAAATCAATAACTTGCCAACTATGATGCGATGTGTCCACTTTGCCCGTCGTGTGACAAAGCTGTGGGCTCCAGTAGAAGCTCCGGGGCTGCTGAAAGTGACAAACCTGCAGAGATCTGCATGTCATCTACCACCGAAGAAGGTACAGTTACTTTGCTTCTGGGACTCCCTTAGCAAAAATTTGTGTATTTAAGTGTACTACAAGTATACCTAATCTATACTTAAGTGAGGTAGTATAATTGAAGTTTACCCATTTTATACCATCTATTGTCAACTGTTTCAATTTAATCTGAAGAAGTATTGGGTTAGTATACTTCCCACACATGTGCATGAACTATGTTATAATATACCATACCAAACTATACTATACCATACTGTACTGTACTATATTATACAACACTATACTACGCTATGCTGTGCTATTCTATACTACACCTCACTGTGCCATACTACTCTACTGTACTGTACTGTACCATACATACTATACTATACTATATGTTACTTTACGTTATTATATTGTACTGCACTGTATCATACCACACTATGCTAAACTATACTATACCATACAGTATTATACTAAACTATACTATACCATACAGTACTATACTATACTATACTATACTATACTATACTATACTATACTATACTATACTATACTATACCATGCCATACCATACAGTACTATACTAAACCATACTATACTATACCATACAATACTATACTATACTATACTGTACTATACTATGACATACTGTACTGTACTACATTATACTACACTATACAGTACTATACTGGATATCTAATCACAATGTTTTCACTCATTAATTCGCCTTAATTCAATTCTGTCATGTATTTTTTTCTTGTTTTGAATACTACACTATACAAAACTATGCTAAACTATGCTATGCTATTCTATAATATACCATACGGTGCCATATTATACTATACTTATACTACAATATACTATACTATACTATACTATACTATACTATACTCAAGTAAACTTAATACAGTAAACGTAAAGTGTTTTTGCTAAAGGTTGGAAAAGAAGACAGGATCTAAAGATTGAAATCTAATTTATTTAAATAAATAAAATAGCACACATGTTTTTAAATTTGATGTTCCTTTAGCAAAAACTTTAAGTATACTGCCTAACTTTTAGTATAATCTAAGTGCAATTGTAGTATACCTAAAATAGACTACTTTTTGCAAAGGGTTATGATTGATGAGAGGAGCCAAAATTGAGAGTTATTTAGGACAAATATGACGTTGAATGTACAGATTATGCACAGTTTTGTCACACAATAATAATAATAATAGATACTTGATTTATCCCACAATGGATATGAATGAAATTCTCTGCATTTGACCCATCCCCTGGGGGGAGTGGTGGGCTACAGGCTGGTTGCACTTGGGGGGGTGTCAGCGTGGATTGATCTGCCAACCCTTCGGTTGTTGGCCGACCTGCTCTACCACCTGAGCTAAACTGCCGTCCACTCTATGCTATACTATACTATAGCATAGAAGAGTATAGAAAAGTATACTAGTTATGCATATACTCAAGTAAGATTAGTAAAATAAAGAAGTTATTAGGTTATTAGGTTCATTGAAAAAACAATTTACTTACTACTACTTTTGAAATATGAACGTCCAGGCATGAATTTGCAGCTGATTCAAAGAAGTCCATTAGGATTTTTAGCACAATTGTTTGTTAAAATATAATCGAAATAGTCTTTTTTTTAACATAATGTTCATGTCAGGGGTGTGAAATCATGTGGCTGAATATAAACATTGGCTAAAGTCCACCACTTGCTGTATTTTGTTGGTTGTGCATTGCAGTCTTGCTTCAACTTGTGTGTCAGACGTGAAGAAAAAACTTTTTTATATAATTTATTGTACAATAAAACAACTTCACGTTCAAATTACATGATTCATGTTTGTGGAGGAGGTACAGAAACTTTCTAAAAAATGTGAATATCATTAAAAAATATATCCATTTTCATTTTTCCATTCAAAAAATTAAAATTTCATAGAATGCAGATTCAGGTGTCACTTGGGTTCTGCCTTCCTGGGCCCGGCAGTCCTCTCTCCACGCAGGGAGAGGGATCCCTGAACTTTCTGGCAAGGCCAAGAGCCGGGGATCACATCACATCTGAGCCTGGGGGTGTCCATGTCCCTGTGGTGTGGGTTCTGGTCCTTGCCCCTGAGCGCTGGGCCTCACCAAATTTCCAACTGTGGGTGGGCCTGGTCGGGCCATGTTTACAACACCTCCTGTGGACCCCCTCTTCCCCTGAGTGTCCCCCTCCTGGTAGGGGCGGCTGGTCCCTGCCTTGCTCCTTCCTGGACCAACCATGGGCCGGGTGGGTGGCTGCCTGGAGTGTGGGGCGGGTCTCCCTTGGGGGGTCCTGGCTCGTACCTGGGGTTGGGGCGGGGGGATGCCCAGAACTCCTGGGTGGTGATGAGGTGCTCATCCTGGGCTGTGGGCACTCTTCTGGGGCGGGGCCCTGCGTTGGGCCCTCCCTGCGCGGTGGGGGGGGCTGCTCTCCTGGTTGAGCTGGAGCTGCACTCTCTGTCCCCCCCATGCCTCCCTGCTCTCTGGCTCTGGGGGCCCTGTGGCGGTCCTGCTGGCCCTGGCACGGGTGGCAGATGTGATCACCCGGGGGGCGGTTGTTTTTTATCTGCTGCCGTGCGAGCATTGGGGGTTCTGACTTCCGATGGTGCCGTGGTGGGGTCTTGGTGTGGGGATGGCTGGGCACTCTCCCCACCGAGAGATGGCAAATTACCTTTCTCCGGTTGAGAATCATGACCTCAGATTTAGCGGTTCTGACCCTCAACCCAGCCACTTCACACTCGGCCACAAACCGCCCCAATGCAAGCTGGAGTTCCTGGCCCGATGAAGCAAACAGGAAAACATCATCTGCAAAGAGCAGAGAGGAAATCCTGTGGCCAGATCCCCTCCGGCCCCTAGCTGCGCCAAGAAATTCTGTCCATAAAAACTATGAACAGAAACGGTGATAAAGGGCAGCCCTGCCAGAGTCCAACGCGCACCGGGAACAGGTCTGACTTACTGCCGGCTATGCGAACCAAACTCTTGCTGCGGTCATACAGAGACCGGATAGCCGGCTCTCCCCGGATCCCATACTCTCAGAGCACCCTCCACAGGATACCACATCCAGTTAGAGTTAAATGATGTGGGACTCCCACCTTATACTGATGGGTTGATGAAGCATCGCAAAGCATTTAGGCACATTACCAAACTGTTTTGATTCTGTCAGTGACACTTGCTGAACCATGAAAATCTCTACAGGCAGCCTATTGACAGACTTATTTAAAACTGATCCCCTAATACGGGAGTCTGCAGCTTTTAACACTATAAGAGCTATCTGGTCCAATTTACCAGAATCCAGTGGGAAGAAAGTCCCACTTTATTACTATACGGTGCTATGCCATTCTATTCTATACCACACCGTGCCATACTATTCTGTACTGTACTACTGCCCCCACTTTATTATGCAAAAAAATACAACAATGTATTTGTTTGTTTTAGCATTTGATGCATTAATGTGTAAAACGTAACATTTTAAATGATTACAATACCTATTACACCTATTACAGCTTATAATATTTCTGTGTAAAATTTAATTTTTTTTTTTATTTCAGATGGCAGTACACATGAGTTCCCTTCAAAATAAAATCCACCCGGTTTCAAATAAGATCCTCCTGCTGCAGCAGATTTACTTGAATTAAAAATGCAGGAGAGTCAAGTCAAACATGGCATTTTCAATCATTATGACAGCAGTGGCACAAAATGTTTTTAACTAATGTTTGATCACCTCAGTTTAAAAATCTAAACCAGCCATTTGTGGCTCCAGAAACTGAGGTTGCAGAACCCTGACCCAGTATATACAATGTTAAAATTTAAGTGATTGTATTGTATTGTATTGTATTTTTTTACATTGAATTATTTCTTATCTTCATTTATATTTAAAATATCACTGATACTTCTAGTCAGTAAATAACATGAATTTACGTGAAAACAATTAACGTGAAAGTCTACGTGAAGGTGTTGTTAATGAGGATGCTCATGGGCTGGGTTTTTATTTAAAAACGTTTTGTTAAAAAAAAGTTCAGTGTTTTTAAATTCAGTCTATTACCCTTTTTAAATACCATTTCTCCAGCTGTTGAAAACACCTGCTTACACAGAACAGGTGAGGTGTACAAAAAAATTGTAAGGTTTGGGTTCCTCGGCTCAAGCCGCTTGATCGCCAATTGTTTGAAATCCTTCAAACAATTGGCCCCAAATCTAAATTCTATGAGGGTTTAATTTTTTAGACTAAAACAATGGAAAGAATAAACTTTTTCATCATATTTAAATATTTTGGACAGGGGTCTGTATATGTACGTTTCCTTTACAAGTTTGAATTCAGGCTCTTGTTTTGAAATTCTTTACACTGTCTTTTGAATTACTTCCTGGTTCAACTGTGCACACAGGAAGTAGAAGAAGTGCAAAAGTTGCATGTACAGTCAAGTCGGCTTCCGGACTGTTTAAGGTTTTTTGTCACCTTTTCCTTCTTTTTCTTTCTTTTTCTTATCCTCTGAGCACAGATATCTTTTGCTAATCATCAATTTAATCTTCAAAGAGAAACTACTATATTGACACAAGATTACTTTATTTATGCATGTCTTTACAGGAATATATTCACTGACAGGCAGAGATTATGAGATTTAGTTAATAAATACATAACGTGCATACGTTCACAAAATTCTTTACACACCTTTTAATTATAGAAAAACCCTAAATGGTCACAAACATTTTGAAAAGTAACAAAAAATACTTTAGTTAACAAAACAAAACCTTGATTTTAAATGTTTTACTTGACAGAAAAGTAATACAAATGATAGTAATGTTGATACAAATGTTTTTTGACAAAATTATTGTACACAATGGAAGTAAAAATGATACAAATCACAATTTTGCAAAATAACAATAAAATATGCCAGAGCATACATATAACATGCATTTTACACAAAAACATTCCAGGCTTTACAACTTTCCTATATGCATACGGCTTTATGATTAAGGCTTTTAGAGATTGGACATTGATTTCAATTCAATTCAATTCAATTCAATTTTATTTGTATAGCCCAAAATCACAACAACAGTCGTCTCGATGGGCTTCGAAGTAAAACATGAACTTAAAAGGATCACGAATACAAAGAGTTCAATAGGAAAATACTAAAATGAACTAACAAACTGACTATGCTATACTGGCATCCTTGCCCTTAGACCCCCCTTCGCGGTAAGGAAAAACTCCTAAAAAACCGGATTCTGGAAAAAAAACGAAGAAACCTCAGGGGTGCCCACATGAAGGAGGGATCCTCCCCCAGGACGGACAGGCGATTTACCAGAACTCTTAGAGAAGAATTAACTTATCTAAATCTACAACTACATATATAAAAATCCAGCAGACGAGCTTCATCCAGCCGTGGTTGTGGGGACAGTCAACTTGTCAACATTTCAACTTGTTTGATTAAAATGGGGGAGGGGTATAGGAGATTATGAGAATTTACATTTATGAATGGAGAATTTGCCAAATATAATAATAATAAGATTAATGAGTTTTTTACTTGAGTCCACATTTTTACTATGATAGCCAAAAATTATATGTTCAAATTTCAGAGTGAAGTTATGTTTTTTGATTAATTGTAAAAACTAAAGTCTACTCTCAGTACAATTCCAAAAAAGATGGTTAATGTTTCTGAGTGTTCTTTGCAAAAGGTACAGTTACAGTGAATTGTTTTACTGTATCTTAGCATGAATTGATTGGTGGGTTAAATTTTGTGAATTATTTTAAAAGAAACATCTTTCATCTTCTTCTTTCATTATTTATCATAAATCTTTGGGTCACACTCCAGCCTTTTCTCCAAATACTGCCGGGAACAACACGGTCCCAGTAGGTTTTGGTACATGGTACATATAAATGGTTTCCCTTCACAACGTTGATAATAATTATGTAAAATACTTAAAAAGCAACAAATATAAGATCAGACGGTGCAAGACAGCTACAGGAAGAAGCTGGATCAGCGCCTGGAACAGAAAACAACATCCGTGATATGTGGAGAGGTCTAGTGCAGTGTTTTTCAACTAGTGTGCCGTGGGAGATGGTCAGGTGTGCCGTGGGAGATGGTCAGGTGTGCCGTGGGAGATGGTCAGGTGTGCCGTGGGAAATTGCCCTCATTAACTGATCTAAAAACATTTTCCATCTCCAGGATATCAGCTCTGTGTTCATCCAAACAGGCCTTGATAAAACAGGGTAGTTAGGAATATGAAAGATCATAAAATACTTTTTTCTTTGTGTTTATTTGATTCTAGTAAAGACAATTTGATAAGAATGATGGTATCGCAATTAAGCTGTAGCTATAACTGTTTTCTGAAAAGTCCCGCCCCTTTAACTGTCTCCACCAATCATTCTTGGAGGCTTAATCACACGTCATCAGTCTGACCAATCAGAAGTGGTTAAAGTCTTCACTTCCTTGTTCCAATTTAACTCCTAAAGTCTCTCAGTTCTAACAAACATACCAGCTAAAGCAGCATCGGGCCCTGTCTTACCTGGAGTCCCCTGGGAGCACTGTGAGAGTCATGTTTTTTGATTTCTCCAGTGCTTTCAACACCATCCAGCCATCACTCCTGAGGAGGAAGCTGGAGGTTGCAGGCATGGACCAACATCTCACTGCCTGGACCATCAGCTACCTCACAGACAGGCCACAGGCTGTGTGTCTGATGTGGTGGTCTGCAGTACGGGGACTGTGCTCTCCCCATTCCTGTTCACCCTGTAAACATCGGACTACACCTTCAACTCCCACCACTGTCATCTGCAGAAGTTCTCAGATGAAAGTGCCATTATGGGCTGTGTATCGGGGGCGCGAGCAGGAGTACAGGGGGGTCATCTCTGACTTTGTTGGCTGGTGAAGCAACCACCTGCTGCTAAACACCAGCAAGACAAGAGAGCTGGTCCTGGACTTCAGGAGATCCCTACACCACACTCACTGGTGAACATCCAGGGTTCAGACATTGAGATTGTGGACACTTTTAAATATCTGGGTGTTCACCTGAACAACAGACTGGACTGGTCCAACAACACGGATGCTCAGTACAGGAAGGGTCAGAGTCACCTTCACCTGCTGAGGAGACTGAGGTCTTTTGGCGTGTGCAGACAGCTGCTAAGGACCTTTTATGACACTGTGGTGGCCTCAGTGGTCCTTTATGGAGTTGTGTGCTGGGCGGGTGGCAGTACAGACAGAGACATGAGGAGGCTAAACAAACTGGTTAAGAAGGCCGGCTCTGTCCTGGGCTGCACACCAGAGTCCATGGAGGAGGTGGCGGACAGGAGGATGTCGGCTAAGCTAACATCCATCATGGATAACCCCTCCCACCCCCTGCACCAAACTGTAGAGGCACTGACCAGCTCCTTCAGCACAAGGCTGTTGCCCCCACAGTGCAAGACGGAGCTACTGCAGGTCATTCCTCCCCACAGCCATCAGACGGTCCCCGGGGTGTTTCTTCTTTCACTCATTTATTCATTTACTTTTGTTGCAGTTGTTGCTGTTTTCGATTGTTTTTGTTCCTAAATGGTTGTTTGTTTGGTGTGTACTTTATTACTTACTTATATTTGTATTAAAAACGTTTTACATGTTTTTTACAGTTGATCACAAACAGCTGTATTTATTTAATATTTATTTATTTATTTAATATGAATATCATTTTTTATGTCCTTTTTTGATGTTATTTTCTGAATGTCATTGTTGCTGCCACAGATAAAGGAATTTCCCCATCGTGGGATAAATAAAGTCATCTAATCTAATCTAATCTAATAATTTTTACTGATGGGTGTTAATACCCCTACTTTACGATCTTTATGTTTGAACTTATTGAATTAATTTTTTTAAATTTATTTTTATTTCCATGAAACAGCAAAAACACAAATTCTTATACATCAGAAATGAAATGGGGAAAAAAGAAGATATATATATATATATATATAGATTTATATATATAAATATATAAATCTAGAGATGCTTTATGCTTAATAGCATAAAGGTTTACATATCTTTTCATCAAAGCATTCAATATAAAATAAAACAGACACTGGCAAGTTTGTGTCCTGATTGTATCCTGTGTCATGAGGATGTCATTTTCTCATCTATTCTACAGCTGTAACATTTAAATTTGGTTTTATTTTAGGTGATGGCTGAGGAAAAACCATGGGCTCTATTTTCCGAGGTGGGCGGCGAGGGTTACCTGGAAGGCGTCATTGGCATAATGAAACAGCACTTCCAGCTCATCTGCCATAAAGACTTTTTGAAGAATCCACTCGTGTATGGCCCCAAAATCCAGGCCTTGTTTGTCTGGAACTGCTACCCTGCAGCTGAACCGTCGTTGCTGACTTCCTTGCCGTCCCTGAAGGTGGTTGCCAATGGAGGAGTGGGCATTGATCATCTGGATGTGTCGTACATCAACAGCCTTGGAGTGAAGGTGACCAACACACCGGGGGTGGTGAGTGCTGCCACTGCAGACATGGCCATGGGTTTGCTTCTGGCATCTGCACGGAAGATTGTTGAAGGTGAAGGGAAACTGGAAATTGATCATTTCACATTTTTATTCTTCAATACCTCTTCTGTAAGGGTGAGGACAAAAGATTGTTGGTTTCCACCTCTACAGGTCACTTAATTTCTGTTGATCCCAAGACCACATATTTACCATCAAGCCTGATGGGAGTTGAAGTATCAGGATCTACTCTGGGAATTATTGGAATGGGAAACATTGGATACAAAATTGCTCAGAGGGGCAAAGGCTTCGACATGCGGATTCTATATCACAATAGAACAAGACGGTAACAATGATCAATGTTTAACAATGTGACCCTGAAATCCAGCTATAGATCCAAACAAACACATTTGTAAACGTTTTGTTCCGTTGTTCCTAAGGTGTTTGGAAGATGAGGAGGCTGTGGGGGCGATTTACTGCAGGAACATGGACGACCTACTGAAAGAGTCTGACTTTGTTGTGCTGGCGGTCAATCTGAGCCCTGAAACCAAACACCTGATTGGTCATAGAGAGCTGGCCCTCATGAAAGACACGGCTACACTAGTCAACATCAGCAGAGGTGGGGATTAGATCTGATTTCATTTTTATGCAACCATATTTACTTTAATATGGGACTCAACAGGTTTGGTTGTGGACCAGGAGGCCTTGCTCAAGGCTCTACAATCTGGAGTTATTCAAGCAGCAGCTTTGGATGTGACTTATCCTGAACCGTTACCAAGGTAACAACGCATTTGACATCTTGAGGTTTATTTAAACGGATTAAAAAGACAAAAGCAATGATGGAATAAAAGTGTCATGTGACTGGGCTTTGCTGCTTGCTTTGTGCAGAGATCATCCTCTCCTCAGCCTTCCCAATGTGCTCCTCACTCCCCATGCAGGGACCAACACTAACACCACAGTGAGAAAGATGGTGCAGCTGATGGTGGAGAACGCTGTCGCTGTTGTAAAAGGTAGTCAGGTTCCCAATGAAGTCAAGCTTTAAAAATGCTATCATGATAATACATGGAAATTATAGAGCAAAAAATTAGTTTAGCATTATGGGGTTTTTAAGACTGATTATTTGAGGCTGCCCCATGGCTGGAAACGGGGCTGCCGGAGCCTATCCCAGCCACTTGTGGGTGAAGATAGGGGGCACCCTGGACAGGCCGCCAGTCTGTCGCTGGTTATATTACGTTATGTCTTTAAATTTACAGCTGTCATAGAGTTCTTATATAAAACAAACGTGGCCAAGAGCTGTATCAATAGATGTTTTCAAATTACTAAGCCACTGTAAACAGTAGGACTGAGAAGCAGGAAATCTAGGTGTTGGTAAAGAGTGGCTTTATACATTCTATCTCATTTATGTTTTTTTTCTTGTATGATATTGTTGTAAATTACTCAGTTGCGCATCTGTCGACATATTCAATCGTAATCTGTAGAATCACAGGTTTTCTTTGTACTTGAATAAATAAACAAAAAGACAAAAATGTGAGTCCAAGACCTCCTTTTTAATGTGACAAATGGGTTTTACCATACAAACTATTATATTATGCAATTTACCGCACAATACTATGTACAATGAACTAACATTAACATTTTTTAAATGAATAAATAACGCACTAAAAAATATGGAAGAATACTGGGGGGTATTCCAGGAAGCAGGTTTAAACTAGCCTGACTTTAACCCTGAACTCTGGCTGAAGTCCGCCTGAACTTGCTTACTCTGGGTATGTCGGTTCCAAAAGACCGGATATGAGTTGGCGTAATTACGCTGGACTTGGTAACCCTGGGTTAATGCACGTGCACAGCAAGTACATAAAGACATTCTCAATGGATCGTCGATATCCAGAGTCACCATAGAAAC
The DNA here is from genome assembly GCF_053564925.1 of Oryzias latipes. Classification (NCBI taxonomy): domain Eukaryota; kingdom Metazoa; phylum Chordata; class Actinopteri; order Beloniformes; family Adrianichthyidae; genus Oryzias; species Oryzias latipes. Next base: position 22,531,796 of record NC_136247.1, read on the forward strand.
GTGACGAGAACAAAAGAGAGCGCTATACTTTTGTGACAGAGTCTGAGATTTAAATGACAGTGTGTGAGGATTATACGTCCATCAAAAAAGTAATACGGCTGCATCATCAGCAAAAGAAAGAGTTTCTGCTTGGAGAAAAAGAAGGAAAAAGTAAACGCACGAGTTTCAATCTCATTTCTATTTTCATTGTGACGCATATAACTTATCCAACTTAAATGAATTGCTTCTATTGGTATCAAGTAATTGAGTTAAATTTATTCAACCTAATTTCTTACGTCTACCCAACTCAATATTGTTTTACAACTCAAATTTACATATTTATATAACTAAATGTGATTTTACTCAAATGTTTTTCCATCTTAATTTATTGTACTTCTTGAACTCTCCTATGTCTAAGTTTGAGCCGGCAGATATACTCATTTTATAACAATAAAATGATTGAAACAAAATGGAATTGTATCATGACTCAAGATGTAGTTTACAATTTCTCTTACTTGGACAATACATCACCAAGAATAAGCGGCTTCTAAATAAAACCTCATCATCCTCTCCCTCCCTCACTCATGGTGCAGAAAAAATATAACATAAAAGGACAAATAACTCAGCAAAACACAGTAAAACAGCTAAACAACTAAACACAGTTGGTCAAAAACCCACACTTAAACCCAAATCCGTCCAGACATGCAAATGGAATGGTATCCCACAATTGCTTGCGGTGCAGATCTAACAGCAGCATCAAAGTTACACCTACTTAATAAAATTAATTTGAATTAAGGTAAAATAACTGTCTGATAACTAGATGTTATTTTTAAGATGACTTAACAAAATAATTGATTTATCTTAACTGAAGCAAATAATTAAGTTAGAGCAATGTAAAAAAGTTTATCTTTCCAACATCTATATGTGGTCTTATCACCCTCTCATGGTGGAAAAAGTATTATCTGAGCTTCTTCATCCACTAAATCATCTTCAAATGGACACACCATGCTGCTTCACCTCTCTGAAAACAAACTAAGCTTCAACTAAACCTGCTCCAGACCAGGTTATGTTCAGAGCATGAGTTGCCATGGCAACTTGACCTACCCTGAAACATACCTCCATTTTTGGAACCAAAAGCTGAGGTTATCAACTTCCTTAGCCTCAAAGTTACCGTGGTAACTAGAATAACCTGCTTATTGGAATACCCCCCTGGAGGGGAAAATATTAGAAACAATAAAAAATAATGTAAGCAGTAAAAAAGGAACCAAAGGGCAGAGAACAATAAAAGAAAGGTAGAAAGACTTTGAAAATGTTCTTTTTTTATTTAGTAAAATAAACAGTTTACATTTTAAAAATTCCTGTGAAAGTGGGTTATTTCTTTTTTATAAAGTAAGTAGTGTATGCAGTAATTTTCCAGAAAGAATGTTTACAACCACATCAAAAAGAAGATAAAACAAGTAACAAATATTAAAGATAGAAGCAGAATATCCAACAAAGAACCCAAATCTAACTAAAAGCCTGCTGAAATAAAAAAAGTCTTATGATTGAATGCCTCAGTCTTGTCAATGACTGTACAACCCTTGAATGTCTCGTATACAGTCAATGGTAGAAGCAGAGTCAGGGTGTTCCAGAGTTTGGCTGCCATTGCTTGGAATGTCATATCCACTCGAGTTTTAAAATGCGTGTGGGGACAACAGTTTCTATCATGAAAAGAAACAAACGAAAAAAAAGATCACACAACAGTAAAAATCATAGTGTATTAAAAACATTAAATGAACCCTGGAGAAAATTTGGGCTTTAAAGTTAATTTGACACATTTTGCTGCTGCAAGCTACGGCAAGCTACATCTACTATTACTACTACTACTAACAACAACAACAATAATAATAATAATAATATTCTTATTGTTAATAATAATAATAATAATAATAATAATAATAATAATAAAATTAATAATAATAGGCGGGGCTAACCCCCAGATCGCTACACTATTATACATTGGTAAATAAATAAATAAATAAATAAATAAATAAATAAATAAATAAAGCTTCAACGCGGACAAATTTACTTGCATTTGTTAAATAAAGTTATATAAAAAAAATAAAAAAAACGCGGACAAATTGACCATTTTATTTCTAGAGGGTGTTTTGGCTACTAGCCTGACTAAAGAAATCTAAAAAATAATGTTTTTGTTCCTAGGTGGGGGTAAACTAATAATAATCTACACACGCTACTACAAAACCAATACATTTAAAGGTTAAAATAGGTTATAATGATTTTAGATTTTCTTAAGTTTGCTTTTTTGATGAATTATAGTCAGGCATTCCTGAAGTATGCCTAAACTAGTTTCAGTCCTCAAAATCTCCACGAACGTATACAACAGAATCAGGCATGGAAACTTGAGGAAGCGTGTGCTTAGATATTACAAATTTTCAGTTGTGATTAGCGTACTCCTACATACTTTTTTTAACCGTAACTCTCTGGTTTTGTGTCAGCTCCCTGTTCAGCATCATGTTTGTTTCCTCGCAAGACTCGCCTCCTGTTTTCAAAGATTTTACCCTCGTCATGGTGAGTTTTTGTTTCACTTCTTGCAAACGTTTCTCTGTTGCAACTGCAAGCAGTTTTACTTTGTATATTACTATCAACAAGTCTGTGTTACTTACTTCTTTTTTTTTTACTTTATTCATAGCTGTAATTGGTTCCAGTCAGTTAGTTTGTAGATTGATTCTTTATTATAATTGTGGTTGTTATTGAACTCTAACAAATAACAGCAGTAAAACTGTAACACATTCGAGTAAAAGGATGTCAGAGGGAGAATGTAGCTCCTCTGCGATTTGATGTTCATGCAGAAAACACCGGGGTCAGGTCTGTTGTGATAAATGGCCTTGGCCATTATTATGACATTTAATTGGTTAAACCAAGTCACGTATGTATTAACAAATTCCATCACTTAAGATAATTTTCTCTACCAAAACTAAAGATTGTTAGGTTTAATTGACGATTGCTATTTTCTGACATTTATTTGTATTAATAATTTGGTTCCTAACACCTCCAGAATGATAAATGCATGGACATAATATTGTTTTTCAAGTTTTTGCCATAATGTTTCATAAACTAGGGTGAAATACTGCATTTTAAAGTTCTAGCTAAGTTGTTTTGATTTGAAAAAGGCATTAGAAATGTGCTGTTTTATTCGATTGTGATGTAAAAGAGTTTTCAGGCCTTCTGAAAGCCTTTCACCTCACAGTAGTAGCCGTCTTCCATATTTGTCCTGTTTCTTTGGGTGTCCCCTTAGCCGGCTGTTTCTGTTGGTAACGTGGGTCAGCTGGCGGTCGACCTCATCGTATCTACTCTTAACATGAGGAGAGTGGGCTACATGCACACAGACTGTCTCATCCCCATGGCTGGAAACAACCCCTACAGCTCCTGCAAAGAGGATGCGGAGGAGCTGCACACTCCTGCAGAAGGTAACATGGGTTCAGCAAAGTCTGTCTGATTGATACGTTTTCTATGCTGCAAATGTTGTTGCATTGATTTGTGTTGACAGTTTTTTGGGTGACTTGGTTTAAGGGTTTATGTGATAGTTTTGTATTTCGTGTACAATCACCCTTTTATGTGACAGACTGACAGATTTTAATATTTCACTGTATTGTGTAGAGCAGCGGTCCCCAACCTTTATTGCACCACGGACCGGTTTGATGTCTGGCAAAATTCTCACGGTCCGGTATGTTATATGTGGCGGACACACGCTGCAGCAACGCTACTACAGAGGCAGAGACGCGTGATAAGACGCGCTCTGCACCTTTATTTTGACACGCTAAACATTGTTCATCGCACTTGTGTCATCATCCTCTCCCCTTCCCACACTCATGGTGCTAAAATTCCCTGTGATACCAGCTCCGACAGTAACCCCTGCAGCCTGCGGAACTCCGACAGCAGACCAAACGTGCACGTGACAGACACTACAATACAACAAAGTGATGAGACTTGCATGAAAACGGTGGTATTTTCTAAACATTACAATTAACAAGAATTAGGACATGAGCAACGTCCTCTCTGCCGGCAACACTCTCTGGTCGCTATTATTATAACATTTAAACATGCCTTCAAAATAAGTGCATGGAAAATCCAACTCACCACAGTGCTGAATGGTTCGAGGGAATCTCCCGTTGAGATAAATCCGTATTTTTAGTAGGACTCCTGATACTGTCTTTTTAAATGTAGCTTTCTTTTTTGGGGGGGGAGTGGAAGGCTCCTCTTTGGTCTCCTGGCTGAGCCTTTTCCCCATGGCAAAGAAACTTTCCAAAGACGTTTGTTTTTTATTCATTTTACTAGCTCCTGGGTTTTATTTTAGCGGTAACCCATCACGTGACCGAGATCAGCGAATTGGCCTGCGTCAAGAGTGACATAGACGAATGGAACAAAGAATCTGCAGTTTTTCAAAATAAAACATCTTTCAGATTCTGAAATAAATAAAACGGAAGTCATGTCAGTTATTTTATTTTTTCTGTGTGGCCCGGTACCAAATGACCGTCTGCGGCCCGGGGGTTGGGGACCACTGGTGCAGACAAAACGTATTTCATTAAAATGTAACGGAATCTGTAAAATAAATCATTTGCAGTTTACACAGCAGCAGAAATGAAGCTGGCAGTTCTCCAGATCAGAGCCCCAATTATTCAGGTAAAGCCGTTTGATTCCCGTCAACATTTACGTGGAATTAGTCAGATTTCTGACTTGTTTGTTTACTGCAGACGAGGACCAAGCGGTTTCGCCAGCAGCTGGTATCTTGGATCAAAGCGAGCGGTTTCTCCAGAACAATGGTTCTGTCCAGCAGCCATGCCTACCAGAGAGACGACCTGCAGCTTCAGGGGTAATCCTGCAGTCTGACAGCATCCTTGTATATTTTTGTAACCATTTCCAGACATTTCTGTTCTGATGAATCTGCGTTTTCATCAGTTCTCCTCTTCGGTTCCTGGTCACACCGTCTCTGCTGGGAGTGAGTGCTGATGCTCTGAAGGAGCTGGGCTGGAGGGAGATGGAGCGAACGCCGGCCTTTCCCGGACTAACGGATGCTGAGGCCGAGCCTCGACTCTGCATCCCAGGAGGAGGCATCACAAAAGGACTTTACTCTGACAGGTACTGGGACTCCGACATGACACCTGTACCCATAACGTAAAAAAAGCCCTCTTTGCTGTCCTGGTAATTGGCCATTAACTGTTGTTGAACTTTCATTGTTAAATTACAATTTATTGTAATTTGGGAATTGAAACCAAAGGAATACAAAAATATAAATTGAGATTCTCTGTTTTAAAGACTTCAAGAAGAAGGTAGTTTGGGTTTAGCGTTTAGCGCTCTTTGCAGAAAACACCTCCTGCCTGAAATCCAGGCTGTAAACACAGAGAGAAAGTTAAAAATTCTTAAAATATGAAAAACAAAATGGTTTCTTAAAATAAAAAAATCTGCCAGTAGGTAAGAAAATGGTCTCAACAAGAATTGTGGGGAAAAATCTAGTCACTTAGGCATGTTTTCTTAAACTAACATTATTTTGCTATTGATAAGTTTCCTTGATAAGATTAATTTATTGCAAAGCAGAAAATAAGAATTTTTTGCTTGTCACCCCCCTTGAAAGCTGGCTGGGGAGAGCAGGGATCGATCCACCAACCCTTCGGTTGTTGAACGACCCGCTCAATGGCATCTGAGTTGTTTTATTTAAAATTCACTGTGGTAATGTACAGAAACTAAAGTACAAAGAATGTGTCTCTGTCCAAATATTTATGGTCCTGACTGTAGATCCCAAAAATGGTCTTAAAAATGTCTGTAGCCATGCGTGAACGCAGGTTTTTAATGTTAAACCTTAAATGTGCATTTATCTTTTCATTTGAAGTTCGTCCACCGCCAAGCGTGTTTTAGACGCAGCTTCAGAGCCAAAAGGTCGCTACAAACCCGGATATTGAGTAGATGGCTATTAAAAGTAAATCATAATATCAGCATGGTTTTTTAAAGCCTGAATTTAAGAAAACATGGCTTAATCTTATTGATTCATTTAGTCTTTTTGTTTAGTCACAAAAAGTTTAGAATAACTTCAGAACGTAACAACTGCAGCTCTTGTTTGTGTCTCTGATCTCATGCTGTGTGTAGTTGTGCAGAGGATCTCCGGCTCGCCGTCTTGCTGCTCTTCTGTTCTGAAGGAGACAACATTCCCGACGCCTTTGCTCTGGTGAATCATCTCAACGACTGGCTTCATCTGCTGGACAACCAGGTTTGAAAGACAGAAAACCTGCTGATATGATGAAGCTCATCCAGTGTAGAGGTTTGAATTAACAGATATATATGAATCATTTTTCTTATTTCCATTTTTAGGACCAGGAGCCAAATAGCAGATGGAAAATTCCTACTTCTTGGAGTCTTCTGTTTGGAAGTGGAATCCCTCCTGCGCTCTTCTGATACAAATTTCATCTTCATCTTTTATTTAACCAATTAAAAGCCTCAAAGCAGCTTTTTCTTTTACACAAAACTCCTGCTGCAGATGTCGAACAACACCGTCAAACATCACTGACCCCTTAAAGATCTCCCTTTTCCTCAAACTTCATTCACATCAGCATGTCAGGAAATGGAAAGCACTTCCAGGATAATATCAATGTTTTCCACAATAAAATATTTTCATGGGAATTGCGTTTGTGATTACATTTTACTCTCACTTCGTCCCGTCTCCTCCCTCCTAACTGAAAGTGCTTGGCCGGCTGCCATGCTGTATTCCTGGCAGTCCCACCTATGAGTAATTTGATTCCTCACAGGCCGGAATTACGACACAATGCTCGTTCCGTTATCCAGCAGGTTTGTGGATTTCTCTTCCAGCCTTGTTTTAGCTGCTTCCTGCAAAGAAGAGATCATTCCCCTCAATAACTATGTAGAGTTCAACTCGGAACAAACTACAAAATGTGTGTAAATTAAGCAAATACAAGTTTTATTAGAAGATTACACAAAGAAAAAAAACTTGACATTTCCAAAAGAGAGCAGCTCACAACAGCTGTCATTTCTTCAACATTAGCTCTCCCTCTTATTTTTTTGTCTTTACAGGCAAAAAAATACATCTTTACTCATAATAATAAAAAGAGTACTATGTACATGGTGGAAACACGTCATGCCACTGGTATTTGTGGAAGGAAGCGGTGATTGTCATCAGACCACCCCACATCACCTAAAAAACTTTCAAGTAATTTCTTTAAAAAATAAAAAATAGAACCTTTTTTTTATTATGTGTTTGAAATAGATTTTTTTTTCTCCAAAAATACACGTATGACCAGCATTACAAATTGGCAATGCATAGCCTATATTTTCAGTCTCATAAAAGCAAAGGAGCATGAAAAACTGCTGGAAGGAAACAAAAAAAGTCTTATTTGGATGAGGAAGTAGCACTAAAGGTGTGTTGAGTTGTCTGGAGGTAAACCGCTGGTGTTTGTCTTCAAAGAATGTCAAAGTGTTCTCTGTAAACAGTCCAGTGAGGATCGGTGACAAATATCCCCCAAATCTTAAGGTCAGGAGGAGGGCTGCTGCCGATAAAAAAGGAAGAATGGAGTTGTGCTACGTGACGGCTAAAGAGAACAAAAGGGAAGTAGAGAGGAAGAAGAATGCAGAGGTGAGGAGAGGGTTGGAGTTCCCTGCCGGTGTTGGCTTTGTTGCCGGAGCTGTAGCGGTGTGGCTGCAGGTGGCGGAGGTTAGCAGTCGCTGGTTTTCACCCTGTCACCGCAAGGAAAGCAGAAGAAGTGTAAGAATAAAAATGAATCAACAACAGCTATAGATGCAGAGCAATCAAAGACACTCATGCCACGTTTAGCAATCAAGCCAAAGCAGACGTTTCTGTAGAGCAACAGTTCTGCTTTGAGGCTTTTAGCTGCAGTGGAGCAAACAGACACAAACAACTGTACATGTATTTAAAAAAAACAACATTGTTTGTTTCAAAAACATGTGTCAAGGATTATAGAATATTATACCATGGTCCGGTTGAATACTCGATTCTGATTGGGTGCTGGGTATGCATTAAAACCTGATAACCGCACGGTGAAAAAAGAAGTTCGGTCAGCTAGCTAGTTTTGTATCACTGCGCCGGCTTCTTTAAAACAATGATGCGCCGCATCACGTAACATATAGTCCGCTTTTTGTGAGAAAAGCGATCCAAATCGGAAAATAAAACGAGAATTAAGGACTAAAACCTGGTTAATATGTATTGCTTTTGTAACTGACCATGGTAAGAGCGGGTTAATGGCCTTCGAAGTGTGCGTTTATTACTTTTTAATGCACTTCGCGGAAGCAACCGTCCGACGCGAAGGCTTCCACGGCGTGCGTTAAAAAGTAATAACCGCATACTTCGTCGGCCATTAACCCTTACTTATCCAACAAATATTATGAGGCTTCTTTTTGCTTTGCCATTGAGTGTGTATGAGAAATTGACCGAGCCAGCGTGACGTCATCCATAGAAAACAGTGGGTTTACTTCCAGCTCCGACCAAATGAAGTCACGCACGCCGCCATGTTGGAACCAGACCATGTCAGTAAGCTGTGATCGATCCGAGCCGGTCTGATTCAACGTTTCTATGGCAACCACTCTCTCCAGTCAGGAGTGAGCTTGTTGGAAGTCAACACCTCTACCAATGCCAGAATTCCAATGTTCGACATGAGATCACATACTTTTATTGAGGCATCTGATTGGTCGGTTTATAACTTGAAAAACTTGCACTTGTGGAAAAAAATTAGGATTAGCAAGAACATGTTAAAAAAGGGTAACAGAGTAGGAACGGTTATTCTGACCAATAGAATGAGTAACAGCTGTTTATTTCTCAACAGAAGTCTATGGGATTTTGGCTTCTTGGAGCCAGCGGGTACTTCCTGTTTGGAACACCAGGGGGAGGAGTCGCTGAGTCCACTTCTCATACAGTCAATGGTTGAAACTCAAACGCCGTTTTGACCAAAGGGGGCGCTGCATCACTGACAAGACACGACTCTAGAGACTGATTCTGTTTTAAGTTCAGGTCGACCTAACATGGCAAATATTAAAAATGGGAGCTGGAGTTCTTTTCCAACCATTTTGATGATGCGACAGGGCTCCAGACCAAAATTTTGCGACCAAAATTTGAGAGTGCGACTGAATTTTACATCCAGTCGCACATGTGCTACCAGTAAATTTGCCTCCCCCACCCTCCGTATTTTTTTTATACATTAAACGTGGAAGGGGAACGTCAATGATCAATGAAATGAGCAATGAAATGATCAATGAGACGTGAGCGCACACGCACGCAAACACACACACTCACACACATACTCATGAGACACGAGCACACACTCGGGGGAGGGGCCTAGAGATAATCGAGCGCGCGTAAACATCTGTGGGAATATCATCACAACCTGATATGTGCGTGCGTCTGAGCTATGAGAAAGCGAACTATTGATTCGTTCTTCCGACCTGCGGCTAGTGTACACCTTTTCATTGTCGTGCGCGGAGCTCACAAAGCAACCAATCACAGTGGGGTAAATGACTCTTGGGGACGTGACCAGTGTTGGTCCTGGGCGGTTTTGGTTCTAAATTTGCGGGTAAAAATGGCTTTGGGCGGGTATGCATAGTTTGGGCGGTTTTAGGGTCGGTTCGGCGGGTTTTTCCCCCTCATGAATATATAATAGCGGACTAAGTTAAGCTGGGTGGCTGTTGAAGTCTTATGTTCTGAAGCTCCGTGAACGCACCAGGTAGAGACGTTTAATGGGTTCTGTCATCGAACCTGTTGTTGGGGGAGGTCATACATAGGTTATAGCGGATTAAGAAAATGAATGGAAGAAGGCCGGTCCGCCGAAGAAATATTCAACACTGTACTCCTTTTATTAATAGTCTGAACTATCTTTGATTTTGAGAAATGTTTTATTTTGAAAAAGGGGAAAAAATCTACAAAAGCTGTATATTGTTGTTTCTCCCAATCATAGATAGATGGATAGATGGATAGATGGATAGATATGATTGTGCTTTTAGACTGGACAGGTTCAGTCAGAACATTACTAAATTTCCAGCTGTGTTCACGTAGGTTGGGGCCTTGCTGCTCCCGCCCCTTTCTCGTGATATTTTTGTGATGATTGACAGGTGATGTTGGAGCAAAAAGAAACGTCACACACCAGGTGATCTGCTCAGCGTTTCCTCCACCTGGGTGATCTCAAACACGCTAATTGTGCATCTTGGCTGCACTTATTTGGTGTCGCCAACATAAATTTCAATCAGTTTTGGAGCTTTTCTCTTACTAAGCACTTTTTTTTCCAATCTGAATGTATGGTATTTTTTTTACTATTTGTACTGTCATGACAGCGATGGTGCTGTCAGTTTACCTTGTGGAAATACAGTGGAAATTAGTAGATTTGGTTAGCATGTTGATTTACGGTATGCGCCCCTAAATTTTCTGGTTGTGCCCCTAAAATTTTCATTTAGGAGCCCCAGCGCTCCTAGTGAAAAAAGTTAGTCTGGAGCCCTGTGCGAGTCGCACAAGATTTACAAAATGTACAATTACTCGGTTCTTGGAAATCAAACCAGTTCAGTCACAACTGACTTTCACTCCTTTATGGCAAAGGAGATTGTCTTTGTTACAGGCTTGAGAGTTTAATAAAACAATAAAAGCATACCTTAAGGCTTTTACTTTTTCAGTATTTACAAACCATTTGAAAAGTGAAGCCATAGGCACACACCCACACACACACACAAAAAAAGCTTCCCAAAGCTCCATTTTCTTGCTTACTAAAACACAACAAAAGCAGGTTTTTTGTAGACTCCACAATGCAACAAATGCAGGAATTACCCAAAAGTTATGAGTAAAAATGACAAAGATGATAAAAACAGGAAGTTTGGAGCTGCACTGAAAACACAGACCCATGCAACAAACAGTTAAAGAAGCCTTCACTCGGACCAAAACTCACATTTGACCTCTTCATTAGCACTGTTGGGGACAATTTCTTATGGCAAATGAATAATTAAAGATTTTCTGTCCCGAGGTAATCACTTACCAACAAAATACAAAGAATGTCTCCTTCAAATGCAGAGGGAACTGACTGTGAATGTAATTTGGTTGTGCACTCTTTGCCTTTGCACGTTGCAGCCAAATTTGAATATATGCTGCACAACATAAACCCCAACTGTTTTCAGTTTCATGACCTTTAAAAAGAAAAAGAAAAAATCCTTCACCACAACGTTCACACCTCTCACACACACACTCATGCTCGAGCGCAGCCAGCAATAACACAACTCTAAACCACAGGAGCCAAGCAAAAATCAACCCCAACACCGACAAGGGCACAGCAGACGCCAAACACACACACACACACCTCCACGTACAACAGGTGTTGGATTTTAAAAGCAGCAGGTAAACATCTTCCTCTAAATCTGTTCCTCTTGGTTGTTGTTGGTGTTGTTGCTGCCGCAGAGGGGGGTGAATATACATTTCCCCCCACTGGACAGGCCAGCTGTCGTCATGTGCAGCAAATGCATCCCAAACTGTCCAGGAAAACCACAACAGTAGAGTAAGACCTCACTTGACGAGTGGTGGGCTTTGTTTGAGCGGTTAACTTCAACAACATAAAACAGAAGATTTCTCAGAAAAGGCTGCCGGAGCAGGTCTGACTGTCTGTCTGACTGACTGTCTGACTGACTGTCTAACTGTTTGACTGACTGTCCGTCTGTCTGACTGTCCGTCTGTCTGACTGACTGTCCGTCTGTCTGACTGACTGTCCGTCTGACTGACTGTCTGACTGACTGACTGTTTGACTGACTGACTGTCTGTCTGACTGACTGACTGTTTGACTGACTGTCCGTCTGTCTGACTGTCTGTCTGACTGACTGTCTGACTGTCTGACTTACTGTTTGACTGACTGACTGTCTGTCTGATTGACTGTTTGACTGACCGTCTGTCTGACTGACTGACTGACTGTTTGACTGACTGACTGTCTGTCTGACTGACTGTTTGACTGACTGTCCGTCTGTCTGACTGTCTGTCTGACTAACTGTCTGACTGACTGTCTGACTGACTGTTTGACTGACTGTCCATCTGTCTGACTGTCTGTCTGACTGACTGTCCGTCTGTCTGACTGTCTGACTGACTGACTGTCTGTCTGACTGTTTGACTGACTGTCCGTCTGTCTGACTGTCTGTCTGACTGACTGTTTGACTGACTGTCCGTCTGTCTGACTGTTTGACTGACTGTCCGTCTGACTGACTGTCTGACTGACTGACCGTCTGTCTGACTGACTGTCTGTCTGTCTGACTGACCGTCTGTCTGACTGACTGACTGACTGTTTGACTGACTGACTGTCTGTCTGACTGACTGTTTGACTGACTGTCCGTCTGTCTGACTGTCTGTCTGACTAACTGTCTGACTGACTGTCTGACTGACTGACTGACTGTCCGTCTGTCTGACTGTCTGTCTGACTGACTGTCCGTCTGTCTGACTGTCTGACTGACTGTCTGTCTGACTGTTTGACTGACTGTCCGTCTGTCTGACTGTCTGTCTGACTGACTGTCTGACTGACTGTCTGTCCACAGAGCTGCAGACAGACGCTACTTAGGGAGGCGACGCTGCACAAAAGAAAAAACAAAGGAACCAAGCTCCGCCTCTTCCCAAAACACACACGAAGTAGAAGTTGGTCTGGATTCACTCACTGAGTGGGTTTGTAGTGTTTATCCTCTGTTTGTTACATTACATGAACAACTGCTGCTCTCCCTCTTTCAAGGCCAAAAAGCTTTTCAGTTAGATTTCATGTAAAGATTCATCACTTTATTGATGAAATTAACACCTTTGTAACATTTAAATGGCTGGATATTGGAAAGCACTTTTTCATTACCAAATAGAATCAGGTTTGATTAAATGATAATTGAAAAAATGAATTGATAATTAAAGTCGCGAGCGCCGTTGTATCAGTGCCCCCTTCTGCCCCGCCTTACACGTCCTTAAACTTCCTAAACCCTGATCAGAGCTGCATGTGATAAATTAATAAAAAAAAGCCCTTCTTTTCAGAATGGCAGCTTTTCTGCTGGTTTTATCTCCATAACAACCGTTTTGTGTTTTGGTCGCCTGGGGGATGTCAAAGAGATCTGTCATTTTTTAGCAAAGAATCAGCAAAAGTAAATGTGGGGATTTCCTTGGACACTGAGGTTTCTGTTCGCCACAACCACCGTCCTTATATGTTCGTATCATGTGTCATATTGTTTTGCTCAGCTGAAGCAAAAGATTCATGAATGAAATGTTCCCAATATTCCAGTAAAAAGTGTGTGAGCAACTAGAGAAAGGCCTTTTTGTGAGCTCGCCACACTAAGGCATTTTTCCCCAGAGGCGCCTTCCAGTGAGGCTTAGAGGAGACAGATCAAAATCTCTAGGAGGAGTTTTAAGTTGTAGCTGGAACTTAAGGGAATTTTTAAGGGGGGTAAATTCAAGATGGCGGCCTTTTCCGAGGTCAAAGATCCACAAAAAAAAAAAACTCTATTGTGGTTGTAGACTGAACTTTGTGTGTGACATTTTGTAAAGAACAAAACATTAGAAAACATTTTCCCTCGATTCCAACAACTTACATGTGTTTTGATTTCGTTACTTCATTTTGGAATATTTTTTGAGCCCTACAAAAGATTTTGGCCTGATTCTTTCCTTTTTGAATGTTTTCTCCTTCTGTGATGTCATGATTGGGGGGGCGGGGGGTTGTACTAAGTGCATGACAGTGGTGGCAGGAGAAAAAAAATTCTGCTCCAAGCCACATAAAGGAAGAATTGCAAAGGTCCTTGCAGTCCAGCTGCAGGTCATGACTCACTTTAGTTCCGTTTAGTTGTAGTGACACGTTTGTTTTAAAGCATCAACATTATGGTTTGGTGTACTTCTTTGTACAAGGTAGTATCTTTTACAATGACTTGACCCAAAGACAGTACCATCACAGGAAGGTAGTCTGAAATTTAAACTATCCATCATAATTAACACATCCAACATTGCATGTTTGACAGTTCTGTTTATTGAACTTTACCTGCTCATGTCTGTAAATCACTATCATTCAAGCAGCATCAACGTGTTTAAACACTGAGTTGATGCTACACTGACTACTGAGTATTCTGCTCCTCACTTCTGATAAAAGCTTTAGGAACAGTTATCGGTGATTAATTCTGTTTTAATTCTGCAGCAAAAAACATTTGACTGACAGGAAATGAGCAGTGTTTACCACTCTAAAACAAAAACTTGTTTAAATGAAGCACAGAACAGCACATCAGCAGCTTGTATGATCATGTATTAAAGGTCCAGATGCTTCCGTTTGTGAGCTGTCCTGAAAGTGATGCTTGGATTGTGTTGAAGAGCGTTAACCAAACCTCACCTTTTCCTCTTCCTCTCTGAGTCATTTGTCCTGGACTTGCTTTGGGGTGTCTTGGTGGTTCCAGATTTGGAAATACTGTCTTCTCTGCGTCGTTTACTGCAATAAAAAGTAACATTTAGTAAATAAACCACATTGAATGAAGTAAAAGCTGTTAACCTTTTTCAGACTTAACAGAACTTTTTCTTAAACTCATATTTTTGAATTGAGCAAAGAAAATTTGTGTAAAACATGAAAATTCTGGCAAGCAGGTTGTTATTATATCTACAGGATTACTAAAATCTCAACTGTGCGCTTTTATGAGACTGGCGGCACTGACTGTGTTGTGTTGCCGTCCAGTTCCTGTTCTTTGAAGGGAGATTGTGATGGCTCTTTGCAGTCCAGTCTGTACTCTCCTCCCGTCTCTGGTTGACCTCCTCGTTGGTTTCCGTTGTATTGCTCTGTGGGAGACCTGGCTTGGGTCGGAGTTAAAGCTGGAGGCTCCACAGCTGGTTCCTGATCTTCCCTGGATAATTCCCGCCACTGGTTCTAAACCGGGACAATGAGTATTAAGATAAGATAAGATAAGATAAGATAAAGCTTTATTGTCATTGTACAGTCACACTTGGTAAAACAGTACAACGAAATTGCAAGAGTCATTAAATTATTGTCATTAAATGTAATCAATGAAAAATTATTACCCTAATTAGAAATGTTTTTGTAGCCCGACCAACATATTTTCTACGTCGAAAATACTATATACTATAATATTTTCCCCTCTGCTCCCAATTCAAATCAATGTCAAATCTGACTTGTTAAAAACACCAAAACGCAATTTTCATTCTTCAAACTGTCTGCAAACGACAGAAATAACAGCTACCTGAATGGACGCGTCCCCCCTAATGAGCTTTGCTCCCTCAAGGACAGCCATGTAGGAGAAACGAAGCTGATCAGGCGTCTGGATCAGACCCATGCGATACTCCCTCATATTCAAGAGGATGCTTTTGATATCCACTGAGAACGGTTCTTTCCTCTTTTCCATCTAGAAAAAACAGGACATGGTACAAGGAAGTATCCATCACCTCTCAGGATTTTGCTTTGTCTGCAGTAGGCTCCTAACAATGTTTATTGCCATTTTCGCATAGCAAAGGTCTGACAATAATATAACTCTATGATATTTTCTCAATTATAATCTTCTGAATGATGTGCAGGGACAAGGTAAGAAAAAGGCAGAACTTACGAGGACCAGGCATGTATCAACTAATGAAAATGTCCCAGAGCGTCCGATCCCGGCGCTGCAGTGGACCACGGCCGGCCCGTGGTCCACCTCCAGTGCTCCCGACTCCCGCACTTTAAAGAGGAAATTAAGAAAAGACGCCGGAGACTCTGGAACTCCAAAATCAGGCCATGTGGTATAATGGAAATGGTAGATTTTCCTCTTCTCTCCAGTCTGTAATAAAATAAAGTATTAAACAAACACAAATGAACTTCTTTGACTTATATTTCTGTTCTTACTTTAAAAAAATACTTTTGCTAGAAATGAACGATACCCGAAAACTATTTTCATAACAAACAATCTACAACTGTTACTTTATTTATTTTTAAAAGCTTTCCATACTTAAAAACTGTGAAATGTTGAAATATGAAACAAAGAGACTCCACATAAAGGCACAAAAACCCTGCAAACCTGCTCTTTGACATTACTATAAACACTTGTGATGCAACAGCCTCCTGAAGCACTGAGGACGTTCTCCTGGATGATGCATTTGCTTACACTCAGATTCTGCAGCTCCAGTATTCTGGTGGTGTAATAAGACTTGATGTCCTCGGATATCAGCGTCACCAAGAAACACGTGTCTTTAAACGCCATCTCTTTCTCCTCAGCCGTGGGCCAGTACGGCGCACATTTTTCCTGTCAGAGGGAGAAAGGAGACATTAGAGGAAAAAAAGATTCCAAAGATCCCGATAAGCTGATGAAGATTTACACCGGATGACAAGCAGATGCCAGCTGACCACTATCAAGAGAGAGAACGATACAATCAGCATTCATACATCCATACAAAGACGTATCAAACTTAACTATTATGTAAAAATAGACATAACTATTTTGGAAAATCAACATAGCAATTGTTAGATCAGTTATCTAAAATATATGCAAATTATTTTCATTAGAAAAATCATATGATTAAAAACAACACTACGTCGGAAAAAATAGACATAACACCTTTCCAAAATTCTTCGTAGCATATGCAGATCAAGTTTTTAAAACATTAGAACAGTCAGACATAACACTATTTTTGGAATATTCATAGCATTCTTTTCATTAGAAAGAATCATGAATCTATTTTTTTTGGAGCAAGTGAAGTGAAATAATTAGAGATCAAATCACTTTAACCATCTTTAATATTGATTGAGCAATTTTATAATGCTAAGGTAATCACGTGAAAAAAAAAGGTCCCTATCCGGTCGATTGTCCAAGGTTGGTATTCCTTCTTCTGCTGCTTGATTGACAGCCATCCTTCTGGTTTTAACAGAGTTTATAAGTTATTTTTGCTGCAATGTCTGCAGACTTAGTTTGTTAAGGTCCATGTCCTTCTGCAGCTGTTATCAGTGTAGCTTCAAGCTGAGGTCAAGTTGTCTGCAGGTCAGAACTCTCTACTGAAAATCAGGGTCACTGTTGACATTTAGATTTAGTGCAAATATAAATGAAAACCAAAATGGTCTTAGAGAAAACAGATCAACTTCATTGGCCATCATTGATGCTGTGGAGGAAACAATAATAATGATTAATTCATAATTGATACTTTATTTATCCCACAATGGGGAAATTCTAGTCTAGCCGCGCCCGGGGGGCAACAGCTGGATGGGGAGAGCGGGAATCGAGCCGCCAAATCTTCGGTTGTTGGACGACCTGTTATACCACCTGAGCTAAACTGCCGTCCTCACAAACGCTCTGGACAAAAACAAATGCAGCTGGAATTTTCATTGACCTACAAAAAGCATTTGATACTCTCAATCAGGACATCCTATTTGACAAACTGGAAGTGTATGGGATAAGAGGACTAGCACTAACTTGGGTCAAAAGCTATCTAACGGGAAGAAAACAATTAGTCAAGATTGATGAATTTACATCAGAAACCAATGAGAAAAGTTGTGGTGTCCCACAAGGATCAAGTCTGGGCCCGCTGCTATTCGTTGTATTTATAAATGATGTATTCAATGTTTCAAAGCTTATGAAACTCATTATTTGCTGATGACACAAACATATTCTATTTTACAGACAATCATTGGGAACTTATCAATGTGGTAAACACAGAGTTAAACAAAATAAAATCATGGATGGATCACAACAAATTATCTTTGAACCATAAAACCATAGTGATGTTTTTTGGAGGCTACAAAGGAGGAACAAACTGAGGGGATGTAGGAACTTCAAGATCAAACTGATAAGAACCACAAAGAAAAGTTTCTGTGTGTCGGTGTGTGGCCCTAAACTTTGGAACGGGTTCAGTAATGAGCTCAAACAATGTTCAAATATTCAAGAAAATGTATAAAGAAACTCTGATTTCAGGATATGAAGATAAGGGGAGTTAAGGATCAACAGGTGTTTGAATAAGTCCAAATCCATGTGTGAACTTGATTGTGGTGAAATAATCAAAGTTCTTTTAATTACAACCAGTGAGTATTCCATTGTAATGTCCATTATTATTATGTGCATGATTACTGAAATGTTTAAATTACAATCAATAATCGATTGATTTTCTTTACTTGATCTGCAATAATTACTAGTCTATTACTGGTAACTTGAAAAGAATCTATCTGATCAGAACTGGATTACAAAAACTATCAAATGAATCAACTCAGTAGAGGTGGGATTATAAAAGCTCGCTTGTCCCACTCATTTTCAAGCATTAACTCAAACTCTACTTATTCTTTAGTTAATGATATCTGTATTTAATTAAGCAAATGTGATTCAAGTGACTTTTTTGTTTTGTTTTAATGTTTTGTTTTGTCTTTTTAATCTATGCATTTCATCGTTTCTGTAATGAGTTTGATAATATGTGTAAATTCTTTATTGCTTTGACTACAATGCTTGAATTAATTTAATAAATCAAATCAAATCAATCAACATGAAAACACCCCCAAGATTAAATCCATTCTCTTGGAGCTCTTGGTCTTCCACTTCCAAGAAATGTTAGTGTACATGTCCCATTACCCAAACAGGAGCCAAGCCAGCTGCTCTACTGAGAAAGAGGGAGGCCAGATGCTTAAGCTGTGAGTGGGTGTTTCATCTGCACAGTGCAGGATGACATGAATTATGACACAAAATGCTGGATCTTGTGAAAGATCCGCATTAATTCTTAACCCGTCAGAACACTGATTTCTAAGCATTTTGGCTAAATCGGGGATCTGCAACCTGAGGCTCTGGAGCCAGACGTGGCTCCTTTACCCCTCCATTGTGGCTCTCTGGTTAAAGACAAATTAAAAAGCGTTTTTGTTTATTACATTACATTTTCTTTACTACTTTTAAACAATAATCAACATTAACCTTAAAGGGACTGAGCTGAAGCATCATGCTTATCAAAGTCCAAGAGACATCTTTTTCAGACAACAAGGGAAACAGTCAGAAGAGTCATTCAACTCATTCACAAACAGTAAAAGCACTAGTATCACTTCACTGACTACAGTTCCCATGAGGCTCCAACAATCCATCAAGTTTCATCCTTTACCAAAGTCGTACAAAAATATTTAGATGGATTTTTAAGTGCCGTGTATCACAGAAAAAGAATTTAAGGTCAACAAGAATTCACACTAAAGGCACACAGGATTATAAAGCAGATTTTTTATTTTTAAAAATCAAGGATTTTAAGTTATGGCCCAAAAATACTGTAAGGGTCGCATGAGTGAAAAAACCCGACGTACCGACCCTTAAACCGCCCAAAGCCATTTTTACCTGCAAATTTAGAACCAAAACCGCCCAATCTGGCAACACTGCTAGCTTCTCTTGTAGAAAAATCATGCTCCCTCCACAGCTCACTGTGACCTTACTTTCTGTTAGGTAGTTAGCCGCTCAGCCCAGTTGAAATTTCAGAATAAAAGCACTTCCATTGCAGCTTTACTTCCGTTGTGAGTTAATGTGTTGTGAGTTATTGTGTTGTGTTGTGAGTTAATGTATTGTGTTGTGAGTTAATGTGTTGTGAGTTAATGTGTTGTGAGTTAATGTGTTGTGTTGTGAGTTATTGTGTTGTGAGTTAATGTATTGTGTTGTGAGTTAATGTATTGTGTTGTGAGTTAATGTGTTGTGTTGTGAGTTAATGTGTTGTGAGTTAATGTGTTGTGTTGTGAGTTAATGTGTTGTGTTGTGAGTTAATGTGTTGTGTTGTGAGTTAATGTGTTGTGTTGTGAGTTAATGTGTGGTGTGTTAAGTTAGGCTACGTTCACACTGCAGGGCTAAATGCTCAATTCCGATTTTTTGAAAAAAATCTGATTTTTTTGCAAGGCCGTTCACTTTCCCAATTACAGTGATCCCTTTCTGTAACGCCGTTTACTTTTCACGGTTTCGCTACTTCACGGATTTGCATTGTGTTCTGCATTCTGATTGGCTAAAAAGTCACTCCGCTTCTTCTCTACGTCAATAACGTTGCAGTTTAATCTGTACATGTACGTTAAACAGCTTGCCAAATTAACATTACGGATGTGCAAATACTCTTGCAATTTCGAGTTTCTCAAAAACCCATATAAAAAAGAGCGACAACAACTGCCTATCACTATGTCCTTCTCCCGAACAAACACAGCTGCACCGCTGGCTTCAAAAGGAGAAAACACTGCAGAGCGGATTCAGGATGCAGCGGCTCAGTCTGCAGATCAGTGAAATACACCTGAGTCACTATTTCTCCGATTTTTTTCATAATCATTTTAAATTTTCTCCCGTTTAATCCAATTACTCGGGTCGCGGTGGGCGGGGCTAATCTCCGCAATTTGAAGCCTTCTGTTCACATTGATGATTCAAATTATTATTTGACAGAACAGTACAGAAGTTATTTGTCGAAAAAAATGTTTCTAAAGTACTTTTATTTGTGAACCAAATGCTTGAGCCTGTAGAATGGTTTCATTCTTTCTTTTCAATGTATAATAGAGTATTAAATTGTATAATAATTGTAAAAAAAATAAAATAAACGTTTCTACTTCACGGATTTTACCTATCACGGGTTCTTTTTGGAATGTAGCCCCCACAAAAAACAAGGGTTTACTGTAAATGCGAATCTTTGTGATTTCCTGTGTGACCGTGAAACGACCCAGAATTGACCCGCATGCGCAGAAGAGTACTCAACGGTGAACGACGTCACTGTTGTTTGCAGAAGTAGCTAACGTTAACAATGGATGTCAACAACAGTGTTGTCAACAGCGGAGCTCTTTTTGCAGTATTAAATTTATTTGCACAAAGGAGCCAGCACAACTACAATCTTCTCATTTTAAGAAGGTATTGGAGCCAGGATTGTCTCACCCACTGTTGTGGAATGGGGATGTGTATGTGCTGGGGCCGCGCGCGTGTGTAAGAGAGAGGAGAAGAGTGCGTTCAGCGAGGTAGAGAATGGGGGGGGCAGTGGGGGCACGCATTCATGTTGTGTGTTAAGGAGGAATGAGAACGGTAATAAAAGAAGGCTTCCTCCAGAATAAATGCTATTGACTTTTTATTAACCCACTCTGGAGAATCTAAGGGTCCAAACGGGGAAGTGAACCCGAAGGAGAATCCGCCTTTGGTCCCCCGCGCTCCTGACTACGGTCGGAGAGGGGAAAAAAAGTCATTGCGGGAATGGGAAATGTTCAACACCACGCTCTGCCATTTTGCTGAAAATGTTTTCAAAAACCGCCCGGTTGCGATAAGAGCCCTCGAGTTTGGCCTGAACAGAGCTGTCACCCCAAATATGAATCCAATCGGTGACCTCGCTTCCCTTCCACTGACTGGTCTCAGCAGCATCTTCCACCATGGTTGATGTTTATGTTCTCGTTCCCGCCTACTTAATTATGAAGTTTGTAGCGGGTGGGATTCATGTGGCCTGGCCGTTCAGACGGAGGTCGCATTTGAAAAGATCGGATACGTATCGGATTCAGGACCACATACCCAAGGCTACGTTCACACTGCAGGGCTTAATGCTCAATTCGGATTTTTTCAAAAAATCCGAATTGTTTGCTAGACCGTTCACATTTCCAAGTAAATCCGAACTTTTGTGATCTCCAGTGTGACCGTGACACGACCCAAACGAGACCCGCATGCGCAGAAGCCAGAAGAATACTCAACGGTGAACGACGTCACTTGTTGTTTGCGGAGCCAACGTTAACAATGGATGTCAACAACAGTGTTGTCAAAAGCGGAGCTCTTTTTGTAATATTAAATTTATTTTCACGAAGGAGCAGCACAATTACAATCTTCTCATTTTAAGAAGGCATTGGAGTCGGGATCGTCTGTACCCACTGTAGTGGAAGAGGAATGTGTATGTGTTGGGCCCGCGCGCCCGCGTGTGTGTGTGTGCAAGCGGGTGCCGCGATAGAGAATAGGGGGGGGGGGGGGGGGGCAGTGTGTGCGCGCATTCATGTTGTGTGTTACGGAGGAAAGATGACGGTAATAAAAGAAGGTTTCCCCCAGAATAAATGCTATGGACTCTTTATTAACCCGTTCTGGAGAATCTAAGGATCAGAACAGGGAGGAGGAGGAGGATCGCCTGGGTCCCCTGCGCTTCTGAGCACGGTGGGAAGGGGAGAAAGAAAAAAAAGTTATCGCGGGAAAGGTTCAACACCACGCTCTGCCATTTAGCTGGAAATTTTTTCAAAAACCGCCCAGTTGCGATCAGAGCCCTGGAGTTTGGCCTGAAAAGAGCGATCACCCCAAATATTAATCCAATCCGTGACCTGCTTCCCTTCCACTGTCTGGTCTCAGCAGCATCGTCCACCATGGTTGATGTTTACGTTCTCGTTCCCGCCTACTTCAACGCAAAATGATGACGTTTGTTGCGTGTCGATGACGTACAGTTCGGAATCAAGTTGCCTGGCCGGTCAGACGGCGGTCGCAATTGAAAAGAACGGCTACAATTCGGAATCAGGACGGCAAATCCACGGGGCCTGGGTCGCAATTGAAAAGATCGGATCTGTGTCATTCAGACTGTCATGAAAAGATCGGAATTGGGCCGCTTAGGGGCAAAAAATTCGGAATTGGGTCGTTTCAGCCTGCAGTGTGAACGTAGCCCAAGTGGCCTGGGTCGCATTTGAAAAGATTGGATCTGTGTCGTTCAGACTGTCATGAAAAGATCAGATGCAGGTCGCCTCAGGGCAAAAAAAATTGGAATTGGGTCGTTTCAGCCTGCGGTGTGAACGTAGCCTTAATATGTTGTGTTGTGAGTTAATGTGTTGTGTGTTGAGTTAATGTGTTGTGTGTTGAGTTAATGTGTTGTGTGTTAAGTTAATGTGTTGTGTAGTGATTTAATGTGTTGTGTGTTAAGTTGATGTGTTGTGAGTTAGTGTTTTGTGTTGTGAGTTAGTGTTTTGTGTTGTGAGTTAATGTGTTGTGTGTTAAGTTAATGTGTTGTGTAATGTGTTGTGTTGTCATTTAATGTGTTGTGAGTTAATGTGTTGTGCTTTGAGTTAATGTGTTGTGTTGTGAGTTAATGTGTTATGTGTTACTCTGTTGTGAGTTAATGTGTTGTGTGTTAAGTTATTGTGTGGTGTTGTGACCCTTCTGGACCACCATAAATTAAAATTTGAATTCTTTCTGTTTGGCAAAACTTGCATCCTCATATTTACCATCTCAACAGAATTTCTGCCCCAACGATAAAAAACAGCTGACTATGAACGCTTGTAGAGATCAGAGTAGGTTGTGTTTGATTTGTCTGAATGATGGTAAAAAACCAACAACGGATGTGTAGCTGTGGAGTAAACGGTCTACATATGACATGTGGTCTGTGGCGTGGACGGTTAAAACAGAATTCAATAATGAAATATTTACATGCTTACCGATCCTTTCTCTATCACCCTGTTGAGCATGATGACTGCTTTGGTCTTCTGTTCCCAGATCATGAGCCAAAAGTGGCCACAGGTATTCCTAAGGGGGCCCTGCAGATAAATTAAAATGCAATCAGAAGAAAAAGACAGAAAAAGAAGGATTCTGTCAGCAGATGAGGCCAAGAACTGGAGTCCCTTGATTAGTTAGATGTGCAAAATAAAGAAATCTTCCAAGACTTTTTAAAACAACTGCTCTATATTCTATAGTTAACTATTTAAATTGATTTTGTGAAACTAATATTCCTGAATAAACCCCCAAAAAAGTATTTTTAATTCATTAAATTATGTCTGATCACTTTTATTGGACTTTTTAACACCTTCACCAAACCACATGACTCATCTCCAACCCACATTTAATAAAAAAAACACCAACTAAAATACACGTTTAACTGTGTCGCAACTCCAGCATAGGTGACTGAACTAAGAGTATTGCACGTGGCTCCTTTGAGAGCGTTTACGTGCACAACCTCCCACAAAAGTGTCCTTGTTTCTTTAAAAATAAATAAAAAAAGCTGCAAACAACAGCAACTCTCACTGAATTGAAACCATATTTGCATCGTGAGCAACAGCTTTTGGTAATGAAAAAAAAAACAACATACCGTAACTCTGATTTTTGTTCTCCTTTTTCTGTGATTGCAGTGTGGTTTGTTTTTTTCTTTAGTATTAGTGTACCGGTAACCAAAATGAGAATTTGAGACCTACGACAGATTTCACTTCGACAAAGAAAGTAAACAATCAACGACAACAAACTAGCATCCTATCCCCATAAAATCTTTCATAATAGCCACAAGTTGTTAGCAATTTGGTGTAAAATCCACATTCACAGTAGAATAGAATAGAATAGAATAGAATAGAATAGAATAGAATAGAAATGTATTGGTCCCACAAAGGGGACAATACCTAACATGTATTATTTCACATGTATTAACAATACAAAATAGTAAAAATGTGTAAATATGTCATTTTTATTTACATCCTCATAAATTGTTTTGATAAATTGAGCAAAAGAATTTAAAAAAATGACAGTAAAGGGAAATTAGATTTAACAAGTCCCCAGAATTGACAAATCTTTGTGAGATTTACACTATTCCATCTCTAATCTGTACTTATAACTTTTCATATAATGTTAAGACCAAAATCTGACTTTTTTTTCTTTCTTTTTTTAGTTTCTTCAATAAACATGTGGAACCCTGAAGTCACATGACCAGAGCTGAGAATAAACTCTCAGGAAAGGAAGTCAGGCCTGCAGTGTCTAACGACTCTAATGAATTCATTTATGAGTCCAAAATAGACTCAGAATAACAGACTTGTTTTTTACATCAACAGTGTCGTCTGATTATCAACTACATCAATCAACAGTTTTAAACCCACACAACAGAGCTGTCCAGAGTAGTTCACCTCAGCTCACCTGAGTTAGTATGTAACTTCTCTGCGCTTCCTCCATCACCACCAGACTTGCATTAATGTAGTCATTTTCTGTGTTCTCTAGCTTGACTCTGCTGTGATCGACTGCAAGACGCACAAATTGGTTGCAAGTTCATAGGAACGGTTAGAAATTCACACAAACATCTGGCGGTAAACAGTTTGGACTTTTCTACATGTTTACCCACATGGACTGACGTCTCGGTATCTGTTCCTGTTGCGATTCTCCGGATATTTCGCTACTTTGTACGAGCACTCGTGGGACTGATTCCGGATTTCCTGGAAGACAGAAAGGTGGATTAGGACAAACATAAAAGAACACAAACTACTGTAAATCTTTGTCCTCCCTTTTTTCTTTATTCATTCATCTTCTAAACCCGTTTTGACCCTTTCGGGGTCACAGAGCTGCCGGAGCCCATCCCGGCCACTCGTAGGCGAAGGCAGAGCACACCCTGGGACACTCACATTCACACCATGAAGCATGTTTTTGGACAGTGGGAGGAAGCCGGAGTCCCCGGAGAAAACCCACGCATGCATGGGGAGAACATGCATACTCCACACACAAAGGCCCCCCATTGATGTTGTGTTTCCAGACCCCCAGCTGGGACTTGAACCAGGGGCCTTCTTGCTATTAGGCACCAAGCCTTTATTATTATTTTTTAATGGTAGTTTGAGGTTGTTAGTATGTGTGCACACAGCAGAGTCAAAATACTAAAGGCAAAGTACAACTAACTAGCATGCCAGAAATTCACATGAACACACTGAAGCTATGGTCATCTTTCAACCATTTTCAAAGAGATCCCAGTGGTCTTTTAATTAGGATTATTATTTTCGTCGTCTTGTAGGACATAGTTTCTCCAGCGCAGCAGCAGTTCATTAAAAGTTTACGTCCGAGTTGTGGGTGGGACAGATGGCACGGAGTAAGCCTGTCCCTTTCCTATCATCCTTTTGTTACCCTCTCTCCCACTAGCTTACAGCCCCTCACAACCCCAACCTAACACTCCCCAGTGCAACAAAAATTGGCGAGCAACACCAGAGCTATCCATCTGTCAGCTAGATCCAGATTCCAGCTCAGACCAGGAAAACAAAGACATGCATGGATCTAGGTGTCTCCAAGCGGATGCATCAGAATGGAGCAGAGCAGGGAGCTTGTGGCCTGCCCAACGTATTTTCTACATTACAATACAATCTTTTTCAAACTGCCTTATTGTCTACTCCTGATTTAACAACAATTTGAGTAAAACAAATACTCAGAAATTCAATTTCAAGCTTAACTTTCTCTATATATGTTCTCCCATCATAAGAAAAATGCCAGAAGAACATGTTAAAAACACAGTTTTCATCAGAGTGGGTCTTTAGACACTTAGAGAGAGCCGCTTATCAGAGTGTTTAATTTCATGCATCTGTGGTGATCATTTATTTATTAGTTTATACTTAAAATTCTAGAAACTAAACAAATATCTTTGTTTAATCTAAGACTTTTTTTTTCAAATATTTTAACATTGTTTATCCATTTATTCAAGCAATGTCTTTGCTATGTTTATGTCCATCTGTGGCATATTTTCTGAAGACCAACAACAGCTCCTAATGTTATGACACATCAATAGGATCAGTTTTATGACCTGTTGTTTTGATAGTTCACTATATTGATCCCAGCTTCATTTGACACCATCTCTACTTTTTTAAAAAAATTTTTAGAAGACCCATTTAGATTATTTAAACATGAGGTCATGTGATGTAACCATGCAAATAAGCAAGACATGTTTAATTCTTGGGGCTCAATATGCAAATTGATGCGTACAGTTTTTTGGGGGGAAACACCAAAAACTTTTTTTGTGCTTATTTTTCTGTTATTTTTTCATGTGTCTCGTTTTTAAGCATTTGATTGACATGTTTGTGAAGTCATGTAGTTCTGATCTGCAGTGTGTGTGACCGGCGACGCAAAACAAACGTCTTCAGTACGCAGGAAATCAGCGTTTGAATCGCGAAAAAACCAGAAACAAAGTGATAAACACTGCATTACCCAAAGCAAAATCCCATAACTGGACTCAAACGGAAAATGTATGAGTCACTGATCACTGTGAGAGCTTTAACCATATCAACAAGAACAAGCTTATAGATTAAATTTAGCTGTATAAAGCTGTATGACACAAACAAACTCAAGAAGCTAACATACTGAGTTTAGTGTTTTCTGACGATCAAAGAAAATTACCAGTGTCTACAAAATTGAGTTTTAAAACAGGCTTACGAAATCAGGAAATATATCATCAAATTGCAGGCACGAGTTGCGAGCTTGCTAAAAAAGAATTGCGCGCTCTCGGCGCAAAACGCATTTAGCTTTGTGCTACAGGCTACACACATGCTAACAGACACTCACGGAGTACAGTTTTCGCCACCGGCCTTCTGAGTCTATGTCGTCGAAATCCTTGTCCATTTTCACCGAGGCAACTTCTGTATGTTCCATATGAACCAGGGTTAACTAACTATTTCATTGTCTCCCTCATTACTTTATCAGATAACAAAATTTTAGCTTAAAATGTTACTGCTTCCCTACTTTAGCCGTACGTCTGCCCGTTATCTGGTCAGTCCAGTTGTCAGTCAGTGAAGATACTTGTACGCATGCGCAAGATAATGCCCCCTAGCTGTCAACCTTCGAACTTCAGCTTACTTCCTTCAACTACAAAAAACGACTACAAAACCTAGAAGTCATCTGACACCTTTACGGAAATTAAATATGCTTCCTGGCATGTGTGTGAAGCGCACTGAATTTGTTTATAACCGAAACAAAAAGCTGTCACTGTTTCCCATAAACCGATTGCAACCTTGAGTTAACAGTAAGAGGGCAAACACAATTTCTCAAAATAATATGAGAACAGGAGACATTTCCCCACAGACGTGTCAGACACACACATATATATATATATATATATATATATATATATATATATATATATATATATATATATATATATAATTATTATTATTATATATTATATATATATATATATATATATATATTATTATATATATATATTATCTATTTTTCTATTTAGCTTTTCTTAAAACACTGTAGAAATGCTGGTCACCAAAAAACGAACTATTATTATTAATATCTATTTCAAATTTAGTAATGCAGCAGCAAAAAAATTAAAATGTTTAGATTGCTGTACTAGATATTGACTTTACTGTCTTACCAAGACCCTCTCTTAACTTTTTCTACCAGAAGACAAGCACAATAAATAGAACGTAACATTCGAATACAATGAAACTGTTGACTGTCTCTTCATTGAAGTTTGGTTTGGACCACGTCAAAAATGATTATTCTTTGAAATATATTTTTTTTTCTGTCAAAGACCCCAAAATGTTGTGTGTGTGGGTTGGCGGGGGGATGAGAGACATAAATGACGAAAACCATTTAATTAGTTAAAATATATATGTGTATTTCAAAACATTCACCAACAACAAAAAAATAAAAACTATAGAGTAAAGCGAAAAAAGAAAAAAGAAATTCCGCCAAACACAAGAGATATGGTAACTTAATGAAGTCAAAAACTAATACACATCAAACTAATAAATAAAATAAATCCCCAACTTTAAAATGAATACTTTATAATCAATTTGAGACAATGACTGATAAAAATACACACTTTTGCCAGGATTATTTTCATTATGAACCAATGCAGGCTCAAAAGTATTAAGTATTTTTGCTAGATAATTTGTAAAGGTGTATTTACTGACCAGCTCCTTCAGCACACGACTGTTGCACCCTCAGTGTAAGAAGGAGCGCTACCGCAGGTCATTCCTCCCCACAGCCATCAGACTGTACAACACTGTGTCAAAGTGACACTCCACGGTCCCAGGGGTGTTTTTTCTGTTTAGTCATTGATTCATTTACTTTTGTTGTAGTTGTTGTTTTTCAATTTTAAATTGTTTTTTGTTCCTGAACAGTTGTTTGTTTTTGTTTTTGGTGTGAACTTCATTAGTTATTTCTGTATTTTGAAAAAATTTGTAATGTTTTTTTTACAGTTTACATGTTTTGCAGACCGCATGTTTTTTACACTTTTGCAGCTGTATTTATTTAATATTTATTTCTTTATTTAATAAGAATCTCATTTTTGATAATAATTTTTCATAATAATTTTAGTAATATTTTTAATTATCTAATATAAATGTCATTTGTGATGTCCTTTATTGATGTTATATTATATAGATTATTTCTGAATGTCGTGTTGCTGCCACAGAAATGAAATTTCCCCATTGTGGGATTAATAAAGTCATCTATCTATCTAATTATGTTTTAGATGAATTTTATAAAAGTCACAGAAAGAATTATTGCATGTTTGCACATTTGAAAAAAGCGGTTTCGAGAATTTCAACCTGAAAAAACGAATGAAGCGACTTGTAAACTGTATGAGGGTTAATTCTTGTGTAATTAATAAACTTCGTGATTTTTTTTAAATGGTATTTGTGACTTTTAACGCCACGTCATATATGCATTTTGCATTTAAATCATATTCTATTTGAGTAAATATTTTAAAAGTAATTTTAAATATTATTAACAATCTGCTTATAATATCAAAGCCTAAATTGAAGCAAAACAATGAAAGTTTGATGCTCCAAACTTTCATTGTTCATTAATGACAATGACATATAAATGAATCTTGATCTTGATGGAGGCCGTGATAAGGATAAATTGACATGTCAGCTGTCATTCATAATCTGTAGTACGCCATCAGGACATTGTAAAGTGAAAACAAAGGAATGTAGGATGATTTTAGCCTGTGTGAAAATAGCCTTTAATGGCCACTAGATGGCTTATTTGCACCACAGGACAACTGCCAAATCCTTCCGTCAAGTTACCAGTGGTCATTCTGGAAAGTTATTTTTAGGAATAAAAGCACCATTTTATTTTTGTTTATTTTTTCTGGCTTCTAAATTTAAAATATAATGTAAAGTTAAGCATAAAATGTTTGTTTTTATTTGCTCAAAACACGATGAGCTTAAAAATGGATAAAATAAAATAAACAAAAAAAAATAAGACAACAAAACTGAACTTTAGATTAGATTTGCTTTATTGTCATTGTGCATATAGTACAATGAGATTGAGTGATTTTTAGAGATTTTAGTGATTTCCTTCCCTTTTCTTCCCTCATCTTCTTTTTCGTCCGGTCCATCAAAAATGTTACAAATATAATTATTATAAATAAAGTTTAGTCTTAATTACAAAGGTGGTTTATTTAAATGTATACCTTGTGTGTCAGAAGATTTATACGGAAGAGGATTAGGGCCAAAGAGAAAGAAAAAAAAAAGGTAATAGAAAATTCTGACTTTGATCTCACAATTCTGACTTTAAACTCAGAATTCTGACTTTATTCTCAGAATTCTGACTTTAAACTCAGAATTCTGAGAATAAAGTCAGAATTCTGATAATAATAATAATAATAATAATAATAATGATAATAATAAATAAATAAACTGTGCCCTGTAACGTTTGTAGCGGCGCCGACAGGCATGGCGCTAGCTTCACTAATGTGGGTGCTAATATGTTTAAAAAATAGTCAGCATATTCCTGCGGTTCTCTGTTACGCGAAGAAGAAACGGCAGTTGACGTGGAGACGGAATGCTACTCTGGGGTGTCACATGACACCCCCCCCCCCCCCCCCCCCCCCCCGTGGTGTTGTATTAAATGATATGAAAGGGGATGATTCAGTAACGGGGCACCATCGTATGCAGTGTTAGCCAATGAGATAGTAAAAAAGAGAGAAGGTGTCACGTGACGAGAAGGCGGAAAACTGAATGCTATTGTAATGCAGTGTAATAATCGGTGGGTATCACGTAGTTACAAAACACGACAATCTGCAACTTAGACAAATGTCAAGAGTATTTTCTGAAGGCTATAAAAACTGAGATTATAAGGTAGTTCATATACGGTCACAATGGGGGTGCTGAACGTGTCAAAACACAGACAGACAGAGCCCTTCGATTCTGACGGTAAAACCTTCATATCGTAGATTAAATAAACTACAACTTAAAACTCAGTAAAACTGTTGTTTGTGCTCCAGGTACACATATTAACCCTGATACATTAGCAGCATTCTGCATATTAAAAAAATGACTTCATATCTGTGTGGACGTCTGATAGCTGCTGCAAAATGCTAGCATAGCCTGCTGCCCTTTCATTTACAACATCCATTTTAAAACAATGTCTTGTTTTACTTACCTTCTCCTCGTCCATAAGTAAAATTACCTCCTCCGGTAGGCCTCGAGCACGCAAAAAGTCACGTCACCCTTGTGCTATCCTAGGCACATTGGGAGTTGGGTCATCTAGACCAGTGTTTTTCAACCAGTGTCCCGCGGCACACTAGTGTGCCGTGGGAGATGGTCAAGTGTGCCGTGGAGAAATTGCCCTCATTAGCTGATTTAACAACATTTTCCATCTCCAGGATTTCAGCTCTCTGTTCATCCAAACAGGCCCTGATAAAACACTGAGTAGTTAGGAATATAAAAGATCCTAAAATACTTTTTCTTTGCGTTTATTTTATTTTATTAAAGACATTTTGATAAGAATGACGTTACCACGACTCAGCTGCAGCTCCGGCTGTATTTTGGAAAAGTCCCGTCCCTTTAACTGTCTCCACCAATCATTCTTGGGGAGCTTAATCACATGTCATCAGTCTGACCAATCAGAAGTGGTTAAAGTCTTCACTTCCTTGTCCCGATTTAGCTCGTAAAGTCGCTCAGTTCTAACAAAAATAGCAGCTAAAGCTCGTCTTTAGCGGTGTAGCTTTCCACAGAGTCCGTTATCAGACCGTGGAACAAGTGAACACATCAATGAAGCTCCGAAAAGCGATCTCCGCCGGCCGTTTTATGCACTACATCTCCCATGATGCATTGGGTTGAGAGAGTGACAGCGCACAAGGAGATCTGTTGTTAAACGTCTTGAAACCAACGAACACACTTCAAACTGTTTTTAAATCTTCTAACTTAACTTTTATTGCATCTTTTAGAAAAAAACAGCTGCAGTTTCCAGCTTTTTCTGCAATAATTATCTCAAAAATGCATGTGAGACTGTGGAGGGAGGGGCTGTAGATCAATACAGACTGAGTTTCTCCTTTTTTTTAAATTTTTGGATGCTGGTGTGCCGCGGGATTTTTTTTAAGGTTAAAGTGTGCCGTGGCTACGAAAAGGTTGAAAAACACTGATCTAGACCCACTAGACAGTGCGCTGAACCTTTTTTCTTCAATGATTTGTGATCTTCACTGGTGTCCATGGATTACATGAAATCTTTCCACTTTGATCCACCTTTGTCATGGTAGGGAGAACACGTCGATGCAAGCGTTGGGTCATCTAAGATAGTACGAGGGTTAAAGACGACATTTTTGATAGACTCCTGAGTCCTGCAGCTCCTCGAAATCTGCACTGCCTGTGCTGAAGGAAGTGGCTCACAGGCTCCTATAATTCTGAGATTAAAGTCAGAATTCTGACTTTATTCTCATAATTCTGACTTTAATCTCAGAATTCTGACTTTAAACTCAGAGTTCTGAGAATAAAGTCAGAATTCTGAGATCAAAGTTAGAATTCTGAGTTTAAAGGCAGAATTTTCTATGGCCTTTTTTTTTCTTTCTCCACGGCCCTTATCCTCTTCCGTAGATTCACAACCCCTACTGGAAAAGTAAAATATGTCCAACACAAGAGCCCTTCGGCTTTCATCTGTTTGTTTAGCTGTTGAACAGGACAAGTTTTAAAAAAGAAATTATATAAATAAATTTAGAATAATGAAATAATTATTTTTAAAAAATCCTGTCATTGCGCATCATCCCTCTTGTATTAAAAATGTGAAATTTGCCATTTCAAAGTGAAGCAAACAATAAACTAATTTTCAGTCTATTTATTTAGTTCACTGGGGAAAGTTAATATCGAACATTTATTTGCAATTTACGAATGTCAGGACACGGGCTCCGTACAGTAGCAATTGATACACTTGAGTAAAAACATTTGAGAATACATGTAAATAGACTGAAAATATGATTTTCTTAAAACAAACAGTAATGCTACAAAAAATACATATATGTAATCTGGTACACGAAAAACCACATGAAGAATAAATAAACAAAAGTTGAATAAACAATCCAAAACATTTTATTCCTTTAAATTAAGACAAGTACATCGTTAAGCACGTAGGGGGAAAAAAACTAGCTAAGGCTTTTGTTTTGAAAAGAGAAGTTCATAACCGGAAGTGTCGGTGTTGTTTTGAGTATATTTCCTTACGTGGTGGCTTGATGACAACAGTCGGAGTCGGGAAGTGTACCTTAGCTGAAGTTTTGTGTTACATATTTTTTTTCCAACCTTCTTTGTGAGATGGACACAATAATATACATTTTTTTGCTGTGAAGTAACAAGAGATGGGGCGAAATAAAACGGTACGTGTTCGCGAAACCGACTTTCTAAAGTCAGCACTAGCTAACAACAGTTATGAACAGAACTTCTTCCTCTTCGAGGGTGTTCATCATGAGCTAGCTTTGTTAGCCTGTACATTTCTTTCGTCTAACTTCACTTTGGGTTGAAACCAGTTCTTCGGTAACACCGAATAAAGTTTTACCACTCCTAAATATTGTTTTGATAACAGTGGATATAATAGTTTCTTTTTCGGCTAACATCTTAGTATAGCTGGTCAGAAGCAGCAAGTCTCTGGTGATTAAAGTTAGTAGCTTCCTGCTACAAATCTCGGTGTCGTAGCTAGTAGGTTAGCCTGGTTTAGCTCGTTAGGCTCTAAATCAACATTCTTTCCCTCTTTTCTGATCGGCGTTATTTAGTCACTTCTCGCTGATAAACGTTCAGGGATTTTTTTAAAGAAAGGGATTAATTTAATGGTAAATTTATTTATTTTTGACTGAATAACCCAGTATGTTAGTCCTACATCTTATCTGTACTGTATATGGCTGTTGAAATCAGTAGCCATTGGGTGTTTAAAGTGATGAGTCATAAATTCTTTTAACTTGTTGAAACAATTTAGTATTCAGTGTACTCTTGTTTGTCATGCTGTCAAAATGTATTGAATGGTTGCCATTTAATTAGTAGAAATGTTCCAATAATGTCTTTCTGTTGATTCACTTGAGTAGTTCTGGGTTAAAAAAAATAAAGTAAGAGACAGACATAAACACTCTTTCACCCCATGTTTGAGTTCCTAGTACATTCGGGGCAGTTTATTTTGCTGTTTCCTTGCTATTCTGGGTAAAAACCTTTCTGGAAGAATACTACAGTGTAATTGATTAGGAGATTTGATATGATTAGGACCCCCAAATTTTTTTCTGAGCAGAATTTCATTTCCTTTAGCACTGATGGAATTAAATGTAACCATTAGAATCAATTTACAAAAGCACCATTTTTTGTTAATAAAAGTGTTGAAAACAACCACTCACATGCTGCCACTCTCCCTTAGAGAAGTAACTCGGGTATGTTATACTTCAGACATGGCGACTTCAGGCAGTGAGTCACCGTCATAAAGTTAGTCATTCACCTGTTTAGAAAGGACCTTTGATTGTATCAGACGAGAGCTGTTTGCTCAGAGAGGACTAAAACGCTGAAACTTTTTTTTTTTTAAGCCTTGTTTGGAAATTTTAAAGCAAAATAATAAACTAAAGAAATTTGTAAAATTAATCTTCAGTTTGAATACAACTTAATATAAAACAAAGAAATTGTTAATTTACTCTAATCCAGTCAGTTATTTGGCTTTTACCTTTGGATTACATTCTTTTTCTTTTATACGGACATTTTTTTTAGTATACCGGTAAGTGTTTTTATGAGTCAATCTACATTTTTACAAAAGAAATATACAGAGTAGGGCTGCACGATATGAGGAAAACCCGTGATGTGCGATATTAGTGATCAATATTGCGATGACAATATTACTTGACAAATAGCAAAACATCTAAATGCATCATTTCCAGGTTGCATTTTTTTCAAAGGAAAAATGCAAACATAACTTAATTTAAATAAGAGTCAACATTGCTTAAATTATACTCCAAATGACCCTGGTCTACATAGGAGGTGGGCATCTAACATCAAAGAAGTCCATCTGATTGGTCAAATTGGCTTTATTTTATCCGTTAAAAGCTCCCATTGGATTGTTTTAGCAGATTTAAGGGAACCATTTATTGTAATTTTCACCATCTTTTGCGATATGCATATTGCAAAGATTGATATTGCGATAACGATAAATTTGCAATTTATTGTGCAGGCCTAGTACAGAATATTATGCTTTATTTATTTATTACAAATAAACAATATACTTTTCTAAGCAGTTTTAAATAGTCTTATATCATCCAAAATCAATTTTCTGAGGTTTTAGTGTATTGTAATGTACATACCTCACAAATAGAAAGCGATATTTTGATCTGTTTGTGTATTTTTGAGTATTCCTGTAAAACAGGCTATCTGAGCACCGGCCCCTCACAATCCACGAAAAAAAAACTATCAGGTTCCAGCATCGTGATGTAGGCCAGTGAGGAACAGCCCCTTCCAGGAAAAGTCTGTGTTGCCAAAATTCTGCGTTGTGATTGGCCAAACTCTTCCTTTTTATATGCACAAAATGCACATCTGTCTTTGCAAAAGTTCGGATGTTTTTTTTTTTTCCGTGGGCAAGACGGACGTGCCGTCTATTATGATGTCATGAAATGGGCGGTACCCATAAGGAGCAAAAAGGCGGTGCCTCGGAGATTGAGGCACCGCGGAAATATGAGCTGCGGAAAAATCCAATATTTCATTAAAAGAATAGGTCTTTTCTTTTCCAAAGGTAATATATTATCCTACACATGGATATTTACTATAAAAGGCTTAGGAATAGCGTGATGTAGGCGGTTTAAGTGGTGAAGCATCTACCATCATGTGGGAAAAGGATTTCCAACTGTTTTTGTTTGGCAAAAAAACTATAGGTAACTGAAATAGTAGCTTCTTTGGCTTTTGACTTTGCTTTTATACAGCTGTCCTACAAGGTGACCTGCTGTTTGTTCCATACAATAACTATCACTTTTTAAAAAAATTAACTGCAGTCTGCTTTCCAGGTTGAGCAAAATGTTTGCATAAAATTATTTACACGCCTAGGTAAAGTATCAAAAGATCTGTGGCTTGCTTTGTAAGAATTTCTGTAAGGCGACCTTGGGTGTCTAGAAAGGCGCCATATAAATAAAATTCATTATTATTGTTATTATTTCTGGACAAATCTTCAAATGCTGCTTTTACGCATTGCTGAATATAAACTCTATCTAGATATACAAAACTAGAACTTGAATATCTATGTAAACTACTTACATTTGAATATTGTTGAGAGCCCAGTTCAGTTTGCATTTTTTCATTGGGAAAAAAGGTATTCATCCAAAACACATGACAATTACATTATTTAAATTGCTATCAAAAACTGTTTTAATGGACTGCTTAAGTAAAAATTGAATAATTACCCGTAGTAGACCTGACAATCTCTCATTGCACACTAGTGTGGCTTGGCACAGTGATGAAACGCTTGTTTACTGCACTGACAGTTCATCTCTTGCCTCATCTTACTGTCCCAGATTTAGTGGAGAGCTCTTTGCCCCATTGGCCTTACTATTTAGTGAGTGATGATATGAACGTTGGAGGCCTTTACCCTCTGCTTTTGCTTTTCCCGACTCTTTGCTGAATATCAGACGCTCATTTTTTAATACGTTTGTTTCGGTCACATGGTAAAAATGGAGTATAGGGTTAAGTTTACACCTGATGAGTTCTGGAAGGCCTTTTTTTATTGTCATCAGCTAGAATGTACCCCTGTGTGTGTGTGTGTGTGTGTGTGCTTTCGTTAATATCTCAGCGCATTGTATAAACAAAGGTTATGCAATAACGGTAGCTTTTCTTCCAGTATCAGCAGCGTACTGTAGTCTGAGGCCTTTTCAATTAAAAGCATTGTCACAATCAGGAAGCCGGCCTTCACTCTGGAATGCGAGCGGACATTAGTGTACGTGAGGAACACTGTTCGCCAATCATTTCCAGTCTTGGAAGTCTCATTGTAAGCAAGAGTGGGATTGTGTATTATTAGCCGCCAGCACTGAGAAGTAATGTAGCAAGGTATTTTTAACACCAAAAATTATTCATTCTAATGTTAAATTATTCAAAATATTGTATCTATTAGGAGTTAAGAGAGTTTGTAAAGACAGTTAAAGATAAACCAAATGTAGGATCAGAAAGCATTCAAAAATAGTTAATGTGGTTGCATAATCTGAAAAATACACATTTATTGGCAGACGACATTGTGACATGGCATTTTTTCATAGCTGCTGCTGACATCTCAGCCGCGGAAATGATGCGTTTTGTTTCATCAGGTTAAGTTTTTGCTCTGTTTTACAAATGCCCCTCCTGAAAAAGGGAAGTAAAGCCTAAAGGCTTGTTAATGTTCCAGTTATCTCCAGATTACCCCAAAAGTCTGAATAAAAGTTTGGCTTTCGTTAATGGCGACTGAAAACAAAATGTATTGTTGTTGTTGTTGAGTGGAAAACAAAACCTAATCACACATTGTACTCAAGTGCTTTTTCAGTGCTTGTTAGATTATTTTACAGGGTAATTTTTTTGTTATTATTTTACATTAGATCGCAACATTTCACATTAGGGCTGCACGATATGAGGAAAACTCGCGATATGCGATACTAGAGATTAATATTGCGATAACGGTATAATTTGCGGTATATAAACAAATGACAAAATACCCAAAAACATCATTCCCATTTCATTGCAACAGTTTAAAAATTATACTCCAAATGACACTCGTCGACATAGGAGACAAATATCTAACATAATAGGCCTCTATCCAATTGGTCAACAACGTTAAGGCGTCCATCAGACTGGTCAAATGTATAAAAGGATTTATTCGATTTGTTAAATGCTTCAAGCTGCCATAAGGTTGTTTTAACACATTTAAGGTTTACGATTTATTGCGATTTTCGCTGTCTTTTGCGATATGCATATTGCAGAGCTGGATATTGCGATAACGATAAATTTGCGGTATATTGTGCAGGCCTATTTCACATACTTTATCCCAAATGACTTTAAAAATAAATAAAAAGGAAATGGAATTTTTGTTGGGGCAAATCAATCCAAAGAGCTGGTTTGTGGCAACGATTGGGGTCAAAATCCAAATACTGGTGTTAAGATTTTGAAATAATTAAGGTAATGTTGTTAATCTACAAGAGAATTTTCACAACTGAAACTTCACACACATAAAATACTTGACTTTAAATAATAAGCAGACAGGAGGTGTTTTTTAGTTACACAGCAAATTTAATTATCATATGTTTCTAAAAATGACCAGTTGACGTTAACAATTACTCAGTCAGCAAATTAACATTTTGGGTTTGTGGCAACCAAAGACTGTGTTCATGACTTGTCATTTACTTAAATGGGCTTGTAAACATTTATTTTATTTAAACAGAGATGTACTATCATTTTATACGAATGTTTCTATATGAAATAATTAAATGTTGGGCATGTAGTTCTGGCATAGTAAGTACTTAAAGAATCTAGATCATGAAAACGAGAGAAAACATGTTCAAACAACAAACTACACTTGGCATGAACAGATTCTCTTGTTCTACTTAAAGGGAAAGTAAAGTAAAGTATTCATCCTACTCATCTCATGTCAAATTAGTTATAGGGCTAGGTTTTAAATAACTAAAAAATGAAAATGAATAGATTTCCCTTTTTGATGCAAACTCTGCTTTTAGCGAGTTTTAACCTCAGAAATAATGATTTTATGAAATAAAAGTTCCACTTTGTTTAGTTAATTTATTAAAAATAAATTCTTTTTTTTAAACTCAGTTTTAACTGGAAATTTGAAAAATAATTACGATTGAATTGTTAAAAATCAAATCAATTTGGAATTTTGGCAGTGAAACCCAGCTCTAGAACCAAATGAAATGCATCCAAACAGATTTATTCACACATTTCAAAAAGGTTTTACATTTTATAATGATTTTCCCTCAATTATATTATCAGTGCTGTCAGATTCTTTAATATTTGATGTCTATTGGCTCACAGAGGGACATATTCTTATCTCCTTAATGTCTTGGTTTCCTGTAATCTCCAAACATCAATGTCTGTGTTTGCTATTTATTAATGTTTTTGAGAGAATCTTATCCTGCAACACAAAACAATGACTTGATTGTAGTGAATGTATGCCATGGCTTGATTTGTTTAAATTGCTGTCATTGAATTATGGCAAATTCAGTGAAGAATGGATAATATTTGTTTTGAAAACACAACATTATTTTGAGAAATATTGTTGAAGTTGGGGCGGAAATTATAGCTCTTGTGCAGGACAAACTGTTCATTCACTCTTTAGAAAAAACGTTTTTGTTTGTTATTCCACAACACTAACCTTTGTGCAATCGCGTGTGTAGTCTATGGAAGCATTTGTTTCTCATAATTGAAAATAAAAGTCATTACCAGAAATTCTTTTTCATTTTCATAATGAAGCTGCGTCGTTCGTCTGCCCCCTGGAAATGCTGACGGGAAATTAATGATGCAAAACTTTGGTGGATGTGAAAACGAAAATGCAATCCCCTCTTTGCTTTATCACTTTAAGTATGTCACAGAATAAGCGGTGTTGAAGAAGAAAATGAAAAAGCATTTTGATGGATTGATTCTTTTTAATTTTATTTTTGAGTCAATTGATGATAATGAAAAAGCATTTCTGTTAATCCATTTTAATTGTCAAATTAAATATTTCTAATTGAATTTTGCTACACATTTACTTAAGAACTTTTTGAAAACGAAATGTCAAATACCATTTTCATTATCATTTTAATTAAGTGACCGAATGAGCCATTGTTGAAGTAGAAAATGAAAAAGCTGTTTGGCGGATTGATTTTTATTTTAATTTTATTTTTGAGTCAACAAACATCTTCGTTGTGGAAATTTAAAAAAGCTTTTCTGGTATTTGCTTTTATTTTTAATTTTGAATCACAAATGCTTTCATAATAGTCATTCTATAATTGTGTAAATGTTCAAAATATTTCCACTAGGAAGTACTGACTTTTTACTTTTAACACAAAATTCCAGTTTTTCTAAAAAAAACAAATAAAAGAACAAATCTGACCTCACATTTGCAGTCCTAGCAGAAAACTCTCAGTCTGAATCTAATTTTCCATTCGGTAATGCATAGACTGAGCAAAGTTTTTTGGGGATTTCCTTACCCAGCTGACAGAGGATTGAAAGCACTGATTGTGCCGCAGGCCTGTCAAGGAACTGGGACGCCATCCCAGTGTGTGAACTGTGTTTGCACGTGATATCCCCCTGAGCCAAGGAGCTGAAGCGCACACACACGTGTGTTCTGGCACAAACACATGCACTGACCTCAGTCTGATGGAAAGTCCCACTCACTCAGTTTCTACACGGCAGAGCCAGGACTTTCCTGTTTATAATTACATCACAGGAGTGTCATTTCAAGGTGGTTAAAACAGTTTCTCTTGCTTGTTAAGAATTTCCCCTTACGACATTTTGGTTGCTTGGCAAATGTGTTTTTTGATTTTATTTCCACTGCTACAGCATAAAGCCAGTAAGTGGCTCTAATTAGTCTTTTCTTTACATGTACTAGTCTTAAAGTTAGACGAGCTCTTACTAATCTTTTTATCATTTTAGTACATTTTGTTAGAAAACAGGACCACTACTACAACAATATTATTACGATTGAGAAGACAACTGGTTATGCCACAATCTTGTAACGTGTCCCTGAAGCTCTCCCTGCTACTCTTTTGTCAGATGTTTCTGGGCTTTTCTTTATGGACTCCACCCTGCCTCCTCTTTCACATTCCATTGAGTGATGCTTCAACAGCTGCTTTTTGGGTTTCTTTTTTGGGGAAATGGCTAGTTTGAAGTTGCAGTTTGTAAAAGACCATTCTGATCATCTTTTCATTGATTGTAAAAGAGTCCCCAAGGGGCTTTTAATTAATATTATGCAAAAAAAATTATTTATTTAGCAAAAATTTAAAAAAAACTGCGTCGTTTTCTGGGACAAAGTTTCTGCAGAGCAGCAGGAGTTCATTAGGAGATCATCAAGTTGTGGCTCGACGCGCATATTTTCTACGTAACAAATACAATCTTTTTTTTTACTGCATTTTTTCCATCTACTCCTGATTCAAAATGATTTGAATAAAAATACTCAGAAAAGCTATTTTAAGATCAATTTTCTTTTTAAATGTCCTTCATCATCAGAAAAATATAAGAAGAACATCTTGAAAAGCCCCAAAAGACGATTTTCATTGGAGTGGGTCTTTATTGGCTACTCAGTGGCGTTGGTTAGCGCTCTTGCCTCACAGCAAGAAGGCCCCCAGTTCAAGTCCTGGCTGGGGGACTTGAACCGGAACATCAATGGGGGGCTTTCTGTGTGGAGTTTGCATGTTCTCTGTGGGGACTCCGGCTTCCTCCCACCGTCCAAAAACATGCTTCATAGGTTAATTGGTTAATCTAAATTGTCCATAGATGTGATTGTGAGTGTGCACTCATCTTTGTGACCCTGCAACAGATGAGTGAACTGTCCAGAGGGCCCCCTGCCTTCGCCCATAAGTAGCCGGGATAGGCTCCAGCAGCCCCGGAGAAGATGAATGACTGAATGAATGGGTCTTTATTTGGCTTAACTGTTTCTCTGTGAGGCTTTAAATAGATAATTAAAGTCATTTGTCAGACCCAAAGTATGATAAAGGAGAAAGAATATCTTATTGAAGATATTCAGTTAATTCTTGATTTGTAAAATTTCTACAAAGAAAAAAAGTTGTCACAAAGCTAGTAATATAAAATAAATGATGCTGGAAGTTTCGCTAAAAATGATTGATTCTTACACACACACAAAACAAGCTGATTGTAACAGCCCTACAGTGTCTGTTGGGAAAAACCTTTGGGCGTCAACACATTATTACACTTTGTAATGTCAGATGTGTAGCCCCTCTTTCCTCAGTCTTAGAAGCTATGCATCTAAAATATTTGCTGTACTCATGGTTAAGTTTAGGTAGAAACACGGTTTAGTGTATTGTTTGACCTAGATAACCTGGTAAGCTGCAGGAACTTGACTCGGCATACAGAATGAATGCATTTGTAGCAGCACACAAAGGGCTGCTTTGGCCTCAGCAGCTAAAAAGCCCCAATTTGCTTTCGGAACAACAAAATGATGTTAGAAGACTCCCTCCGATTTAATTAGGATTATGCTGTTTTTAGTCAAAATCCAAAAACTCGTGTTGTTTCAGTTTCTGCAGTAGTTCATTAGAAATTCTCCTCTAAGTTGTGGGTAGGACCGTTTTCTCAAGCCCCCCAATTCCCCTTAC
Organism: Oryzias latipes; assembly: GCF_053564925.1. Taxonomy (NCBI): domain Eukaryota; kingdom Metazoa; phylum Chordata; class Actinopteri; order Beloniformes; family Adrianichthyidae; genus Oryzias; species Oryzias latipes. The sequence goes on from NC_136247.1 coordinate 22,573,923, forward strand.
CTCCTCTTCCAGTCCCAACATAACATTACTGGTGCAACCATTGACTGTAAAAACAATGGGCCGCTCAACCTCTCCCTTCTCGTGTTCCCAAATAGGTAGTACCATTGCTCCCTGATACGGGTACCGCCATGTTGAAACTAGTCCACAGTGATTGGATCAAGTCGGTCTTAGTCATTGTATTAGCCATAGACACGATGACTCGGAGCGAATTGGACCAATCACTGTCAACTAGTTTCAACATGGCGGAGCCCGTATCAGGGAGCAATGGTGAGGGATTTTTACCCTTATTTCACCACAGCCGGAGGTGTAATGCATTTTCAATGGTCACACCTCGATGCGTCTATTGTTTTTACAGTCTATGGATTCAACACAAATGGCGAGCAGTATTGTAGCTGTCCAGTTTTGATCCAGATTCCAGATCAGACGAGGAAAACAAAGACATACATGGGTCTGTCTTTCTTCAAGTGGATGCATCAGAATGAAGCAGAGCAGGGAGCTTGTGGCCCACCCAGAAAATGTTCTAATAAACCTGTAGGCCTGCACAATATATCGCAAATGTATCGTTATCCCGACATCAAGCTGTGCAACACGGATATTGCAAAAGACGGTAAAAATAGCAATAAATAGTTTCCTTAAATGTGCTAAAACAATCCTATGGCAAGCTTGAAGTATTTAACGGATCAAATAAATCCATTCATGCATTTGACCAATCAGATGGAGCCCTTCACATTGTTGACCAATCAAATTGAGCCCTTTTATCTTAGATGTTCGTCTCCTATGTCAGCGAGGGCCATTTGGAGTATAATTTTTAAACTGTTGCAGTGAAATGGAAATTATGTTTTTGGCTGTTTTCTTTTTTTTCATATACCGCAAGTTATCGTTATTGCAATATCACTAATATCGCAAGTTTTCCTCATACCGTGCAGCCCTAGTCACACATAAGTTCTTTTTCAAATGGCATTTTATGTCGGCTCCTGATTAACAACAGTTTGAATCATTTAAAAGAAAATGCCACTGATCAAAGTAATCACAATGATTTTTTTTTTGTTTTGCTTTTTAACCTCCCATCACATTTGCTGCGTTTTTTTAATTAGGAACCTCTTGGCTCTGTAGGGAAAATTTCTGAAATTAGTCCCTAAAGACAAATACAAAAATAGAGCGTGCAGCTAACATGGAAAAAAAAAGTTAATGTCTGTTGAGAGTTTTTGTTTGGGGGATACTGACATTTTTATTCTTTCATTTCAGGCCTGTCTCCTGAATCAGAACCTCTGCATCAGCAGCCTCAAAGTCATTCGTCAAATCCTCTTCAAGCACTTCATGATGATCTTTTTCACTGACTTCATGTCATTATGTCCTAGCAGCTAGTAGTCCCTGCTCTGTCCATCAACCCTATTCATTCTCTGGACCCCCTTTCCCGTAGACGCCTCCTATCTTCGCCCCTGATGTGGGGATCCTCTAGTGGGACTCCTGGCATCATGAGCAGTTTGCATCAGCATCCCTATGGCAGGTCAGGCTCAGAGCGGGACCTTCACTCTGCTGCCTCCTCTGTCAGCCTTCCCTCTGTGCGAAAGACTCCTAAGAAACGCCGTCTGTCTCTCCACTCCCTCTTTGGAAGAAGACGGCGACCTGACCGTGACCCCAGGCGAAAGTTGAGGGCGTCGCAGTCAGGAGGTGGTGCAGATGGCATCGTTAGCATCGAAAGCACACAATCGGAGACTTGTCACGACAGAACGTCAACCTATTCTCCAGTAGATGTAGCCTCAACCTCCTCAGGCTGTTCCCCAGAGCTGATGGAGTGCCCTCTGTGTTTACTGCGTCTGCCACGCGAGCGCTTCCCGGACATCATGACCTGCCACCACCGATCCTGCGCAGACTGTCTGCGGCAGTATTTGCGCATTGAAATCTCAGAGTCACGGGTCAACATCAGCTGCCCCGAGTGTTCAGAGCGCTTCAATCCCCACGACATCCAGATGATCCTCGGAGACCGAGCGCTCATGGAAAAGTATGAGGAGTTCATGCTGAGGAGGTGGTTGGTGGCCGAGCCCGACTGCCGCTGGTGTCCTGCCCCGGATTGCGGGTAAGGATATGAGTTGACGAGTTTATGTGAACATTTTAGCAACACAGTATTTCAGGCTCAGGAAACAATTACTTATAGGTTATCATGTCATCAATCTTTATATTTCCATGAGATGTGCTGAAAGTTCTAATTCTCAGAAAAGAAAGTCCAAAAATATCTCACTGAAGGACGTCATTAGTGAGACTTCAAACTGAATTTCCTAGTAACTGCAGCTTCTACATCAATGCTTGGGTTAAAAATAACTCAAAGCAGCAATAAAAATATGATATTTCGCCCCTCAGTCTTCATCCACTGAAGATTTGATGAGTGTGATCATACAATTGATACGACTACACCACACCCTGATAGCACAAAAATAGTTGTTTTTTCCTCAGGGACACCAATTATAACAATTATAATAAAAATACAACAATAACAATAACAATTAAAACCAAAAAGACATATTCTCCTGTCTACCTGAGAAAAAAAAATCTTGTCCAGTCAATTCTTTAAAAATGTACCAAAAACTACAATTCTCTGAGCCCCACCCCTTCATATTAGGTGAAGGTTTAGGTTTAGAATAGTCCTCTTCAGCATTGTTGATAGTCAAGAGGATATATTAGCTCCTGGAAAGGAGTGGATTTATTTGTATTTCTCTACAAATATTTTACCCATCTATAATTTGATTTGATTTATTGATTTATATCAAGCATTGTAGTCAAAGCAATAAAGAATTTACTCATATTTATCAAACTCATTACAAAAATGTTACATTTTCTTAATTAAATACATTGATCATCAACTTAAGTGTAGTAGAAGTTGATTTATTGCTTGAAAAGGAGTTGGAAGAAGCAAACTCAAATAATCCCACCCCTACTATCTAGAATAGATTTAGTGTGTCGAGACGGTCTTTGTTTTTAAACCCAGCCTAATGTTTTAACAATAAATGTGACCAGTTTGAGGTCTGATTAAGTTTTAAAGATTACGTCTGGTAAAAATGCATTATTTGCCTTGGTGTGTTCTCCATATTTGATCCATCCCTTGATTAAGTGCACTCAAGAACCACTTGGTGGTTTAACCCCCCATTCCAACCCCTTAATGCTGAGTGTCAAGCAGGGAGGCATTGGGTCCCATTTTTTTAAGAGTCTTTGGTATGACTCTTCTGTGGAATTGAACTCATGACTTCCCAGTCTCAGGGTGGACACTCACCCAAAAGGCCACAGAGCTTGGGGTAGAGCATTTGCTTAAAAAAATGTTTAGAAAGTGGGCATATCCTATGTAGGTGAGGATTTAAGGAAGACATCACATTAGCATCTATCCATCTGCTGCCACCATGAACTCACGAAGCTGTGTTCCCTCCAAATGCCATTTGCACGTCAGAGGTGTCCACTCTCAATGTTGAGTCGATGGAAGATCAGAAATCCTGCGGCGCGTTTTGAGCATCCACAGTTCAAATATCGGAACTTTAGCGAAGACTTTGCATAGTGATGCATTGATGATGTAATCAGTGGGCGGAGTTTAAAACTAACAATCAGAATCTGATCGTTCTCCTGAACTTTGTGATATCTTATTTGCATCAAAACAAGAATGATAAAGTCCTTTTATTTTATTTTTTGCCTTGGACTAATGCTGGACAGTGAGTCGTCAAACTGGGTCCCAGAGAGACAGAAGTACCGCTGAAAGCGGCCGTCATTCTGGCCGATCATTCAGACAAAGCTCCTGCAGTACATGTTGAACCTCTTCATACTGGGGGAGTCTCTGAATGATCTCATGTTCCCAGACGTGGAGACATGGTTACCAATGCCTTTGGAGAGCTTTTTGAAAGAAAAAAAAATGACCCTGCTCTCTTAACATCATCTGTGCCTTCCATGGATTGTAAATGAGTTGTACAGATATACAGTCAATGCTTCCATGTAGTAATGCGGCTAAAAACTTCAACAGTAGCTCCTCCCACACGCGTCAGAAGCATATGAAGTATATGAAGACATTTTTGGACAGCAGCAAATTTGACCTGTCAAAATGAAGGCAGTGGATGCAAATTTGGTAAATGGTAAATGGCGTATACTTATATAGCGCTTTTCTACCTGCAAGGCCCAAAGCACTTTACAGTCACAGACCCATTCACACAATCACACACACATTCACACACTGGTGGCGGCTCCGCTGCCGAACACAGGCACGTAGCATTTATTTGGTCAGCTAGCTTTACAGGTAGCGCGGTGCTATGAGGTGAGCATACTTGACAAGCTGGTCTGGAGTTTCTGGAGAACATTATACATGCATATTCATTCAGTTGCTTTGTGGCTTTTGGCTTGCAGCCTGATCCCAGGATAGCTTTTCCCTTTATTTTCTCATCAAGCTTTGTTGCGTCAACACTGCTGACCTTTGTCTGTTAGGAGAATGGCTCTTTCTTCCCCCCGCCATCCAAATACTTTAGTTTTGGCGTGCTGCCGCTCTCCGCTGCAAAATGTTCTTTCATTATTGGTTGTATAATGAGACTTGAAGGCTATTAGGCTCTGCAGGTCAGTTCCATCAGACAGCAGGCAGAACTGTTGGGGTGGATGACCTCAATCTAGTGTTTCCTACATTGGTCCACAGTAGATTTCACTTTGCTGTGAATGTGGGTATCCCTTTGATGAAAATGTCCTTTTAAAATATCAGAGTTTTCCAGAGTATTTCATCAGTTCACCTCAGTGGTGTTGAGACTGCTTAGAGGCAGACTGACTGCAAAAGGTCCAGACTGACTTTTTGTTTTAGGGAGTTTGGTGTTGAAACAGCTCAGTACATTTGTGAAACATATTTAGTTTAATGTCTTCTCTTAGTGCATTAAGATCTACTACACAGCATAGCAATATAGTAGTCCTTTTCCAAATACAGAAAGTATTCTTCTCCTAATCTGGATTCTTTTATATTTATTCTATGTTGTCTGCCAACGTCATCCTTGTTGCAACTCTGTATTTCACAGGTTGTGGCTTACCTTTCTCATTAGTCATGTTATTGGTCAAGGAAGGATCACAGAATGAAGTGATTGCTTCATTCTTTTTCTGAGAGTGCGTGCTGATCTAATAAATAAAAGAGTTAGAAATAGAAAATGTTTGGTTTGGCAGACGGTATTTTAGCTGATTAGATGGAGGGTTTCATGAAGGCTGCTGGCTCTTCCCACTGAAGCGTTGAAACGCATTGAAAAGCAGTTTCTTGATTCTTCTTTTTTTATAACATCTTTTAATGAAATTCAGCGTTTGCGTTGAGTTTGCCATTTGCTTTTCCTCATCTATATGGATTTATTCAAATGTTATGGACATAGAGACATTCAGAATAGTTTACACCAGAGCTGTTTTAGTGGGACAGGAGTGGAAGTGCTTGGTGACTGTAAATATATAATGCAGGATGTTCTTTTTTTATAGATTCTCTCACAAACCAGAGCGTTTTATATGGTCCTGAATTTACATTTGCCTAACTTCCATCAAAAATGTTGGATATTTATCTTTACCTCTGACCCTTTTTTTCCACTTTTCTGTTGCATATTTCTTTTTGTGTTTAAAGTAAATGTTAAAAATCCAAGGTTTGCTGGCATTTGCTTTGTTCTACATTACTGTTGTTTCTGCCCTGTTGGCTTTTTGTTGAAGTCATTGGGTTTTCTGTTCACTATTTCTCTGTGCATTTTTTTTCTCTCTCCCACAGCTATGCAGTCATTGCTTTTGGCTGCGCCAGCTGCCCGAAGATCACCTGTGGGCGTAAGGGCTGCGGGACGGAGTTCTGCTACCACTGCAAACAGCTGTGGCATCCCAACCAAACATGCGACACGGCACGTCAGCAGAGAGCCCAGAACCTCCGGCTGAGGGCTTTCAGGTCCTCGTCTCTCAGCTACAGCCAAGAAAGCGGAGCAGCAGGTATTGCAGAGAACTTAAGTGCACTTCAAGCTAACCTGACCTGTTCTTTGGACTTTTGTTATTTTAACTGCAAACATTGGTAAACCCCTAATGTGCGATTAAAATAATTGACTTTTACCGATTTCTAACACAACCACCTACCTTATCGATCCTCGCCAGGTGATGACATCAAACCGTGCCCTCGCTGCTCAGCCTACATCATCAAGATGAATGATGGAAGCTGTAATCACATGACCTGCGCCGTCTGCGGCTGTGAGTTTTGTTGGCTGTGCATGAAGGAGATCTCTGACCTGCACTATTTAAGGTGAGAAGAACCGAGTATAGAAAAATAAAACAGATCCTTTCTTGGAAAATGCCAAAGGGATTCATAAAACCCATCAATTAAATGATTGATGGTAAGAATGCATCATTTATTTGATTATTTAACCATTTGTACTACTAGTTAAAGGGCTACAGGTATTTTTGTGTTTACTTGTAAATCAAAGTTAAAATGTATTTTGGCAGTGATGCAAAGACGGCACAGGGCTAAAGTGACGGACACTATGGCTTTCACTTTTTGCCTTTTCCAAGCAAACTATCTTTATGATGTAAAATCAAAAATACAGATGTTTCTCTGACGTAAAACCAGATTCTGAACAAACTAACCAGACCACGTTATCTCTTGTCCTCTCAGTCCGTCAGGCTGCACCTTCTGGGGAAAGAAGCCGTGGAGCAGGAAGAAGAAGATTCTGTGGCAGCTTGGCACCTTGGTGGGCGCGCCTGTGGGTATCGCCCTCATTGCTGGCATCGCCATCCCAGCAATGATCATTGGCATCCCGGTGTATGTGGGTCGAAAGGTGAGCGTTTACATTAGACAGTCAATAAACAGCAGTAAGTTAGGATCTTCAACACAGTCCATGTATTCGATATAAAGAAGACATTTTTTAATATGTGTTTTTAACTCTGAAATATAAAAACAATATTATTTAAACGTTTACAATATTTAGGTTATACAATTCAAAATTTCAAAGGTTAAACTTGTCAGTTTTGTTATGTTTAGAACTGGTAAACAAAATAGGATTAAATGTTAGTTATTAAATAACTAATTGTAATTGTTAATTAAAATGACTGCAATTAGAATTAGTTAGAACTTTTAGCACTTTGTCTCAAAGTGTAGTCTAACGTTTCACATTTAGGGAAAAAGATTTATTCCTAACAATAATCGTAATATACTTTATACATTTATACACTTTTATACACTTCATTGCCTTTTGACTACATTCGTTTAAATTTATCTCCTCAAGGAAGAGAGCAAAAAGATCCATAAACAAAGTTACAATCATTTATATTTAATTTTAGAACAATAAATGATACTTATTTTTGTCTGACATGATCATTTTTAAATGATAAATTCCATGTTTGAGTCTAGATACATTTTTCTTTCTTTTACTGTAATCAATATTCAGAAAAGTACTTTTCAGTTCTACTAGAGTATATAGAAGTAAGACTATTTTTATCTGAGTAGAAATGTCTTTGCTGCTTATTAATGTTGCTCTACAATCGATGTCACCAGATCCATAATCGCTATGAAGGCAAAGACATCAACAAACACAAGAGGAACCTGGTGATCGCTGGTGGAGTGACGCTGTCGGTGCTGGTGTCACCCGTGGTTGCTGCAGTCACTGTTGGTACGAGGACTTTCTCTACCAGAGGATACATTATGAAACATGCAAATAGTGACAGACTTTGAACTTCCGGTGAGGATGAGGAATGAATTTCTGGTCATATAATGTCCTTTGTTGTGTCCCGTGTTTCACAGGTATCGGTGTTCCCATCATGCTTGCGTACGTCTACGGAGTGGTGCCCATTTCCTTATGCCGGAGCGGCGGCTGCGGCGTTTCTGCCGGAAATGGCAAAGGAGTACGGATTGAGTTTGACGATGAAAATGACAACATAGGCAGTGGCGCCGCAGCAACAGGTGAGAAACTAAATGGGAAGCGAACCACCAAAATAAAACACCTAGAACTTGGTAGACTTGACCCTTTAACGCCGGGGCTTCTTCAACAATGTAGCTTTCTTTTTTTGGGAGTCGAAGGCTCCTTTTCTGTCTCCTGGATGGACGTTTTCCCCTTGGCAAAGAAACTTTCCAAAGACGGTTGTTTTTTACTCATTGTGCTAGATCCTGGGTTTTATTTTAGCTGTAATCTATCACGTGACGGAGAATAGCGCCTTGGCCTGCGTCAAGAGTGACAAATACGGATGGAACAGAGAATCTGGCAATTTTTCAAAATAAAACATCTTTCAGATTCTGAAATAAATAGAACGGAAGTAATACAAGTTATTTATTCCTTCTGTGCGGCCCGGTACCATAGCTCGTTCACATCCCCAACCCTCCGGCCCGGTCCGATACCTGTCCGGTATCGGTATGGGTCAACGTAAACAGTTGAAGAGCATGTGTCATTTAAGGTGTTTCTGGCGACTTCTCCAGTGTTAAAAGGTTAAGAGGACCAAAAATGTACTAAAAAGAGATCATTACTGACACAACACAAACACTTCCTGTATGTCAAGTTAAGCCTTTTATCCTTTTGTGCCACTTTTTTTTATTTTATTTTCATCTTTCCATTTCATTCTGTCATAAGCATTTGGAGCAGTTCTTTTGCACACAACCACAACTGTTACAAACACACTTCAAGTCATTTGACCAAATATGGCCAAAGTGATCTTGGAGCGTGCTTATGCACCTGCAGAGGTGCATCCGCCAAAGCCTTAGAATATTATTTACCCATAAGGTATTGCAAAAGTCGACACACCGACATTGTGTGAAATGGTTGTGCAAGTCGTAAAAAAGCAAGACTAGCTTTGCTTCTTAGGGAGATGATGATGAAGGTTGTAACAGGTTGGATCTCTCACCACTTGTGTCAACAATGAGTTGTGTACTTAGAATGTGTGACTGCAGACTTTGATCTTTGTGGAAACACAGACGATTCTCCGTTTGCTAATGCGGTGTTGAGGGAAACATGACTCCTGTTACCTGCTTTATCTTTTTTCCTCTTATCTTTTTATTTTCTTTTTATCTGTATTATTTTTTACAGTATATTTGTCTGCCTCTTTCAAATAAACAGAGTTCCTGTTGGTGATTCTTTTTGGAAGAAGCCATTAAAAGTGGATCTCTGTTCATTTCTGTCGGTTCGACTTTACCTTGAATTAAATCCGTCTTGCTTTTCCTTACCAGACACGACTTCAGTGGCTGAGACTCGGCTCAACAATCCCAGCCTCGGTGACGCGGCGAGCGTTGGTGGTTTGACGGGCCTGAGTGTGAGCGGAACCCACATGGAACGCTGCGGCGTGAGCACCGCTCAGCGGGACAACATGAGCGACAACGCCAGCACCACGGCCCTAGCCGGGACCAGCATCACTGGAAGCCTGTCTGGCAGCTGCTACAACAGGTAACAGAATGAAGTTGATGTTGATGAGCTGTAGGCCACCACTGTGACTTAAAGGAAGCCATAGACCTTACCTTTTCACTCAGACTATTTGTTTTCATCTCTGGTTCTTGGCTGAAAAAACTCATCTGGAAATCAGGAACAAAACTTGAATTTCAGTTCTTATCAGGGTTTGGGTTTGGTGAAGTCTTGGTCAAAAAACACTTTCCATTACCTGACAGCTCGCCTAATTCACAAAAGATGAATGAAAATAACAGCCTGAAATGTTCAAAGAAAATTGCAAAACATAAAGTCCTGTTTCTCATCTTTATGTTTTTGGATTGACTGTATAATAGAACTGGACAGAGTGAGTGTGACGTCCCCCACAGAAAAGGAAAAACTTCTGGCTCCAAACAAATGAAGTCCATTTATTCGCCATGTTTTTTCGGGAAATGATCGCGGCGATGATGAAACCAAAAACAATCAGTAATTGTTTGGTCCAAGTCGCCGTTTCTATGTCAACCTCTCTTGCTAAGCAGGAGTTGGCTTGTTAGAAGTCCACACCCCCACCACTGGAAAATCTGTCAATCGTTTCGGAGACAACATCATTTTCTTGAGCCATTAAATTGATCAGTTTATGTATGAATTACTTGTTCTGCTGAAAAAGTGGGATTAGTAAGAACACGTTAAAGAAGAAGTATTAGGGCAAGAATGTTTATTCTGACAAACATAATCATCTACAGTCAATGTTTTTTTGTTTGAATAGGTTGTGGCACTTTTTTAACTAGGCTTTTAACAAAAATTGGATGTAAATACACAATCGTAACCAGTTTCCATAACCTTTTTCTTCATAGTTTGTCTTAGAAGTGGCTCCTGCTTGTGCTAATTATACACTTATTTTTTCTTTATAAATTGTTTTCTTCAAATGCTCTCCCAGGTTTTAACTGATAGTTTAGAACAGGGGTCGGGAACCTATGGCCCGCGAGCCATATATGGCTCTTTTGATGGTCACATGTGGCTCGCAGACAAATCTTTAATTATACTTTTTTTTTCATTAGACCAGTCCTTTTCGGGCGCGATGCGATGCCAGAGGCGCGCAGTAGTAGCGGTGCTTGGAGAAAAAACTATCAGTTTACTATTATCTATTATTTCACAGAGTTTGTACCACCCGGAAACCTGTGAATTGCCGTGCCAAAAACTGCGCCCTCCCGTCTCTGAGAAAGAGCGCGCAGTTGCGGGGACGGGATGTGTGAGGAAGAAAGCAGAGGGTGGGGGTGAGGTGTTGTGGGGACAGGCAGCAGGTGAATCGCGCAGGGATTGTAAATACGTAAAACCCACTGCCCGTCACTCACTGCAGTGTGTGAGTGTGTGTTTGGCTCCGCGTCTGCATGTGAGCAGTCTGTCTCACATCTACAGAACATTCAGACCTAAGATCACGTTTAAAGTCTCAACGCCTGAACGAAGCAGAAACTCACCACGTAAACCAGACTAGACCATCAGCAGAACTACCACGAGAAATACTCATCATTTATTAGCAACAGCATAACAATGTTATTAAAAAAGAATCCACAGACTTATTGTACTTTAAAAATGTTGAAATTAAATCAAATGCACACATTCACTTGTATATTTAGTTTTAAAAATATTGTCGCGGACTGAGTTTCACTTGGCTGTCGGGCCGCGTTAAAAGTTCTGGGGTTCATTGAAGGCATCAAGCAGAGATCTGATTGGCTCTCAGTTCTGTCGCTCAGCCTGTTGTTAGGTAATTTGGACCAATGGGGTTCAGCTATGGGCTGGAGCGGGAGCAGGGGAATATAAAGTACGGAGAAGCGCTCTCTCTCGTCTCGGCAGGAGAGATTCAGGAGTTGATGAATTAGTTGTACAGCGTTTGTTGCGGTCTACAGTAACCAGAATAAAGAACTTTAAAAGAGGTTAAGTCTCCGTGCCTCAGTGTGGGAAAGAGACGCTACATTAATGTATGGCTCTTTCGAAATTACATTTAAAAATATGTGGCGTTTATGGCTCTCTTGGCCAAAAAGGTTCCCGACCCCTGGTTTAGAATCTCAGACTTGACTAATGTGGTACTTTCTGTTACTATCAAATGACCGTTTTAAAGTAGTAGAAATGATCCTTAGTTTACTCGTCTTTCAGCTTCCTTGTTTGGATCATATTAGGTGTCAGACTTCCTTTAGGTCTGCAGGTTCTTTTTCAGCTGCACACCAATTAGCCTCTTTGCAGGTAGTTTTAAATAAATGTGTTTACAAAGTGATTCCATGTCATTTTATATTTTACTATTTAAAAAGGATATATTTAACCTACTAAAGTGTCTCAAAAATGCTTGAAAAATGTTTGACAAAGCCAGACTCTTTGGCTTTAAGTTATACATTTTTCTACATTTTAAGTAAAAATCCTTTCAGAAAGTTGAAGAAGGTCTTGTCATGGCCATTTCTATAATACATTTTTAAAAGGAAACGGTAACTATTGTTTTGTTTTTCAGGATGGAGGTGCAGGCCGACGTCCAGAAGGAGCGTTGCAGTCTGAGCGGCGAATCGGCAACCGTCAGTCTGGGAACTATAAGCGACAACGCCAGCACAAAAGCCATGGCGGGATCTATCCTCAATGCCTACACGCCTCTGGAAAGGTCAGGATAAACATCCTACTGAGGGTTCCCTCGTTTATCGCAGCAGTTACGTTCTAAAAATAACCCTTAATAGACTAAATCTGCAAAGTTGTCATCTTAATTTTTTTTAAACAATAACTAAACATGATTTAAGGCTGTGAACCTCCTCACTACACACACAATACATTTTCACACTTATTTTCTCTTGTTTGAAGTATGTGATGACGACTGAATTCTGGGTTTAACTTTGGTTTTGCAGAGATAACAGTCTGGAGGTGCAGGCAGACGTGGAGTCAAAACACGGAAAGGTGAGGCACGGCAGCGCCAGCAGCAGCCTGGATGAAGCCAACTGCAGCAGCAGCAGCACGGCGGGGGTTAAAAGAGCCAGCAGTCTCTCTGGCTGCTCCGGCGCTCAGCCCAGCAACTCCTGCTGCACCTCACCGCCTTGCTCTGAGGAGCCTTCCACGTCAGCGGGTAAGACCTCCAAGAGTCAGCTTTGGAAGGCGAGCAGCAGCGAAGAAGAGGAGGCAAAAGCGAACGAATCGCAGGGGGAGATGGACACTCAGAACGTGGAACAGCGCAGCACCAACTCTTCCGAGTTTGATTCGCCGTCCTTGAGCGGCAGCCTCCCGTCTGTGGCCGACTCGCACTGGAGCTGCTTTTCGTCAGAGCACTTTTCTTCATCGCCACTTTCTTCACCCAGAGAAGGAAGCAACAACACCTTCCTGTACATCAACGAGGAGAGTGTCGACGGCGCGGTGGAGGCACTGCCGAGGAGACTCAACCAGGAAGCTTCCAGAAACATTTCTGCACATCCTGTGAGCCCAGTGAGGAAGCACTGTATACAAACAGACATCTAAGCTCGCCGCCGTCCACTGTCGGGCCTTGAAAGGTGGTCTTTAATCACGTGAGGTGACTGCAGGAGTGAAAGCGGGGATGCAAGGACTCAGAGGACCAGTGAAGTAGGAAAGCAGAGGGCAGCTGAAAGGATCAGAACAGATTTGTGGCAAGTAGAACTGAACGGGGCTGGAGTTAGCCGTGTGTGGAAGTGAGGCGATGTGCTGCAGAACTGAGTCAAAACCCATCCCAGACCAAAACCCTGAAATAACCTAGTTTCTGCTTTAAAAACAACAAAAAGAAGGAAACTGACCCGATCCAGTGCTTTGGAGGACGTAACCTGAGGTGCTATGACTTCACCGAAATCTTTTCTTCTTTAATCCAGCCAAAAGAATACTGTCTGGTTTCTCTCCCCCATTGTTCCACCTTCATTCTTTTGATGCATCAGTTGAGTTTCTGGGAGGGACCACTTCATAGAGTAGCAGAAGTATATTTTCTATAATCAAAGTTATTCCGTAGGTCCTTTTTATTGACATTTTTTGTTTCGTTTTTCACTTTGTGCTGGATTTCTTTCTTTTTTTTTCCTTTTTGGGAAAGTTAAAATGTTGAAACCCTTTTTTATTGGGTCCAACCTTTTTACTACAGTATAAGAAAAATATATATAACTTCTAATAAATACTGTTGATAACTAACTTTGGCTGCACAGATTTCAATTTCATGCACATTTAGCAATTATAAAGGTGTATTTAAAGTAAATGTCTAGTATTTTCTTCAAATATAAATGCAATATTTGTTCATAAAACAACTCTGGTCATAGTTCTTTATTTAAAAATAACAAAATCAGCAACAAAATCCAGAAACTGAACCAAAGTATTTGCAATTATCAAAATAACTACATATAAAGATATGACCTTTTTTGTGAACAAGAAATTCTCTTTCTATTCAAACAGTCACCTTTTATTATTATTTTTTAGTTGTAAATGTAAAATGTTGATTATTATGGTGTATACAAATGATTATCTTTGAGCTGTCGACTTCAATCACAAAATGATTTCATTTTATTATTAATTTCTTTGCTGAAGACTGATGCAGGAAATTTTATATGAATCAAACCGATTGTGCCTTTTTGGAGAAGCTTGCTGTGTATAGTTTTTATTTCTTTTGTGCATTTTTGTCTAAATAAGACGATATCAAATGAGAATTGATTATATTTGCCTCAGAAAACGCATAAACTGGCATAATCTACCAAAAACTGGAATGAAACCAGCAGAATCTTTTTTTTTTTTTCAATCTCAAACAACTGGTTTGGTTTTGTAAACAAGATTCCCCAGATAAAGCCGAAGTTTCTTTCCAGAAAATCAGCGAAAGTGGGCGATAAAATGTGTTCATGTCTGTCCGCTTCATGAGTTTTACTCTGCAGTGACACTAAAACCTGAGCGGAAGATTTGCTAAACCTAAAATCCAACCAGTTTGACACATTTTCACCCTGTATGCTTTTTATTTCTTTGCCCTATTTGTAACTTTGTTAAAAGAAGCATTTGTATTTAAGAAATATTTCTGAATTATGCTTCAAAATGTGCATATAAATGCATATCACTGAAAAAAATTATAAAGAAATGTTTGTCTTTTTGTTGACTCTTGAGGGACAATCTTGGTTAATATGGTGTAACCCTTGTTCTATCTTAGATGACCCCACCCTTACTTTGACGTGTTCTCCCTACCATGACAAAGGTGGATAAAGGTGGAAAGATTTCATGTAATCCATGGACACCAGTGAAGATCACAAATCATTGAAGAAAAAAGGTTCAGCGCACTGTCTAGTGGGTCTAGATGACCCAACTCCCAATGTTAAAGTGCTTAGGATAGCACAAGGGTTAACATGAGCAACACAGATGCAAAATTCCCAGAAAAGCATCAGAAACGACAAATAAAGCCTTCATATTGGAGTTTATTTACACCTGCATTCAGTTTATTTACATACAGTACATGCATTAACATTCCATGGAGAAATACAAACATGACTTGAAACTTTACACAAACTTTCAATGTTTTAAATTTGAGGAAAAAGGAAGAAAAAAGTTGAAGTTGTGGCACTTTATTCTGTGAAGTGATGTAATGGCTTGTAAAAACCCTATTGGGATGTATGGGAGCACATTGCTACCTATATATTAAAAAAAGAAGCACAATTTTTTTTTCTAACTTTGATTTAGCCTTTCATCAAACTACTATTTTTTTAACTTTTAGGTAAATACAGAGGTTGGTTTAGTGGGCAAAAATGAGATGAAGCATGTTGAGCTGTGGTAAGGAAGTGATTCAAGGATAGGAAAAATGGAATAAATTAAAACGTGTCAAAGTTTTGAGTTAAATCAAATTAGCTTGAAACTAAATATAACAACGTAGCTGTCATCACTATTTTCACATTTAGACAAATTAATTTTATCATTTCAAAAATACCATATTTTTCACTCTATAAGGTGCACTTAAAAGCCTTATTTTTGACCAAAAAACAACAGTGTGCTTTATAATCCAGAGTGCTTTATATTTGTATTAATTCTGCTTGCGCTTATTAACGTCGGAAGCGATTTTGAGAAGTCTGTTTTTCAGGAGTTGGGCATTATTGTGAATGTGCTAACGCAACCAACGTGTCGGACTGTGTTTGTCTTTCGTGTTACTAACTGGGTTAGGAGTTGGTGTAGACACAGGAATGTTTGTTTTGGGAATAAAGTGTAGCTCACCGATAGATTTATTACTAATTTTTATTACGCCCTATAGTTTGGTGTGCCTTAAGTATGACAAAAGTTTGAAAATAGACCATTCATTTACGGTGCGCTCTAATGTGCAGAATTACGGTAATACTGGGTATTTTCCGTCAAAAGTGGCAGAAATGGGCTTCCGTAGATTTTACCCTGTAATAACCCTTGTGCTATCTTGTGGGGTCCAAATGACCCCACTCGCAGTGGGGTCATTTGGACCCCACAAGATAGCACAAGGGTTATTAAAGGGTAAGATCAAGTACCATGAAGTTAATTCCTGCAATTGAATTTACTCCCAGCTTACCTGCAGAGCAAAAACAAATCTACAAATCTATTTATTTTAAAAAGTTACAGATGCAGTTTTTAACAAGCAACAAAAAGAAAAGAAAACAATAAATGGGGTCCTTGATTAATAGAGCATAAAAAAACACTTTTCCAAGCAATCAGATGATAATTGTTCTGTTTTTTTTCTCAAACTCAACTGCAATCACCCAGTTAAGAACGTGACCTTTTATAGTTTATGTCCTGTCAAGCAAAATGTCTGTCATTTGCCCCAAAAAGACAGTTTTGCTTTATTTTGCAGCCCCGCCTGCATAAAGTACAAACAGTAAATGTTTACGACAAAAGCCATAATCTCAAAAACTCCAACTGTATGGAGATGATGGGGATGGCAACAACTTTCCAGACA
Source organism: Oryzias latipes (assembly GCF_053564925.1). Taxonomy (NCBI): domain Eukaryota; kingdom Metazoa; phylum Chordata; class Actinopteri; order Beloniformes; family Adrianichthyidae; genus Oryzias; species Oryzias latipes. The sequence goes on from NC_136247.1 coordinate 22,590,168, forward strand.
ATTTCGCTTTTCTGCAGGTTCAATTTGAATACAGGGTTTTGGAGTAAACCAGAGGTCTTCACTGACATTTACTCTCTTTTTCCACCCCACACACTTTGAATTTAACTTCTTCTTTTTTTTTATTTTTTTTTTTTAGGAGTGACTCAGATGGATTTTAGGTCTTGTCATGATGACGAGACGTTCTCTAGACGTTGTGTTGCATCATTGCGGGGAACGACTCAGGCATCAAAACTGTCATAAACATGTCAAAATAACATTTTCCTTTGGCTCTGCTTCTTAAACGAAGTCTGCAAAAATAGGAAGGTTCATAGTATTTTTTCATAACATTCAACGTTTCTTTTGAATATTTACAGTTTTTGAAGAAAATATTAAAGTGGCAAGAAATTGTTCTCGGTACGAATTGTGTCCCGCAGACTCTGCACTTTTTCATCTAAAGGCATTTTTAAAGTACATTTGAAAATATTTTAAATATAAATAACAAACATCTCGTTCATCTCTAGCATTAACGTTGCAGATCGGTGTGGTCAGAGCGTCCTGGAGCAGAAACACGGGAAATATTTTGGTCACATTTTGGAGGTGTGAGTCACCGTGAAACCACCCAGAGCAAAAGAAAAAGAGAGAAGACAAGGCCGCATTGTCCGTGGCAGGTGACTTTGTATTTGACTCAATCTTCCCACGCATTTTTTTTTTACCTCTGTCAAAGCGGGACACTTGCCCTGACAACATAAAGTAACAACTAATGTGTAGCAGCGATGCTGTGAGATGGGCGGATGTTTGCTGCAGCCCGTAGGGCAGGGAAGAGGTTTTTTCTTTACCTAAAGTGAAAATAAAATACAATCTTTTGATGAAAAAGCTAAACCTGAGAACTTCAGTAGGACTAAGCAGCTGGTATCCTAAACGTTAGCAGCAACACATCAATCTGAACGCCAAAAAATAGACTATTTTAACAAAGAGTGCAGCGCTTTTTGCAGCAGTCATTAATTATTACCCTAATGGATGTAAACTGTGAGAAATGCTCATTCAATAGATGAATTTTTAACAATTAAAAAAAACATATTTTTGTGCCTCTTAGAGACTATTTTTTTTTTGCAAATTCATGCTATTCTGAGCTTAAAATGATCACTCTAAAACAATCGTCCAATGTAAATATTCCTCAAAAAAAATCAGTCATCTTGGCTCAATGTGTCCTACCTGCAGTAGAAATCTCAATAAGGCACACAGTATTCTCTTTTTTTAACTCCTATTTTACACAAATGCACAAATGAATTCTACAGCCTGCTACAGAAAAAGCACATTTACATTACTTGAGAAAGGAAAAAGAAATTCAAGCGTTGTTTCAAGCCCCGTAGCCATTTCAAATGCAGCTCTCTACTGGGAAAGGCGGAGTCATCAGGGGGTGTTTTGTTTGTGGTTCTTTCACACGCTGCAGAGCAGAAAAGCTGGTTGTCCCGTCATATTTACACAGCAGATTGTTGAAATATTCCTGCTGAGTTTGGTCAAACCCTCCGTGAGGAATTCAGGCAGTGAAAGACAAACCCGTTTCTGACCATGACAGCTATTCTGTGGTGAACAGATTCCCATCAGCATTTGCTGTGTCAAAGATTTGATCAATGGTTTTTCTGAATACGATTTTAATTTTAGCAGAACACCACTGGTCGACAGGGTTTGCTCTTGTAATTGTTAAAATATAAACTATGAAGGAAGGTTTTCCATCAGGAACTTACTTAGAAAAGTTTAATTTCTCCAAAGCTTATTAGCTTATGAAGGATTATGAACAAAACCTAACGGCAAAACTTGCTGGATCCATTTTTATCTGATCTTTTCTTTATGTTGGCATTCAACAGTTTATACCGTGTTTGCTGTGTTCCTTGTTATTTTGCAAAGGAAAGCAACAAAGTCTGAAAACCTTTTGAAAAGTCCAAGGTTCTGCAGTTACGTTTATGCGAGGGTTGCATGTTTAGGTGTGGAAATATGTTAAGTGTTTAAACTTTCCTGAGTTTGTCTGACACTGCCCTGGTTGTTCACAGAAACAAGCCAACCTTCTGCTTGTCAGTGTGCAGCACGCCGACACCTCTGTCCTCCTGGGCACCACAATAAGCCCTCATCCCTGCAGGAAGTAACAGAATTTTGTCATCACAGCTGTTTTTTGAAATAATTCTATAACATTTATTATTAAAGACCCACTCCAATAATAATCATGTTTTGGGTATTTTTAAAGTGTAATTCTGGCATTTTTCTCATTACGGAGGACATATGTAAAGGGTTTCTTTATTCAAATTGTTGACTCAGAAGAAAAAATGCCATTTGAAAAAGCTTGCAGCTGTGACGCTGGAGCTAAAACGGCAAACCACGAGCTCCCTCCACTCTATTCTGATGCATCCACTAAATAGATCCATGCACGTCTCTGTTTTCCTCGTCTGAGCTGGCATCTGAATCAAAACCGTGCGGCTGGACAGCTCGGATATTGCTCGCCATTATTGTTGCAACCGTAATGTTGTGCGTAAGCTGGCAGGAAGGCGTGTAAACAAAGGGGATGATGGGAAGTGTGGGCAGGCTTATTTCCAATAAACTCCTGCCTCTCTGCAGAAACTTATGTCCTAGAAAATGACACAGATTTTCTTAAATTCTGGCTAAAAATGACAACATTATCATTAAAAGACCACTAGGAACGCTGTTACAACAAATCAGATCACTGTTTTTCAACCAGTGTTAGTGTGCCGTGGGAGATGGTCAGGTGTGCCGTGGGAAATTGCCCTCATTAACTGATCTAAAAACATTTCCCATCTCCAGGATATCAGCTCTTTGTTCATCCAAACAGGTCCTGATAAAACACTGAGTAGTTAGGAATATGAAAGATCATAAAATACTTTTTTCTTAGTGTTTATTTGATTCTAATAAAGACATTTTGTTAAGAATGACAGTACCGCGATTTAGCCGTAGCGTCAGCTGTTTTAGGAAAAGTCCCGCCCCTTTAACTATCTCCACCAATCATTCTTGGAGGCTTAATCACACGTCATCAGTCTGACCAATCAGAAGTGGTTAAAGTCTACACTTCCTGGTTCAGATTCTGCTCATAAAGTCTCTCAGTTCAAACAAAAATGCCAGCTAAAGCTCGTCTTTAGTGGTGTAGCTTTCCACAGAATCCGGTGTCAAGACCATGGAACAAGTGAACAAAACAATGAAGCTCAGAGACGCGATCTCCGGCCGTTTTCACACTACATCTCCCATGATGCATTGGGTTAAAGTGACAGCATCTCGGCGCACAATGGTTTTTCGTGTTAAACGTCTTGAAACAACAACAAACACACATCAAACAGTTTTTAAATCTTCTAAATTAACTTTTATTACATCTTTTAGAAAAAACAGCTGCAGCTTCCAGCTTTTCTGCCACAATTATCACAAAAATGCATGTGAGATTGTGGAGGGGCTGTAGATCAATACAGACTATGAGTTTCTCCTTTTTTTTGTCAAGGTTAAAGTGTGCCGTGGCTCAAAAAAGGTTGAAAACACTGGATCAGATGATGATTGGAGTGGAACTTCAATAATTCACTTCAAATAAAACGGACGAACAATAAAATGAACAACTCTGTTGTGTTCTTACCTTTGCTGCGTTCTCCATCAGACTCTGCCTCAACAAACTTGTCACCTCCTCCAGCTCCTGCTCGGCCTCCCCCACGTTGGGGTCCAACTGGAGAACCTCCTGGAGGTCACTGCTGGCCGACAGGTAATCCTTCGAGGCGCACGCATCAAAGGAGTTACGACAGATTTATAAATAAGCCTAATAATCTTGAAGGAGGCAACTTGATCACCTGCAGCCCCTTAAAGGCCAGGGCTCGTCTGTAGAAGGCTTTCTTGTTGGTTGGATCCAGTCGTATTGCAGAGTCGCAGTCCTGTTTGGCTTCTTCATAGTTGAGCAGCTTTAAATAACAAATGGCTCTGGAGGAGAAAGGAAGACCACCACACACTTCCTCTCAAGATTCTTAGGTTTCTCATGAGAACAAAACAGGAATAAATGTTTCAAAAGATGTGAAGAAATCACGTTTATGGAAACGTTTGAAGCACACGACATGTTTAGGGAAGCAGATGTCTGTAGGAAAAGATGGAATGACTTTAATATCGAATATTTAACAGATGGAAAAGACCGAAATGGAAAATGACAGCTGGTTGTTTGGCGCCACCTGCTGTCGGTGCTGTTTATTCAAAGAGACTAAATCATTTGACATTAAAAATTTACTGGGGAAAAAAAACATTTGACTTTCATAAATGAGGCAGATAAGACACTCATTTGGTAAAACTGATAATGACATATTGTTAACAGGTGACATTTTCATAAAATGCTGCAGAGTCTCCTGCGTTACCAAACACAGCTGTTTAGGACGGTAAATATGAACAGATGTACAAATATTTTACACAACCAGAAAGAACATTTTGATATAAAACATTAGTTTTGCTCCTATCTGGCTCATTAAGAGGACTCTACTTTGTTCGACTAATTGTGTTTTTGGGGGACTGTTATGTTCAGAAGAAAAACATTACTGGCTATAAACAAGATTTTAGACGTTTCTAACAACAATTTTAATGGCATGGCTCCTAATTCAAGGCAGTTAAAAGGCTGCACAGCTTTAACTGGCCAATCTGCTTTAAATGCCTTGCTCAAGGGCACATACAGGCGTAACAAGGGTAGAGCAAATACAGCTGGGCACAGCTTTAGTCATGTTGGTACCAGAACGTGAACAAATGACCGTCCAGCTGGAGGCAGGTGCCACCAATCACTAGCACACTTATTGTGAAAACTAAATGAGCTCCTGCATCCTTTTCCTGTCTTTTAGTGTTTAAATTAAATGTTTTATCTTTTAAAACTAATAAAATTAGAAAATGTATTTTTTATTTTGCTGCAATTAGCAGGAATGTTTCTTTAAGACGATACATTTGAGGTTGTGCAACAAAAAAAAGTGTTTCTATCAGATAAGCAGTTCTGTTTCCCACAAAGAGCCCCGTGCCCCCGCTGTAGGACAATGTGTGTCCCAGCAGTGTGTTGGACTGTTACCTTGTCAGTGTGTGCTGGACTGAATCCTTCATACCTGTTAGTGTAAAGGGCGCAATCATCTGGTTTCAATGCCAGACATTCACTGTACTTCTGCAGAGCTTCCTGGAAGAGTCCTTTCTTGACCAAACCATTTCCTTCCTGCTTCAGTAAACTGAACCGGGCCTCTTCTTTTCTGGCTGTTGACAAAAAAAATATCAGTTAGAGAAAAATATTCAATTGAAGAAATCTATTATTTTTGCTCAATGTAGCCACATTGAGTTTTTGCATTGCTTATACCAATCGCTGAGTGTTCAAGTTAGAAGAAGTCAGAAATCACTTAAAAAATAGCGTCTGTCATTCAGTTTTGCAGGATGTCTTATGTCTTTTAAAAAAAAAATCATCAAACCAAAGAAAAACGAGTTCACGTCTTAGTTAGCTAAAAACAAAATACAAAAAATAAAGTTAGTTACTGAAATAAGTCAATGCATCTAAAAATGCACACAAACAGTCCAAACTGAAGATCCGTTTTTTAAAAGGACCTCTGAATAATTTCTTGCAGACAAAAACACGAATCAGAAAGACTCTGTTTTTGTCTCCTTTCTGGTGTTTTGAAAGCTGCTGAGGTTTAAAGGAAAGGCAGCTTCTTTAAATTATACTGAGCCTATTTAAGTGCCTGTTTACTGGACAATTAAAATGTGGTTCTATGACGTTAAAATCTACTTTGTGAGCACAGCTTACAACCACAAACACTATTATTAAGTTACAATTAAAACCCTGCTTGATATAAACTTGCAGGGCTCTCAAACCTGTAACATTCGGTTTCAGTGAACTTTGATATATATTGCTTTATATATTTATTCTTTTCAAAATCCTAATCCTGTTCATTTTTGCTTTACAGAATCTAATGGGAGTGTTTTTAATTTCCTTAGTCTTTCAGATTATTTGTATGTTTCAAACATTTTTGCATCACTTTTGGAAAGAAACTAGGATTTTCCCACCAAGTATTTAACCAACTTGCAAGTTGAACACCTTGGCGTTTGTTTCCCGGCAACAGCGGCCACTACTCTGAGAAGTGATAAGAATAACATCAAGCAGTTCATGTCTGTGTTTGGTACCCCTCTTTCAGGGAAGTCGAAACAAAAAATGAAGAGAATTTTGAACGTAAATATTGATGAATAAACAGAAGTCCTTTTTCTATGCGTAATAATACGAAATAAGAAAGAGGGAGCTTTGGTCAAGTCTGTAAATACATTTCGTCCTACATTTACCGTGTACTTAAAGTTATTTTGACTGATGTACAATTACAATGATTTATTTTTGTTTTTTAATAGGCAAAAAGGGAACTAACAACAGTGTAACAAAAATGTCACATTTTCCTGAAATGGTATAACCAATCAGATGCCTCAGTAAAAGCCTGTGGTTCCCCGCCAGAATCCTCCCAACAGCTATTTGCCATCTGTTGTTCCTGGACAGATGTTAAAATTGTCTACCTTCAAAGCTAAAAAGAACAAGTAAAAACAAAAATATAACTGAAGAGGATATACAAGAAATGCCATTATAAGACAATGGAAGTTAAAATACCTATTGATGAAAAATACCTGCATTAAAAAACATTAAAATAATACAAAGGATATAATAGCACAGATCATACTAAGGGGGAGAGAGGCATGTTAAAGTTCAACAACCCAAATTTCCTGTCCTCGTTTAGTCTCGCTGCAGCTCAGCGTTCGCCTTCATCTCAAGCGCCTTGCCACGCCGCCGACTGCAGCCGCCAGGTCACTCCTAATATATTGCAGCGATGGTCACAGACACATCAGACATGCTGTCGGATGTGGCAAAGCAAGGCATCGTGGGACCCCACTCCCTTTGCCTGTGTGGACGGTTTGGGGTTAAAGTGTGGATTTGGTCAATGTGTTTTGCTGTCCTGCTGTTTTACTCTTTACTCTTTGCGTTCATTTCTTTCTGCACCACGAGTGAGAGGAGGGTGAGGATGAGGACACCCTCGTGTTGAAGAACATGTACCGCTGATGCAGTCAGTGTGCGTTTTGACTATTCTGTAGGTTAAACATGTTAAAGATTGATGTGAAGTATATGTACACAGTGAAAGAAAACGGATGTTCAATCAACACCTTATATGAGTATGTCTGTCTTTTTATTAAAAGATAATTATAATTAAAGTTTTCAAGACTAGTATACATATTACTAATTTTTAGAAGTGCTGGTAGTGAGTACCGGCCCACTTAAAGCACCATCTGCAGACCAGGTGTCCGTTTAGTCTCTTCATGCAAGTGATGTGGGTAAAATTCAAGTCAAACAGTTTACTGAGTAAGTGTGTGCTGTTCCACCACATACATTTCACTATATTTGCATTTGTCCAAGTGGATGTCTGGGATCTGCCATCATGCTAAACCAAAAGCGAAACCGGATCCGGATCGTTCCATTACGACAGCATTATATACTCTGTGGATCAGCTTTACCTTTACATTATTGATAGAACGCACATCCCCACCACTCAGCACACAGTCGGCTGCCTTGCTTTCAGCACTGTTTATTGTTTACAACATTTTGCTGCACATTTTTGTGAGACATTCCCTTTGTTATGAATGTCCATTATTAAAGGGAATCTCTGAAGCTGAGGACCGACGGGACTCACCGTCCACCTGTGCGGCCCTGGCGGCGCGCGCCTGTGCCTGCTCGATGCTGGCTGGTTTTTCTCGGTGCTGTTGCTGAACAGAGAGAGGAACGGCGGGAATCTCTGGAAGTTTCTCCCGCCACTCAGGCCCGTCCTCCTCAATCAGCATCTTTGTGATCCTGGCGCGAGTTAAGGAGAGAGAAACACCACATACCTTTACATTTATAGGCCTAATGCTGCAGTCATCAACGGTTTTTGGCCTCTATGCTGCTAAGCAGATTCCCACATGATCAGTGAAGTAAAAACGTCTTTTTTTTTTAAATTAAGAAACAATATATGTTTACTTTTCATTTTGGAAGTAAATGACAACACAAATAATTCAGACAATGTTAAGTAAACGTAATCCATGTTGTACATGTACAATTCATGTACTAAATACATTTACACTAAAAAAACTGTCACGTTTGTAGGTAAAGATGAAATTATCTTTTATTCTACCATGGTCCGGTTGAACACTCAATTCTGATTGGCTGCTGGGTGCGCATTAAAACATGATAACCGCACGGTGAAAAAAGAAGTTCCGGTCACCTAGCTTAAATGTTTCGCGTTGGACGGTTCAGGCTTCCAAGGCGTGCGTTAAAAAGTAATAACGCATACTTCGAAGGCCATTAACCCTTACTGCTCACTCAATTCTAATGTTATTTCAATTCTAAACCCTTGTTAAAACAAACAAGCCCTTGAAATTTATAAAAATAAAATATTAAAAAGCTTCTACTACTAGTACTACTGAAGTTCGGCATAAATTCCTGACAAAAAAAATATATAAAAAAAATCTTAAATATTGTGTTTTGTTTTTTTTCAATCCATCCTGTCTTTAATAGAAATGGCAAAGATTTTTTTACAGATTATCAGACAAGAACTACAAAAAAAAACCTTAATTGCGTAAGGGAGAATGGTCGTCGAAGTGTGCTTTTTTTTTTACTTTTCCTGTCCAACAGCTGAAAGTGTGCATTTTTAGAAATTAATGCACGCAGTGGAAACCTGAACCATCCGAGCCGAAGTGTGTTTTTTTCTGATTTTTACGGCTGTGGCCGTATTTATTTATATTTTGTTCTGTTTGTTCTGTGTTTTTTGTATTATTTCTGTATCAGAGTGGGACTTGTGTTTTTTGTGGATCTTTGTGTGTCTGTTTGTGTCTAATTATTTGCAGGTGTGGTTCATGTAGGTGTGTGCTCCAATTGGACAAGCTGGTGGGAGGCAGCCTTTCAAAACCAGCACATGGACCTCCGCACCATGAGAAGGGAGCCTCGCTGCAACAAGTCTCCACTGCAGCTTGGCCCTCTTCTCCATTTTGTTTATGTCTTCTCCACTTGTTTTTAGTTTGTGTTGCACTTCGTAGTTCTTTGTAGTTTGTAGTTTTGTCTGTGCCCACTCTGTTTAGTCCTTTGGTTTATGATTTTGTTTAAGTGAAGCTGTAGGGGTGAACCGCCATTTTGTTTAGTACATGTTTTTGTTAGGTTAGGGAGGTTAGCGTTCTGTCTTTGATTTCCCTTTTCTTTCATTTGCAGGTAAGTTTACATGTTTCAGTTAGGTGGGGTTTTGTTTGTTATTTTGGCCTGGGTTCACCCTGAAGCCTTTTTAGCTTCACTTTTAGTTATTGCTGGTTGTTGTTTATTTGTAAATAAAACTTGGTTATATTTTTATGGAGACATTTGTTTGGTGTTTTGTGTTGCAGTCAACTTATTAGCCAAAAACTTTACTTTTTTATGTTATGCCGCCTCGGTGCCTCTAGACTCTGAAGGGGGCGTAACACTGATCATACCCTCCACAAAGGCCCTTAACAATGGTCACTGACAAAAGAAATACATACTCAAATCAGTTTTAAGTACTTGTTATTTGTTCAGTTTAGATTGCTTTTTCACAAAAAGTGGACTATCTGTTAAGGTGTGCGGTGGGTTGTCATTGTAACATGACATGGACTTGGACTGCAGCGGCAAAGAGAAGCTGATGGTCACCATGTGTTACAACACAGCATCAGTTCAGAGAGAAAGTTCTCCTCTTACCGCTTTGTTTTTTGTCCAGATGATGAAGCTAAAGTTTGTTTTAAAGAAGCCGGCGCAGTGATACAGAACATTTAAGCTAGGTGACCGGAACTTCTTTTTTAGGTGGACATTATGGCTGTAGATTATCACTTTTTAATGCACACCCAGCGGGCAATCAGAATCGAAAATTCACCCAGACCATGGTGTAATAATGCTTAATTTATAGTTCATGCATCAAATCCATTTACAACTGTTTTAGGAAGTGTGGGGTCACCAGGGGTCACTGAAACCTCACATCGTGGGGCAAAAGCGGGCTAAAAAAAAAGCTTTTTGGTTTTCTAATCAACACCTATAATAACTAGTTGAACCTTCTCTAAGTAATTGCCATCATACTTTCATTTATTAATTATTTAGGTAGTAGTTTTGTAGTTTCCATTCGAATACTGAACTCTCACATGTCACTGCGTGTTCCAGCTCTAACTTATTGCATGGCAACAATCAGTATTCATTTTTGTTTGGTGAACTATTTTTAAATAAATAAAAGGGGAATTTTTACTCCAGTAATTCCCAGATCAGTGTGTACAAGTTGGTTTCATATTCAAGTCTTTTGTTTTTTTGGAGGGGTTAAACATAAGTCTGTTTTTTGCTGAAATTGTTTAGTATTGACTTCACTTATATGCAGCTCAGTCGCTCATCCTTTTTTGAAGACACACAATAAGCTCAGAGCTCGCCAATGTGGTGCCACAAGGAAAAAGAAAACATGGAATTAGCTGACATTTAAACAGTCTGTGTGTGTGTGTGCGTGTGTGTGTGTGCGCGTGTGTGTGTGCGAAGTTCATTCTCTCTGAAGACCTTTAAGATGCAAACTAGCACATGCTCAACTTTGCTTTTGTGTTTGGCTGACCTGTGGACGCTGTCGTGAGCAGCTTGTATCCCAGTGTCCATCTGCAGCACAGTCTTGTAATCCACGTAGGCCTTCCTGTAGCGCTCCAGTGACTCATAAGCCATGGCTCTGCGCAGCAGAGGCTTCAAGGAGTAGGGCTGAAGCTCCAAAGCCCTAATAGGATCAGAGAGATGGCGAAAGAGAGGATCAAAATGTGCTCACCTCCACTTAGGTTCAGAGGTGTGGCTGGCCTTTCATTCAGGAAAATTCTGTTTCAACTAAAACAATGTGGTTTGTGTCCAGAGATGCAGCAAAACCTCCAGACTGAAGGAAAAAATGGTGTTCTGAGGGCTTTTCTCTTCAACAAAATAAAACATAAAAGTATAATCTGACTGGTCTTTATGCCACCGAGTAACACTTTAATGGTGAGACAATAATGGCAGCCCTTGATTTCAATGTGGACACTCATTTTCAGAGGTTCATACTTTGGAAATCTAAGACATTACTTAAAAAGAGAGTTTTTCTATAGTAAATATTTATGACTGCTGAGAGTGTACTAAATGTTGAATGTAAAAGTAATACTTTTTCATTAGTCGATTTTTTTTAATATTTAGCGGGTGTTTCGACAGATTTTTCTACCTTTTTTGTTAATAAAAAAGGGAAAACGTTTTTTAAAGGAGTCATTCCTTTTCTTTAATTAATTTTTATTTCATGTCAAGCACTTGAAGGTGACCTCTGCTCAGAATATCGCAGGTTTGGTTCCCGCCCTGCCTGCCTGCCCATGTGTCAGAGCGTCTTTGGGAAAGACCCTGGACCCCACATGGCTCCTGGTGGTTACAGGTTGGTGCCAGTGCTTGGCAGTGGAGCCGCGACCAGTGTGTGAATGTGTGATGAAGGTAGTAAAGCACTCTATACGCACACGTCATTTAGCATTCTGATTTCTACATGGATTAAACTGACGGAAACATCCTGTTTTGTTTGGATGATCTGCTGCTTTGTAAACAGGAACACTGGTCACGTACTTGGTACAGTCCTGTATGCAGTCGGCGCTGTTTCCATCCTTCAGGTAGCATGCAGCTCTGTTGGAGTAGAGAATGCACAGGTCGTCTGGACTATCAACCCCTGTAGAAGAACAGGAATCATTCGTCTGATACCATAGCCTTTCAAAAGAAAACTGTTTGACCTTAAAATCTCATTCATTCATTCATTCATTCATTCATCTTCTAAACCCGTTTTGCCCCTTTCGGGGTCACGGGATCCTGGAGACTATCCCGGCTGGGGACATCCTGGACAGGTAGCCAGTGTGGCACAGGGCCACGCATGCACGGGGGGCGGGGGAGAACATGCAAACTCCACACAGAAAGGTCCCCCATTGGTGATCTGTTTCAGGGGCCAAGAGCGCTAACCCCTGCGCCACCGTGCAATAACATCAATCTTGTTTGGCCTTTTTCCTTTGGTTGTAGGCAGCACTGCAGGGGGGGGGGGGGGGGGGCAGCACAAACTCAATAGTGCAGAAATGCTGAAGCAGTGAGGGGTAGACAGTTGGAGAGATGTGTTAATCGTCTCTTCAGCTGAGTCATTTCCTTCTTTCTCCCATGTGTCTTCACCTTAACACTGGCACATTCAAAGCAGTGGTTCTTTTGGTCTGACTCAGTTCTGCCAGGAGATCAGCCGGGCCTCTCAAGTGCTGGGAAATGACAATTTTAAAGGAGTCAGCCGAGTTCTCCTGAAGGTTGTAGGTGCTGCTGTCGAGGTTCTGTCCTTAAGGCTGCTTCACTCCGCTGCATTCACTTGCCAGACCTTCTTTATCCGTTTGCAGTCACTTTATCATTAAACTAAGAGTTAACTGCAAATGAGAAGTGAGACTGGTGAATAGGAGGAGCAGTGGGGCAGAGATGGGATCTTGATGTTGGAGTCATGTGACCCTGTCTTCACAGCCATGTGATGAGCATTTATCATAACACAAGCCAGCCACACAATTACCACAGACTATTCCACCTCTATGTACAAAAAGACAGCTAATTTTGGAATAAAATAATTATTTTCCTTTAAAAAAATAGTGGATTGATCAAATCAAACTTTATTTATAAAATAATGCTTTTCATGCATTTGTGCAGCTCGAAGCGCTTTAACATTTAAAACAGAAAACACACAATATTACAGTAAAAACCCAACCCACTCCCTTCCTACTCCCCTCTGTTCAAACACATGACCCATGGCCCCCACGGACAAAGAATAATGACTATGTAACTTTAAATAAATAAATAAGCAAACAAACAAACACGTATTGCTTGGCTCTCCTGTGAGGAAACAGTATTTGGGAATCTCTTCTTACCAGGAGCCAGCTTTGCCATAGGAACAGGATTAACTCCAATCTAAAATGGAATTTCTTGTGCTACTTAATAAATTTAATAAAAAATATTACTGGGTATGCTTGACTCTGAACTTTTCCATTTTATTTTGAAAGAAATGAATATTTTTTTCTACATATTTTCTCCATTATAGTAGTCTTTTATATAGTTAAAATCCCATAATAATACAGCCGTTTTGGATGTCCTCACCTGCCTCAGCACATCCTTCGATGGCCTGCGTGTACTTCCCCAGCGCCTCTCCGAACTGGCCGTGTTTAAAGAGGTGGTTCCCCTCATTTTTCAGCCGGGCCAGGTGGGGGGGTAGGGCCCCGGCTGGAGCATCCAGGTAACTCGTATCCACTGCGGGGCTGGCCTGCTCCTCTTTCCGGCCGGCGGGGCTGTTGTTGTCTTGCGGAGAGCCGTTGGACAGCCCCTTCTCTGGAGCTTTGTGGTTCTGGGGTTTCCCCCCCGCCGGGCCTCCATGATGGGCCCCCTTTGCCCCGCCGCCTCCTCCTGGGGGTTTCTCCTGCGCGTTCCCCATGGCTGCGCTCCTTCTGTCCTGCGCAGACTCCTCCTCGCTTCCTGCCTCTGCTCGCTGCAGCTAGAAATGAGGCTGACCGGGGATTTCTTCAGGACACGCCCCCAACTGTTGTGCGTCACACGTGGGACGGAACCATTGGGGGAGGGGACGCAGTGACGCCTGCTGCGACGAGCAGAACACAAATAGGAGTTCACAATCACAAATGGAAGTTTTCTTCTTCACAAACCCCCACAATAAAGAAATAAATCTATACATATGAAGTGTGTCTGTCTTTGAATATATTAATGTATTGATAGACAGATAGATAGATAGATAGATAGATAGATAGATAGATAGATAGATAGATAGATAGATAGATAGATAGATAGATAGATAGATAGATAGATAGATAGATAGATAGATAGATAGATAGATAGATAGATAGATAGATAGATAAAATAACAAAATAAAAACATTACTTAAACATACCACACCATAAACATTAATTACAAGGACAACTAAAAAGACAGTCCCTCCAGTGTTTCCATACATTTGACTGGAAGCATATGGCACTAAATCTGATATTACTTATATTGCAACGTATGTATTGTAATTACAGTAGAGGTGTAACAAATAATCGATTAATTGATTTCTTTTCCTAGGATTGAACCAGATCAATCTGTCTAAGGCAAAATCGAACTGAATCGACCCCAATACCATTAAATAAATTGTTTCAAAATAAAATAAATCCATAATCGAATCGAAATTGGAAAATACCATTTACATTGAGACATGGTAGATTTATTTTACTACAATATTAGACAACACACATGATGGCAGCAAAATTAACCAACGTTTGGAAACACTTTTAATTTAGCAAAAGTCATGTGACCATGCAGTGTGCTAGAATGTTCTATTTGCATTATTTTGATGTGGAAAAACAACAGTGGGCTGAACTTTAGGAAACTAACATGTGAATGGATTTGACATTCATTCTAGTTTACTTGTTTGTTTGGACACATATTTCATTTACACTTGATGATCTGGAAGAAATACAAGAATCTGGAAATCTTCACTGTTCAGTAGCAGGAATTTCTCTCTGAGTCTCACTGCTGGAAGATTTTAACTAAAGATGTCCTCTATGGATTTTAGGTCAGTGTGTTTGTGCATTAAGGATCGTTCAAAATGAACCAAAATCGAAAGGGAATTGAATCAGCAACCACAAATATCAAATCAAATTGTTGTTAAAATGAAGTTACACCCCTAATTGTAATGCATGCCATCCCGGGCATTCTCACTGTTATTGTTTTACTTGTTCTGTACATTTTGATAATTATTTTTTTACAAGTATATATATACAATGAACTGTTTTAAATAACTTCTTTTATTTTGTGTGAAAGCCAAAATCGGCTCACCCTACTTTTCTTTATTTTGTCTTTAACTTGTTTTCTCATGATAAAGAAATGATCTCACCATCACCACAAAGCCTGTTCTTTTGTCATTTTGACTGCTATCTGTTTAGCCTACATGTTTCTTTTCATGGATTAAACTGGCTGAAGCTATGGTTGGTCCTTCAGTTGTGCTGAGAGCACAGGCTGCAGTGATAGCGCTCACTTTTTGTGTCGTTTTTCTGTTTTAACCATCTAAATTTCAAAGAAAATGGTCTAACATAAAAAAAGAAAAAAATTGAATGGTCTCTGAGCTTAAATAAAGTACTGTCAAACAAAAATGAGCATTTTTACACTACCAAAAAAAGCTGTTAGCAGTTATAAACTAACTAGTAATCTGTAAAGTGTTACATTTTGAAACTACCTTCCACAACCACTTAACTGAAATTTTGGGAGAAGCTACAGTCCTCAACAATAATTCTTGTGCTGCAACCAGCTGGTGTATAAAATCATCTTTTATTACACTGATCAGAATGTTGGTAATAATAAATCCTCTAATTTAAAGTAAATGAAAAACAAATCTAGACCAACACAACCAGTGTCCACTAAGAGTATTTTTGTTTTCTATTACACTCTCACTAAAGTAAAAGTACAGTGCATTAAAAAAAACATTCTTGTATTTCGTTTGTGATTCTATTGCAGTTTATTACCCATGACTTGTAAAAATATATCTGTAATTTGATTACAAATATGTAATAATTTTTTTGATGGATGGAAAACAATATAAAACAAGAGAATACTAAAATAAATGAGAAACAAATCAAAAGTCAGGCTTAAGTGTCCTTTTATTTACAATTTCACACACTAAATACTGAACCAAAGAAAAGTTAAATCTGCTTCATTCATCCTGTTCACCGGGCATCAAAAACAACCACTGGGGGGAAAAAGTCAAGGAAAAGTTCAAACATTTGAGGAATTTTATTTAAATTAATAATCTTTGGTGGAAATAAAGAGTTGTTTATTTTCCAAACCCACACTATGACCAAAAACAAGGATACATCTCTTTGTTCTCTTCTTGTACATGATCCTGTAGCCACACTCTCTGCACCTGATGGGGTCTCGAGCCTTGATTTCATTTTCAGTGTGACATTCTGAAAGGAAAAAAGTAAAACTGTTGGTACATGTAATTCAGAGAGGCCCGAGAGAAGCAACACGTATAACAGTAATAATAAACACAAATATTGTCATTTAGACATTTTTAGGGCCTTTGGGATGACTTAGAGCCCCGTTTGAAGAATCAATTTTACAGTCCTACTGGCAAAAGATGCAGTGAGCCCCAAATATTTCCAACTTAATGGGTGTGAGTCAATTAAAAAATGGAGTCTGTTTTTAAAACTTTCTTTCTATCTTTTCTTTCTACTATCAGATGCTTAAAAAGTAGCTGCATCCTACATTTAATGCCAACTGTTCGGTTAAAAAAGTTGGATCTCTGAGGCTTGTTTGCTTTTGGTTTCTGGCGAAGACATTTTGCTAACAGTTTCACACAATTCAGCAAAAACATTTATATAATCCTATTTTCAGATCACATCATGAGGAAATTTAATTTAGCAAAACTTTAATAATATTGTGAAAGGACTGTGCTTTTACTAAAATGTAGAAAACAGGTTTTCCTTTTTCTAAATCATTCTTTTTATTTAAAACTGTACTATATTTTATAAAGTTCGTTCAACCTCTTTAATCCTGAAAATTTTTAAATAAATAAATCAAAGCGTTCAATGTAATTATTGTAGTGTAGGGAAATGGGAAAACATCATGATGATGAAATTACTATTGCTATGCTAACTGCATAAACAGTGCCATCATACCTCCACAAATGTAGATCATAGGCTGCTGCTTGGGCGGCTGCAAATCTTTCTGTGCGTCCATTTTCACCTGTAAAGAACGAAAAAAGAAATAAAATGCCTCATCTATCGTTTGAACGGAACAAGCATGGTGTTGCTAACAAGAGAGCTGCCCACACCAACACAAACGGGGCGTTTAGCAAACAAAAGGTTATCGTCCCACAACAAACAGGGTGGGAAAAATAGAATCAATAACCCCAAAGAAAATATTTTACAGCAAGCAGAATAACAATAGTTACGATTGTTTTTTTTACCGTTAGCTTCCACAACTCTTAGCTTTTCTCATGTCTCACTGGCTTGCAACTTGCGCATGCGCTGTACAGTCAGTCACCTTAAAATAACGGGGGTTATGATTGGCTAGAAGTCGATCCACTATATTGACTGAACCAATGATGGCATAGAATGTTAAAACAGGAAATGTGCGTTGGCTCATTGTCACAGACACAAACAGGGCCAATTACTATTGTTGTTTGGTTTTTATATGTGTTTATGATATTTGCAATTGTTTCTTTATTGTGTCACTGAATGTGAATTTCTGTAGATTGAAAAATGTGCAATAAAGTTTAGTGAAAAAAACACAGGGTCTATTACATTGCATTTAGTTCTTAATAAAGTTTATTCTGATGCAAGGTCAGTAATATAAATTATTAAAATACTTCAAATAAATTACTTATTTTAAGCCTTCACACCTAGGGGCAATTTAGAGACACCACATAATGCTATAATCACAACTACCCTAATAGTGCATCCTAGATTATCCAACTAGATCAGGGGAGGGAAAACTTCTGGACTTTCGGGACACAAAGCATTCTAAAATTTGAAACCTTTCTTCAAATAGAGCAGGATCCCATACCTGGAGTGTTCTGGTAATCCACCTCATAAAAAAGAAAAAACACTTAATCTAGATGAAAACGTGTTAATTCTAATTGAAAATGTATATATACTTTAAAATAGAACATTTTGGAGTTTTTATTTTAAAAGTTGTGATTTTTGTTCTGATTTTAGTCGAAATTGCACCAATGGGTTGATGTCCCTAAGGGAAAAAACACAATTAGAGAAATGCTGTATTCAAGTCATGTTGGAATGATCGGAAAACTCACATGAACATCAGAAAAACAACAAATCTTCCAACACTACATGAATGCAGACTAAATTTCTGCACCTAAACAAAGGTCAATGTACTTGTTTTGTACCAGCTGGGGAGACACCAGAATTACAGGGAAAATAAAACAGTATTAAAGATTATCAATTTATTCCCGATCAAATGCGTTGCTGCATCCCAGCTGCTCATCCTAAACTCTGAAGCCCCACCTCCTACTACTGAGCCTGTGCTCAGGTCCACCGCTTCTAGAAGAAGGAAAGCAGCTGAAGCAGCAGCTGCTGCACCTGAGCAGGGGCTTCCAGCAGGGACAAAAGTCCACCGACAGGTGGTGCAGTACACCTGCTGTAAGTGTGGACAGCCTGAAATGCTAGAAACTGGCCATGCACACATTGCTAAAATAATAAAAGTTACAGATAAATATTTTGATGAAAAGCTTGTTTTGTTTTTTTTAAAAAAGTAGCACTAATTTGTGTAAAACGTTTAAAACCACATGTGGGAGGATTTGTGAAATTAAATTAAAGCCAGTGATGAAACTTCCTCCGCAGAATGATTTGAATTAATTGCACACTGTCCTTTGTGTTCTGTTATGGTATTGACAAAGAAGCAGCTCACAGTTGAAGCTGTCTCTGGGGTAAAAAACAAGTTTAAAATGCACTGTTTTAACCCCATTCATTCCAAATCATTATACATTGTAATAACCCAATAAATTTGGATCTGTAAAAAGTGCCAAAATTATGTCAATGTCCTTTCGAAATAAGTAATAACAATAATAAGGAAGAAAGGAAATGTGACAGTAAGTTGACTTGAGTTCCATTTGACTTCATGTTAGCGCCACCCTGTGCTGAGCTGATAAGAAGCTAAAGAATTTGAAAACAGCACAGTTTTACAGGGCATGCAGCAGGTGACTAGTCTCCGACTAGTTAAGATCAAAGAAATTGTGAAAATATTTTCAGTATAAACCAAGACGACGGCCGCCATGTTTGCTAATATCTTTTCCTCGTGTTAACGAGTAACTACGTCGACATCACGAGGTAATAGCAAATGTTTTACTTAGAAAATAGTATAAGTTATTGCTGATTGTGTGTTGGCCGTCCTTTTTTTCTGCATGGTTGGACGTTTCCAGTGCAGACATAAGCGCGGAAACACACGTTTTGATATATTTTCTCCTAAGTAATATTCTTCAGGTAGGGACCACAAGCCACCATTTTCCAAGGTAAATAGATAAAAGTTGGTGACCACAAATGATAGAGCTTCCATTTCTGAACACAGAAATAAACAAAATAGCTTAATAGACCTACAATGATGCAAGTTCTCAATGTTTTTACGTCTTGCTGATCGCCTTTGTTTTGCGGATAGAAAACTTGGTAATCACAGTTAGATCAATCAAGGTTGTTTATGTAGAGACGTACCTAAAATTTCAAATTTAACTGGATCTATCTGATCCTTATGTCATTGAAAGGGCTTAAAGAGAGCTTTCCGAAGACATAAAGATCATCCAGATAGCTCAAAGAATGAGAAAGTCATGCCACTGTAACCCTTGTGCTATCTTAGATGACCCCACCCTTACATTGACGTGTTCTCCCTACCATGACAAAGGTGGATAAAGGTGGAAAGATTTCATGGACACCAGTGAGGTTCACAAATCATTGAAGAAAAAAAGTTCAGAGCACTGTCTAGTGGGTCTATATGACCCAACTCCCAGTGTTAAAGTACCTAGGATAGCACAAGGATTAATACACAATGACACTTTTTCTCAATGAAATCATTTCAGACACCTTTGTGATTATTTTACAGAGATGTTTTTTCAAAATTGTCGTTTTTCTATTAGGTGAATTTACTGTTGCAAATTCTATTAGCGCAATTTCATAGTCAGCGGAAACGCCGCTATTAATGATGTCGCCCTTTGACCTTGGGAAGAGACCGCCATCTTGAATTTTCAAAAAAAAAGCACTTTAGGACCAAAATTTCCTCCAGTACCAAATTTGACAAATTTTTAGCGATCGTCTCGTAACTTCTTGGGTATCATTGTCAAGCTACTGTGGAAAAAATGTTGAAATTACAAGTTGTAGATTTTGACCGGTGTCCGCGTGGCAAGCTAGCCAATGTGGCGCACTGTTATAACTCTTATGTTTTTCAATGGAATGCTGTGAAATTTGAATGCATGCATCCTTGGCTGGAAGTGAACATAATGAAGAACACTGGATATGGCCATATAAGGAATGTGGGCGCGGTTAGCAAAAAACATCTGTTGCTATGGACATCCTTAAGTTTACTTTTTCTGATTCGTCTGAAACTGACATTGATCTGCTCGTTATCCGCTGGCAACCAAAACATAAAATGGTTGCTATGGAGATAAAATCAACAGAAAAGCCGCCATTTAAAATAAAAGTGGATTTTTTATCAACGTATGATATGTAGCTCTTACTAATGGAGCAATGTGTTTTTCTGAGTAAGTTGATGATGCTGATCGCTAAGCTAACACTTTTAGCCATACTAGCATAACTTTCATTGTTAGCATAATTAGCATCTTAAGCAATGTGTTTTTCTGAGTGAGTTGATGATGCTGATCGCAATGCTAGCAATTCTAGCCAAAATAGCATATCTAGCAGTGTTAGCATATTTAGAGTCTTAAGCAATGTGTTTTTTCTGAGTACGCTGATGATGCTGATCGCTAAGCTAGCACTTTTAGCCATTTTAGCATAACTACCATAGTTAGGATGGTTAGTATATGCATTTTTTGGGTGGTGAGGGCGGCTGAGCTGCATAGAGGTGGGCAGCGATAGCGGAGGTGGTGTGTAGAAGCGGGTAGCGCCTACAATGCCACGTACGGCTTTAATTTACATCTATAATTTTGTCTGCTGTGAGTTTTCCTGAAACTTTTGCTATGAACTCTATTAAAAATTGTCATATATTAGCTGGATGGTTCATATTAAGGGCTATTTTTATTAAAACAATGACACAAAGTTAGGTGAAATTGTTTTTTAAAAGAGAAAATGAGGAACGCTTCACGAATTTGCGTGTCATCCTTGCGCAGGGGCCATGCTAATCTTCTCTGTATCGTTCCAATTTTAGTATATGCACTAGAGAACTAGTGCAATGAGCCAATGTCTCGGAGTGCTTTTTAAACCCTCCCCTCTGCTACTCTTCTCAAGCATGAGGTGTGATCTGAGGGAACACAGTGGACTTTAAAGGGAACCACAATTAAGACAAAACACCAAAAAAGATCCTCTGTTTCTCCCATGACACAGGATCGTCTCAGGTTCACCATCTCCATTCAAAGTTTGACTTAAATGCTTAAATCAGATTAAAATTACATTTTTTCTGACTTTGTGAGAGACTTCTTGGAAGGATTCTGGGAAAAGAAGGGGGGTTTTGTCACGTCAGACGAGTGCGACTGGTTTCCCGGAAGCGCCAGAACAAAAGGTCGAGTCAACACCCCTCCAGGAGGACCTTTACCAACCCCCACCGCAGCTCCAACCAACCCCCATGTGCTGATGGTTACACACACAGGGGTGGAGACTCTTTCAGACAAGGATCTGTGTGGAGAAAGAGAAAACTGGTCTGATCGCGTCAGACTGACGTCATTCTGCTGCTGCCTTCAAGCAGGAAGCCAAAGCGACGACTCGCTGCAGAAAGATCAGCTCAGAGACGAGAGTCTGTGCTTCTGCTTCCAGCAACAGGACGAACAGAACTCACATGGACCTAAATTCAATAAGAAGAACCCATCAAAGACCAGGATTATACACTTTCATTACTGCGGAGACGATCCTGAGTGGCTTGCTTCCTTGTTGAGAGCCTGTTGGCTCCTGATTGAACTAAATTCTGACCATTTCCTGCTTTTTCTGCAATATGCTGCCTCTGAAATTCTTCAAATACATTGTGAGTATCTGTGCGGTAAAATTCTACTTCAAAATTCCTGTTTTTAAACACAACGATACAGTCATGTTTAATGCAGAAAATACCTGCTGTAGATCTGCCACATGGTGTCGCTGTTTTACCGCTCCACCTGGAGAGAAAGTGCGATTCATTACATGGAAGCGTTCCATTCAACTAAAATAAAGAAACGGTGGATCTTCATTATATTTATTTTGTGGAATTTTGTTCCAATATTTCAAGAACTATAAAGGCAAATAACTTCATTTGCTCATTAAACATATAAGATGAGCTGGAAATAGAAGTTGAGAATGTGTTCGTGTCACAGACACATCCGGTCACCAGTCTGTTTTGTTTTTTTCATACTAACTTTATCCACAAACATTACGTTGGATATAGTTCTATTGACTAGTATAAACTTTTTATTTTTGTCTGTGGTGAAGCAGAAAACGACTCACAGCCTGAATTTACTTCGATGTGAAGCTACAGAGGCAGGCAGGGACCGTCAATAAAGTACACCAAAACACCCAAAACAAACAATAGCAGTTTCTCAGTAACTCACCATAAATAACCTCTACAACACCAGTACTCAATATTGTTCAAATAAACACCATATAAATCCATACTATTACTTTATTACTGCTTTTCTTAGAGCGAACCTGCGTGTTGGAGTCACCCAAGTTGTAGACGTGTCCTTATCACCTCGCCCTAGGACAACTGCCGTAGTCCTAAGGTGATCAAATAATCAAATAACTGGACTTTTTCTACACGCTGCAGCGCTTTCTGACCGTCCAAATAAAGAGAAATTGACTACAAACACCCACAGTCAGCAATAAATAAGCAGTTTAACATTAATTACCGGAACGGAATGGAAATTTGGTGAAATTAGCGGGCAAGAAACTACATTCAAATCCGCCATTTATTTAGATTAGAGCTTTGAACGTTAGCAACAATTAAATTTGTTTCTGTTTTCTACTAACACATCATTAAACTGTGTTTTCGACATTACGAGCTACACATCTATTCCGTTATCTCACCAAAACAGTAGTTATAATCTCGTAATAATATCGACTTAAATCACCGGAGAAAGCGAACTAATTGAGCAAACGTGGCGCCCGTCGTCTTTCGTTTCCCTAAAAGTTTTGAACAATTTCTTTGATCTGAACCGCCACGTATGAGCTGCTCGTCTTCTCATGATTGTCGCATGTGTGAAGCTCAAAAAGCAGAATTCTGCTCCTCACCGTCGTTTGGACTCAGGTTGTTCGGGAGAAGTAGGACAAGGAAGCACACAAGCCGAACCCAGAGCGGTTCTGATCCGAACCTTTCACGCTGGAGTCCAGCAGGTGACTAGTCCGAGACATTCAGGGAACGTCCGAAAAAGAAAATCTCTCTTGAAAAAGTTTAGGAATTTAAAAAACAATAAAGAAAGCACAAGTAGGATTTTGTTTATCTATAAATGGACCCCCCCCACACACACACACACACTATAAAATCATTACTTAAATAAATAAAACAATAAACTAAGAAATGAGGTTTTTAAAGACAAACACAGTAAAAACATTGATTTCCACCTTTAATGAATGTCTGTGAATCGATCAATCGATGACCTCACGCGTTCATGGTTTTCATCCATTTACAGGTTCTTTCTGTTGAGAGAAGAAGTGAATCCCTTCCAGTTGTTTGTTTCTTTAGAAGAATCAGCAGCAGAGGATCTTTATGCTGCAACCGCGCACAGCGGGCCGCGAACTCGGGAGCTTCTGCACGGCGAGAGGAAGTCTTCCTCCGACGGGCCTGATCAGAGTGTTCCAACTTCTCAATCAATCAAATGGCCAGAATTGTTCCAATTTCTAGTATCAAACTTTGCTGTGTCCAATCAGAGAGCCGGATTCGTTCCAATTCCTTCAAATAACTGCCGGTTTTCCATTATTTTAAGACAAATAAATAGTTTGCATTATTTCAAGTGTCTAAAAGAGATTAATGTATTTGTGAAGAAGTGAACTCACGTTGTTACGTGTGTTTTAGTGAAAAAGGAAAAGGAAAGAACATATTTAATACAAAGTTTGCAGGCGGAGATGATTTTGTTTTTACAGGGAACGTTTATTTGCAATAAAAGTAGAATTGAAAAGAAAATATCAAGAATAAACTTCTTTTGAATCAGAACATTTTTAATAATAGGAATATTGTTTCCACAGAAAACTAAAATGTGTGCAGAGATTTAAATGGAAATGAGATCCAGCAAAGTACCAGGAGTGAAGAAGCTGAGAGGAGATTTCTCCGATGATGCTGTGATGATGAACCTGCTGGTGTTTCTGCGGCAGATCTAACCTCTGTCATTGTTCACCAGCAGAAACCTGGAAAAACACAGAACGACCCACTGACTGACTTTGGATGAAGAAAGAGGAAGACTCCCACCAGCTTTCATGGGAGAAGAAGGTCCAAGGTGAGGCAGGTCGTCAGTCTTGGGAAGGGATGGGAGAGGTGGAGTGGTGGATTCTGGACCCGTGCAGAAGCTCATGAGTTCATGTCTCACTTTGTACACTCAGACTGAAAAGGTTCAAATCATAGAAATGCAGGAGAAATCTAAAAGATTTAGCAAAGTATTTGCATCTCTAAATACTTTGAAATTGGGCTGATTTGGTGGTGAGAGATGATGCATTGAATCATTTGGCACAAAGAGATGTGAAAGTACTGAGTAAACAAATTGTTTTGTGCTTTTTTTCAGACTTAATCATCGACAAAACAAAGCTGCAGCTGCAGAACTCTCCGTGTTCTGGACAGATGTGTTCACCAAAGAGGGCAGAACTCTCTCATCACACATAAACGTCAGCTAAAACTAAATTGGATCAAGGTTTTTTGAAGCTTAAGCATTAGAACAAAAAGTGTGGCGCTTCAACTCGTCCTGAAGATCTTTTCACACTTTTCCCAGAGTTTTTCATCACTGCTTCTGCTTTGTGTTCAACCTTTGAACATGATTGATGAACTCTTTCTTTGCTTCAGAACCATCATGTTGTGGATTAGCTTTCAAAGTACAGCGTCTGTTAAAAATCTGTTTCTATTTTTATTTATTCTCAAAGTTAGAATCTTGAACAGTTCTTCTTCCTCACATCCTGGACTTTAAAATGTGTCAATAAGCTACATTTAGTGTCAAACCTACATAAAATGTTGATTTTGCACAAATCGTTACAGCTTCAAGAAAAACTGCAGAACACAAAATGTCTGTTAAATTGTATCTATTTTTCAATCAAATAAACTTTTATGGCCTTTCAGTCTTTTTTCTGCCTTTTATTTCCTATTCTTCCTCCACACGTTTCCTACTGACAGCTGCACATTATAGGAGACACCAGCATTGCATGTGTGGCCACACCTTCTGATGGAAAATGTGTCCATGATGGAGGCCCTCTCTAAAATACAGAAGCTGCTGCTTCGGCTTTCTTCGTCTTCTGATGATGATAGCAGGAGCCGCTTCTTTGACTTCAGGATCTTCTAGGCGCAGTGTTGTCCCACCTGAACAAAAGACAGTCGTTTAGTCCTGTATCGACTCGCCAAGGTCCTCCCCCCCAGCTCATCTACGTGGATCACGACTGCTGCAGCAGAGACGGCGTGTCCAAGACATCTGCCTTGTTTTCGGAACAAACTCAGATTCACTATGTTTGCACTATTGCTGACACAGTTCAGTCCTAAAGGTCTCTCAATGTTTGTCTTGTAGGAGTGGGGGCAGCTGGTGGTTCGACTTGACACTTGGTACCTGATGCGCCGCTTTGCGTCAGGTGTCACCACTGAGAGCCACCAGCTCCATCCCGCCTTCATGAGGCAGCTGTCTCACTGCATCTTCGAGGTGGACCCCGGAGATGCCCGCCGTCTGACTCAGGCTAAGCGGCACAAGCAGCAGCAGCAGAAGCACCACCAGAGGAAGGCCTTCCACCAGCCACAAAAGTCCGCCGACAGGTTGTGCAGTACACTTGCAGAAAGTGTGGCAGGCCCAAAAGGCTAGACACTGGCCACACACGCATGTCTGGGCTGTCGTACTGCGTAACTGTCGGCGGGAAAAGTGTGGAGGAGCGGAGGGAACAGATGAAATGGGAACAGGAACAATGAAGACTTTCAAAAATATATCTAAATTTTTTTATTTCACAAATAAATATTTTTTGTTGCAAAGCTTGTGTTATTTAGTTTTATTAAACGGGTAGTAATTTGGCTAAAAATGAGTTTCCATGAAGGTTTGTCACAACATAGTTTATTGAAACAGAACAGGATGTGAAGAAGAACTCTACAGAAGTTATTCTAACTTATGTAATGAATAAACAAAAACTTTGCAATAAATCTAGACAGATGAGCTGCATTTACAAACTATAAATGATGTTTCTGAAGCAAAACACCAGCAGAGATGAAAACATCTGATTGACACTAAAAAAAGAGTCTTCCTGATGAATTGTAGCTCCATCTTCTCTCATCCCTTCAGGCAGCTTCAGGTTGCTGAATAAATCTGAAAAAGAAGCACAAACAACACAAACTGTTCACACAAAGGCTTCACATCACTGTGAGGCTCCAATTCTGTCTTAGGTCAGACAAAGCAGCTCAATCCAACACCTGTCACCATCAGAGTTACATCATGTGTCCCTTTAATTCACACATTGACACGTTTTCTCACTGAAATCATTTCAGACATCTTTGTGATTATTTTACAGATTTTTATGTAAAGTGACACAATTGTAATGATTTTTGTTGTGATTGCCCAAGGCGGGGCTCGAACTCACGACCTTGTGCACGGCAGCAAGAGGCCCCCCTCCTGCCCTCTTCCCCCCACAAACAAGAATGAGCATTATTCTCTGTCACTACTTTTTTTTGTTCCGATTGTTCCAATTTCCCAACCAATCAAATGGCAGCATTTGTTCCAATTTCAAGTATCAAAATTTGGGCGTCCAATCAGAGAGCCGGATTTGTTCCAATTTCTCGATCCCGCCCCCCGGCCTTTACTGTCATGGCTGCCGTCTTCCTGGTCGGACGTAAGTGCTGTTTTTCCTTTTATTTAACGACAAATCGACGGTTTTAATTGCTGAAATGATATTGATATTTTTTTTATGGAAAAGTCTCTTCCCTTTTCTGTGGCGTGTTTTTAGTAAAAGATGCGCTAATAGATTGTAAAACTGTGGCTTTCTGCTTAGTTTTTCTCCTGCTAGTTTTTTAAAAGTATGTTGTTCACATTCTGGGTAAGTTATGTGAACATATGCTGATGCACGGATTATAAAACGATTATAAGGCTGCAAATAAGATTATAGGGCTCATTTCACGACTTTTAAAGGTTTATAAAGTAAGAATGGTGGA
This sequence comes from Oryzias latipes, assembly GCF_053564925.1. Taxonomy (NCBI): domain Eukaryota; kingdom Metazoa; phylum Chordata; class Actinopteri; order Beloniformes; family Adrianichthyidae; genus Oryzias; species Oryzias latipes. The sequence continues at coordinate 22,617,208 of NC_136247.1, forward strand.
CCAACAATGATGCTTTCCTCTGGAAGGACTTTTTAGACCCACAAGGAGGAAGAACTCTTCTTTTTCTGGGAAGGAGAGTCTCCAACAGTTTTGTGGAACTCCAGGCTGATGGCTCAGACCGGACTTCAGATGTTTCAGCGGAACCAGAGGACCCTGTGACAGTGGTGAGAGCTCTAACTTCTGCAGTCTGATGTTGTATCTTTTCCTAAAATCCCAGCATCCTGGTACCAACCCCTCTGTGTCTCCAGGTTCTCCAGTCAGGTTGAAAAAGTGGGAGCAGGAAGCTGGACTCCGTCCTCATTCCTATTGTTTCCCTGCAGCTAAAGGGCTGTCCTCGCTTCAGGTGGGACAGGGACAGCCCTACGACTACAAGATGCCAGAGGAGAACATTCCTCTGCCAGCAACACATTCCAAATATGAATCCTGAAGCTCCACCACCATCATCACCTCCTTCTCCTCCTAAGCGTGTGCCCAGGACCACCGCCTTTAGAAGGAGGAAAGCGTCAGAAGCAGCTGCAGCACCAGAGCAAGTTCCCTGACAGGTTATGCAGACCACCTGCAGAAAGTGTGGCCACAAACGGATTTCTGGGATGTCTGACTGCGCAGCTGCAGACGGGAAGAGTGTGGAGGAATGGAGGGAAGAAATGAAAAGATCCAAGGACCAATAAAGACTATTTAAATACGTATTTTACATTTTTTGGATTGAAAAAGAAATAAAATGTTGCTGCAAAGCTTGTGTTCTATTCGTTTATTTAAACGGGTAGTAATTTGAGTAAAATTGAGTTTCCATGAAGGTTTGTCACAACATAGTTTATTGAAACAAAACAGGATGGGAAGAAAAACTCTACAGAGGTCATTCTAACTTATGTGATGATTGAACATAAAACTTTGCAATAAATCTAGACAGATGAGCTGCACTTTCTAAACTATACATGATGTTTCTGAAGCAAAACACCAGCAGAGATGAAAACATCTGATTAACACTAAAAGAGTCTTCCTGATGAATTGTAGCTCCATCTTCTCTCAAAGCTTATACTTTTAAAGAACGCATCCCTTCAGACAGCTTCAGGTTGTTAAATAAATCTGAAAAAGAAGCAGAAAACATCACAAACTGTTCACACAAAGGCTTCACATCACTTTGAGGCTCTGATTCTGTCTTAGGTCATCCAAAGCAGCTCAATCCAACACCTGTCACCATCAGTTACATCATGTGTCCCTTTAATACTCACAATGACACTTTTTTCCCCCCACTGAAATCATTTCAAACACCTCTAGGATTATTTCACAGATGTTTCTGTAAAGTGACACAACTTTCTGTTTTTTGTTGTGATTGCCAGAGGCGGGGCTGGAGCTCGCGAGCTTCTGCACAGCGGCAGGAAGCCTTTGTCCAAGGGACAAAGGAAATGTTTGGGAATGTTTTTCTCCTGTGTATTCTCAAAAAGAAGTTTGAGTCTGTTCTTAACCCTTGTGCTATCTTAGATGACCCCACCCTTACATTGACGTGTTCTCCCTACCATGACAAAGGTGGATAAAGGTGGAAAGATTTCATGTAATCCATGGACACCAGTGAAGATCATTGAAGAAAAAAGGTTCAGAGCACTGTCTAATGGGTCTAGATGACCCAAATCCCAATGTTAAAGTGCCTAGGATAGCACAAGGGTTACAAGAACTTCTCTTTTCAGATGACAAAGAAGCTCGCAGGAGCTGACTCTGCTGCCTGGGTTACTAACATCGGTAATGCGCATGGTCAGGTCCTCATGAGCGTCCTTACCAGCAGAGGGGCCTGAGGATTTCTGCGTGGACCCTGACGCTCCGGACGAAGCTGCTGCTGTCACTGCTCTTCTAGAGGAGGCTGAAGACGCCATCATCTCTGGGCCAGACATCTTCTATGGAACTGCAGCCCAGTTGGCAGCAACATGTCCTGAAGCGGGCCATGGCCCTGGTGGAGATCAGAGGTCTGTCAGTGGTCTCCCACAGCAGGGTGGCCAGTGTAGTCACACTCTGGGAACTTCAAACGTTTTTATAGGATACTGGCAGCAACGTGGCACAGAGTTTGGGTTTAGTACCCATCCTGAGTAAAAACTAAGTAGTGCATGTCTCATAACAACAAAACAAGCTGAATCTGGCTGAGCTGTTTTGTGTGGTGTAGAGCTGCTCAAAGAGGCTCAGTGGGCGGTGCTGCCGACTAGCGGTCAGGGGTTTAACCCTTGTGCTATCTTAGATGACCCCACCCTTACATTGACGTGTTCTTCCTACCATGACAAAGGTGGATTAAGGTGGAAAGATTTCACGTAATCCATGGACACCAGTGAAGATCACAAATCATTGAAGAAAAAAAAGTTCAGAGCACTGTCTAGTGGGTCTAGATGACCCAACTCCCAATGTTAAAGTGCCTAGGATAGCACAAGGGTTACGTGGAAAACAAGAGTCAGACGCTGAAGGGCGTCCATTATTGATTTAAGAAATATCGTTTGGAATCGATACAAGCATCGCCAAATGAACATCGTGATATATCGCCAAATTGATTTTTCTGCACACCCCTAGTTTTCAAAGTCCATGAATTTTATAAAGAAACTTTTATTTATTTATTTATTTAGTTCTATTCATGAATCAACCTCTTCTCACTTCTGCATTAAAACTTCACCCATTCACTTTTAGTTAGCTGAGCACGCCTGAGTCACTTATTTGGTTTGTTTCTTTGTTTAATTTCAAAATATCTTCCTTCCGTTTCAGCCTCACAAGTACAGGTTCCTCTCGTTCCTGAAGCTCCACCTCCTTCCCCTGACTGTGACATCTCTGCTGGGCCGAGCAGCCGACCGGACAGGGTTCTCCCCGTACCTGGGACTGGGACAAAGCAGCTCAATTTAACATCTGTCCCATAATGTGTCCCTTTAATACTCACAATAACACTTTTGTTCCCACTGAAATAATTTCAAACACCTTTGTGATTATTTTACAGATGTGTCTGTAAAGTAACACAATTTTATTTTTTTGTTGTGTTTGCCCAAGGCGGGGCTCGAACTCACGACCTTGTGCACGGCAGCAAGAGGCCCCCATCCACCCCTCTTCCCCCCACAGAGAAGAGAAGAATGGGCCATTGTCTGAGCAAAGACAGAATCAGAGCCTCATAGTAATGTGTGATCAATTTGTGTTGTTCTGTGCTTCTTTTTTCAGATTTATTCATCAACCTGGAGCTGTCTGAAGGGATGCATTCTTTGAAAAAGCATACAAAGTTTTTTGAGAGAAGGCATCTTCTCATCTGGCATCTTGTTGTCTAAGGGCTGTCCCTGTCCCACCCGAACCAAGCAAGGAGATCCCTTTAGTTGCAGGAAGAGGCTCCAAGGAAGCAGCTGGGGTCCATCTGAGAATCCATCCTGTTCTGTTTCAATAAACTATGTTTTGACAAACCTTCATGGAAGCTCATTTTTACCCAAATTACTACATGTTTAAATAAAAGAACAGAACACAAGCTTTGCAACAAAAATATTTATTTTTCACTTAACAAATGTAGAAAAACTTGATGTCTTTAAATAGTTTTTAGTGGTCCTGGGATCCTTTGCAACAAAAATATTAATTTTTAATTAAAAGTAGAAAAACTAAATATATTTTTAAAAGTCTTTAGTGTTCCTTCCCTCCATTCCTTCACACTTTTCCCACCGACGGTTGCGCAGTAAGACACCCCAGCAATGCGTGTGTGGCCGGTGTCTAGTCTTTTTGGCTGGCCACACTTTCTGCAGGTGTACCGCACAACCTGTCGGCGGACTTTGGTTGGAAGGCCTTTTCCCGGAGCTGCTGCTTCCTCCGCTTTCCTCCTTCTGAAGGCGGTCGTCCTGGGCACACGCTCAGAAGGAGGAGGAGGTGGTGATGGAGGAGGAGGAGCTTCAGGGTCAAGCTGGGGTTCAGTCCCGGATGGTGTTGCTGGCAGAGGAATGTTCTCCTCTGGCAGCTTGTAGTTGTAGGGCTGTCCCTGTCCCACCTGAAGCGAGGACCGCCCTTTAGCTGCAGGGAGAGGCTGCAGGGAAACGGCTGAAGCGGCAGGAAGTCCAGCTTCCTGCTCGAGCACAGCCCTCTCCCACTTTTTTTGCCGGCAGGAGAACCTGGACAAGACAAAGAGACGCTGGTACCGGGATGCTGGGATAGTTGGAAAAGATACACCAGACCGCAGAATTTAGAGCTGACGATGAGCCGAGTGAACATGCAATTTCATTCCCTGACATTAGATGGGGCTTAATGTAAACAGAAATACTCCTGTACACAAGGTGGCGCTGCGCAACTTTACGCTTCTTAAACTCGCTTTTCCCTCACAAGAAGAGAGCAAGTATTTACTAGCTTGTCAGAATCAAACAAAGAAAACATGAATATTTCAAGCACCAGGTGCTCCAACTTCGGGGATCGGGGATATTTCAGAATGTCCGTCATTATTTCTTTGCGGCTGTGTAGATGCAACTCGGCGTCTATCTTCTTCGCTGGTATGTGTGCCCAGCAAGGCAGTTTTGTGTTTGAGCGCCCCCAAGTTGTGTTTTACTGTAACTTCAGAAGCTCCAGACATGTGTGCAGAAGCGCCATTCTCATTGGTCGAATAGATTTTGACGCGACGCGTCAAAAAAACAACAACAACCCGAGGCTTTTTTTTTTTTTTTTTGACGCTTTGACGCGTGGCTTTTTTTCGCGTCGGTGTGCACACTCTCGTTGGTGCCCTTTGTTTAGTCACGAGGCGTTAAATGTCGGCGAAAATCGCGCGCGAAATTCGTCCCGGTGTGTACGGGCCTTTACTGTTCTGTTTCCAGTTCATCTCCCATCACAGAATTATTTTCAAATAGAAGAAAAACAGCAGTTAACATCAGCTGACACATCAACGTGTCCAACCTGACCTCTGAATGTGTCTGTTCTGTTCTGTCACACTCTATGTCAACTACAGCGCTGACCAGCTCTTCATCCGTAGGCTCCATGAAGGTTTGGGATGAAGCAGCAGATGCAGAGGAGGCTGAAAACACCACCATACCACATGAGATCACTGATCACATGACGAGATCTACACTCTACTCTGACTGTTCATTTCTAATGTACCTGGAAATGCAGGTCTGCCCACAAGCTGCTTTACTTTCACCTGCATTTCCACCACAGACAGAGAACGCCGACCAGAGACAAAGGACGTAAATCTAAAAAATAAGAAGTTAAATGTCAATTTATTAGAACACAAGCAGACACACTGCAGTGAACAGGTTTGAGACTGAAACATTCTACCTCTGTGCAGATTTGGCTGCCAGGCCTGATGAACCTGATGCAGAGCTGCTGCTGCTGCTGGGAGAGGTGGTAGTTGCAGCAGCAGGAGTCTGTCCCTGGCCTTGATGGAGCGTACGCGTTCTCCATCTGAGTTCCTGGAGCAGGAGCCTTCCTCCGCAAGTAGTTGACAAACCTGGTAAAAAACCAAACAAGTAGAAACTACAGTGTGGGGATACAAGTGCAACATCAAAAAATGCTGTTCTCCATGTTCTCATAATCTAGAGTTGTCAGTTAAAGCTAAAATTTCCCATCTGTTCATATGATGACAAACTGGATTACAACATGTGATCCTCTGTGATTAAGTACCGGATCTTTTTTGGGGTCCTCAGACTCGTACAGGTTCTGCAGCGTCTCGAACTTAAAGTCCCCAAAGCCAACAAGGGCCTGTCCCTCCTACCCAGACTGAAGAGACCTCACCGGAGCCTCCTCAAACGCCTGGTGGAACCTGACCACCTCCACAAAGTCAGGATAGGCTGAGGAGCAACGGATGAGGCCGTCCTGATGGTCCAAAAGTTCTGTTAAAGCATCACACTTGGAACTAAGACAAATGAACCTCAGACACATCACCTTGTTGACCATCAGTGGGGACTGAGACGCTGTCCTCTCTCGCTCCTTCTGGTGGGAGGACACCAGATTGATAGTGTAGCCCACGTCATTTTCCAGCAGCCATTGGAAGGTCTTGTCCTGGTATTTACCAAACTGGACCTTCCACCGGCTCAGCACCAGGGTGGGGTATCGATCTCCCCACCCTCACTGGTGACATGGGCCCGTGCCTCCTTCTCCACCTCCTCTGGGGTTTTGGAACTGTGGGACTCCTTTTGGAGGCCAAGTTTGATGATTTGAGGCTTTTAGGAGTGTCCCATTGGACGCTCTTCTGAACACTGGATGTTCACTGTAAACAAAGCAAAGACAAGTAAAAAACTCAAAAAATGTTGATGAGAAGTTCTTTCAGAGGAAATGTTAAGTTACAACCATTGTCTGCACAATACAAAATCACCCCTGTAGCAAACCAGAGGGAAATATCATTGCAGGGTATGCTTTTTCATTAGACAGGTGAACAGACAGGTGGTGGCCATGAATGTTAGCCTATGGTGCACCGTGAGGGACAAACTACCTAACACAGCTCTATCTGTCCCATGGCTGAGTTGTTTTGTGTGGTGTAGAGCTGCTCAAAGTGGCTCAGTGGGCGGTGCTGCCAACTAGCGGTCAGGGGTTTAAGTGGAAAACAAGAGTCAGACGCTGAAGGACGTCCATAAATTATTAAATAAACATCACTTGGGATCGATACAAGTATCGCCAAATGAATATCGCGATATATCGCCAAATCGCTTTTTCTGCACACCCCTAGTTTTCAAAGTCCATAAATTCTATACAGCATCTTTTATTTAAGTGTTTTGTTCTATTTTTGTGTAAAATGAGAATTCTTGCAAATAAAACAAAAGTACTTGGCAAAAGAAGTACTTGGCAACAGAACCGTCAGAACTCAAATGGTCCTAGACTTTATTAAGGACCCATAAAAGACCATAAAAGGGTTTAAGTGGAAAACAAGAGTCAGCCGCTGAAGGACGTCCATAAATGATTTGATAAATATCGTTTGGAATCGATACAAGTATCGCCAAATGAATATCGCGATATATCGCCAAATCGATTTTTTCTGCACACCCCTAGTTTTCAAAGTCCATGAATTCTATAAAGAAACTTTTATTTAAGCGTTTTGTTCTATTTTTGTGTAATATGAGAATTCTTTTGAATTAAAAAAAAGACTTTTAAAAGATGACAGTTTTTTCGACGGAATAGAACAAAATTTCAGAGCAAAAACGGTTTTTAAAATTGAACCAGGATCGTTTTCTTGTTTGGTTTGGCTTTTAACAGATTTTGGACATTTTCAGCTTCTCAAATAATCTAAATATAATCAAACTGACTCCAATAAAAAGCTTTTAAAAACCAAATCAGCACAAGGATGTGATCCAAGTGTTTGCAAGTAAAACATGTCAGACTTCTTCTGCCTGGTTTCTGGTTTGTTGATCTCATTTGTTTGGTTTTTCTTTTTTATATTTTCATATTTATTTTTGTCTGCTATGAATTTTTCTGAATAAGAAATTAGAAAAAGACCAGTATAATGACTTTTCCTCTCATTAAGGGTTTTTTGTTCCTAAATAAAGGCACAGACATGGGTGAAATTGGTTTTTAAAAGAGAAAATGAGGAACGCTTCACGAATTTGCGTGTCATCCTTGCGCAGGGGCCATGCTAATCTTCTCTGTATCGTTCCAATTTTAGTAGATGCACTAGAGAACTAGTGCAATGGGATCCTCTCTGGGAGTTCTTTTTCAACCGCTCTTTCCTTTGCTCCTAACATCCCAGAGGTGTGTCCTGAAAGAAAGCTGTGGACTTTATAGCAAGCCACAGTGAATACAAACTCTTGAAGGAGAAAATCTTTTGGATCTCATCCAACTACATCTTCTCCGATACAACTTTTCCATTCAATGTTTGACTACATTTGGTACTGAAATGGTTCATTTATGTTTTTTGGTTTGTTGGTAAGTTTACCTGATGTTTTTCAGAGGCATGCTGGGAGAGAGACGGGGGTTGTGTGGCGTCAAACGAGCGTGACTGGCTAGCTGGAAACACTAGAACAAAAAGCTGAGTCATTACCCCTCCTCTCCAACCCCAGATGGATGATCTGTGAACCTTTAACAACCCACCAGCAGCTCTAACAACCCCCATGTGCTGGTGGTTACACACAGATGTAGAGATGCTGATCCAGACAAAGATCTGTGTGGAGAAAAAGAAAACTGCTTTAAACAAGTCAGACTTACTTGATTCTGCTGCTGCCTTCCAGCAGGAAGAGAAGACAACAAGTAGCAGCAGAAAAAACAGCTCAGAGATGGCAGTCTGTGGTTCAGCTTCCAGCAACAGAACCGTCAGAACTCAAATGGTCCTGGACTTTATTAAGGACCCATAAAAGACCATAAAAGGGTTTAAGTGGAAAACAAGAGTCAGCCGCTGAAGGACGTCCATAAATGATTTGATAAATATCGTTTGGAATCGATACAAGTATCGCCAAATGAACATCGCGATATATCGCCAAATCGATTTTTCTGCACACCCCTAGTTTTCAAAGTCCGTGAATTCTATAAAGAAACTTTTATTTAAGCGTTTTGTTCTATTTTTGTGTAATATGAGAATTCTTTTGAATTAAAAAAAAGACTTTTAAAAGATGACAGTTTTTTCGACGGAATAGAACAAAATTTCAAAGCAAAAACGGTTTTTAAAATTGAACCAGGATCGTTTTCTTGTTTGGTTTGGCTTTTAACAGATTTTGGACATTTTCAGCTTCTCAAATAATCTAAATATAATCAAACTGACTCCAATAAAAAGCTTTTAAAAACCAAATCAGCACAAGGATGTGATCCAAGTGTTTGCAAGTAAAACATGTCAGACTTCTTCTGCCTGGTTTCTGGTTTGTTGATCTCATTTGTTTGGTTTTTCTTTTTTATATTTTCATATTTATTTTTGTCTGCTATGAATTTTTCTGAATAAGAAATTAGAAAAAGACCAGTATAATGACTTTTCCTCTCATTAAGGGTTTTTTGTTCCTAAATAAAGGCACAGACATGGGTGAAATTGGTTTTTAAAAGAGAAAATGAGGAACGCTTCACGAATTTGCGTGTCATCCTTGCGCAGGGGCCATGGACCCAGCCTTTCAGCTCGACGGACGGCTTCTTTTCCGGGCGGACCGCAACCAGCAGTCGGGGAAAACCCGCGGGGGTGGACTGTGTATCTACATCCACAAAGGCTGGTGTACGAACTGCACAGTGGTGAACAGCCACTGCTCCGAGGCGATAGAGCATATGACTGTTAAATGCCGGCCACACTATCTGCCTCGTGAGTTTACGGCGGTGTTTATCATGGCTGTTTACATCCCGCCGGGCGCTAACGCTAATGCTAATGCTAACGAAGCGCTAACGGAGCTACACAATAACATCAGCTCGCTCCAGCACAAGCACCCGGAGGCTTTTTACGTGATTGCAGGGGACTTCAACCATGTAAACCTGACAGACACTCTGCCCAAGTTCCACCAGCACATCAACTTTCCAACACGTGGAAATAATATTCTGGACTGTGTCTACACCAACAAAAAAGACGCATACAGAGCTGTCCCCTATCCTCATTTGGGTTTTTCAGACCACATAGCCATCATGCTGGCCCCTGTTTACCGCCCTCTCCTCAGACGACAAGCACCAACACAGCGGACCATCACAGTGTGGCCTAGTGAGGCTGCATCAGCTCTGCAAGACTGTTTCCAGCACACAGACTGGCAGATCTTCAGGGAGGCAGCTTCGCATGAGGGGGAGGTGGACCTAGAGGATTATGCATCAGGAGTCCTCGGGTACATCAGTAAGTGCACGGAGGATGTCACCAGCACCAGGACTGTAACAGACTACCCCAACCAGAAACCCTGGCTGAACGCAGAGGTGCGGGCTCTGCTGAAACACAGGAATGCTGCGTTCCAGTCAGGTGACAAGGTGGCACTCAGAGCAGCAAGAAGGGAGCTGCATGCTGGGGTGAGGAGGGCCAAGGCCGCCTATGCTCAGTGGATTCAGGGACACTTTACGTCGAATGACCCTCGGAGTATGTGGAAGGGCATTAAGTGCATCACAGATTACAACACCAGAGATGCACAATGTCCTGAGGACCCCTCTCTACCAGACGCACTCAACCTCTTCTACTCCCGCTTTGAGGACTCCAACACCGCCCCTCCCAGCACCAAACTCACCATCCCACCTGGCGAAGAGCCTTTCAGTGTGACGCCCGCTGAGGTGAGGAGGACCCTCCAGAGGATCAACCCTCACAAAGCTGCTGGACCCGACAACATCCCTGGACGGGTGCTGAAGGACTGTGCACACCAGCTCACAGAGGTGCTGACAGACATCTTCAACACCTCCCTGATGCAGGCAGTGGTCCCCACCTGCCTGAAAACCGCCACCATCATTCCAATACCCAAATCATCCACAGTGACAGGTCTGAATGACTATCGGCCGGTTGCCCTGACACCGATAGTCATGAAATGTTTCGAAAAACTGGTTATGACCCGCATCACAGAATCCATCGACATCACCAAGGACCTGCACCAATACGCATACAGGTCAAACCGATCCACAGAGGACGCCATCTCCTCTGTGGTCCACACAACCCTCACCCACCTAGAGAACAAGAACGCGTACGTTCGACTGCTCTTCGTGGACTTCACATCAGCTTTTAACACCATCATCCCGCAGACCCTCACCCAGAAACTACACACACTTGGACTGAGCCCCACTCTGTGCAACTGGGTCTTGGACTTCCTGACAGACAGACCGCAGTCTGTAAAAATCCGCAACGTCTCCTCCTCCCCGATCACCCTCAGCACGGGCTCCCCCCAGGGCTGTGTGCTGAGCCCCCTCCTGTTCACCCTGCTCACGCACGACTGCACAGCGAGTCACCCCAGCTGTCTGATCGTGAAGTTTGCGGATGACACAGCTGTGGTTGGACGCATCTCCAACAACGATGAGTCTGACTACAGGCAGGAGGTGGAACATCTGGAGAGCTGGTGCAGAGACAACAACCTCTGCATCAATGGGAAGAAGACCAAGGAGATGATCGTGGATTTTAGGAAGGACAGATGCCCCCCTCCCCCCATTCACATCGGAGGGGACGCGGTGGAAGTGGTTTCCAGCTTCAGGTATCTGGGCGTGCACATCTCCAGCGACCTCACCTGGAGCACCAACACCTCCTGCCTGGTCAAGAAGGCACACCAGCGCCTTTATTTCCTGAGGAGGCTCAAGCGAGCTGGGATGGGGATCCCAGTCCTGACCTCCTTCTACAGGTGTGTGGTGGAGAGCGTCATGACCTCCTGCATCACGGTGTGGCACGGCAGCTGCTCTGCGGCAGAGAGGAAAGCTCTGCAACGAGTGACCAAAGCTGCACAGAGGACTGTGGGCTGCAGCCTGCCGTCCACCACTGACATCTATACGACCAGATGCAGGAAACGGGCCTCTCGCATCCTGAAAGACCCCACCCACCCCTCACACCCTCTGTTCTCCCTGCTCCCCTCAGGCAGGAGACTGAGGAGCATAAAGAGCAGGACCACCAGACTGAGGAACAGTTTCTTTCCTGAAGCAGTCAGACTGCTTAACTCCGGTTGATCACTGCACCCCCCCCCCCTCTATGGACAACAAGCTAATTCCCAAGTGCAATATCACAGGGCTGTGCAATACTTAACATAAAATACTGTGCAATTTGAAAAATACTTCTGTGCAATACTCATCAGGAACCACACCATAACAGACTGATATTTTACTGACATTATTATTGATATATATTATTTATGTCTGAATGTAAACGGCTGGCCCGGGACCAGAGAGCCTAATTTCGTTTTATCATGATAAAATGACAATAAAGTTTCCTGATTCCTGATTCCTGCTAATCTTCTCTGTATCGTTCCAATTTTAGTAGATGCACTAGAGAACTAGTGCAATGGGGTCCTCTCTGGGAGTTCTTTTTCAACCGCTCTTTCCTTTGCTCCTAACATCCCAGAGTGGTGTCCTGAAAGAAAGCTGTGGACTTTATAGCAAGCCACAGTGAATACAAACTCTTGAAGGAGAAAATCTTTTGGATCTCATCCAACTACATCTTCTCCGATACAACTTTTCCATTCAATGTTTGACTACATTTGGTACTGAAATGGTTCATTTATGTTTTTTGGTTTGTTGGTAAGTTTACCTGATGTTTTTCAGAGGCATGCTTGGAGAGAGACGGGGGTTGTGTGGCGTCAAACGAGCGTGACTGGCTAGCTGGAAACACTAGAACAAAAAGCTGAGTCATTACCCCTCCTCTCCAACCCCAGATGGATGATCTGTGAACCTTTAACAACCCACCAGCAGCTCTAACAACCCCCATGTGCTGGTGGTTACACACAGATGTAGAGATGCTGATCCAGACAAAGATCTGTGTGGAGAAAAAGAAAACTGCTTTAAACAAGTCAGACTTACTTGATTCTGCTGCTGCCTTCCAGCAGGAAGAGAAGACAACAAGTAGCAGCAGAAAAAACTGCTCAGAGATGGCAGTCTGTGGTTCAGCTTCCAGCAACAGAACCGTCAGAACTCAAATGGTCCTAGACTTTATTAAGGACCCATAAAAGACCATAAAAGGGTTTAAGTGGAAAACAAGAGTCAGCCGCTGAAGGACGTCCATAAATGATTTGATAAATATCGTTTGGAATCGATACAAGTATCGCCAAATGAACATCGCGATATATCGCCAAATCGATTTTTCTGCACACCCCTAGTTTTCAAAGTCCGTGAATTCTATAAAGAAACTTTTATTTAAGCGTTTTGTTCTATTTTTGTGTAATATGAGAATTCTTTTGAATTAAAAAAAAGACTTTTAAAAGATGACAGTTTTTTCGACGGAATAGAACAAAATTTCAAAGCAAAAACGGTTTTTAAAATTGAACCAGGATCGTTTTCTTGTTTGGTTTGGCTTTTAACAGATTTTGGACATTTTCAGCTTCTCAAATAATCTAAATATAATCAAACTGACTCCAATAAAAAGCTTTTAAAAACCAAATCAGCACAAGGATGTGATCCAAGTGTTTGCAAGTAAAACATGTCAGACTTCTTCTGCCTGGTTTCTGGTTTGTTGATCTCATTTGTTTGGTTTTTCTTTTTTATATTTTCATATTTATTTTTGTCTGCTATGAATTTTTCTGAATAAGAAATTAGAAAAAGACCAGTATAATGACTTTTCCTCTCATTAAGGGTTTTTTGTTCCTAAATAAAGGCACAGACATGGGTGAAATTGGTTTTTAAAAGAGAAAATGAGGAACGCTTCACGAATTTGCGTGTCATCCTTGCGCAGGGGCCATGCTAATCTTCTCTGTATCGTTCCAATTTTAGTAGATGCACTAGAGAACTAGTGCAATGGGGTCCTCTCTGGGAGTTCTTTTTCAACCGCTCTTTCCTTTGCTCCTAACATCCCAGAGGTGTGTCCTGAAAGAAAGCTGTGGACTTTATAGCAAGCCACAGTGAATACAAACTCTTGAAGGAGAAAATCTTTTGGATCTCATCCAACTACATCTTCTCAGATACAACTTTTCCATTCAATGTTTGACTACATTTGGTACTGAAATGGTTCATTTATGTTTTTTGGTTTGTTGGTAAGTTTACCTGATGTTTTTCAGAGGCATGCTGGGAGAGAGACGGGGGTTGTGTGGCATCAAACGAGCGTGACTGGCTAGCTGGAAACACTAGAACAAAAAGCTGAGTCATTACCCCTCCTCTCCAACCCCAGATGGATGATCTGTGAACCTTTAACAACCCACCAGCAGCTCTAACAACCCCCATGTGCTGGTGGTTACACACAGATGTAGAGATGCTGATCCAGACAAAGATCTGTGTGGAGAAAAAGAAAACTGCTTTAAACAAGTCAGACTTACTTGATTCTGCTGCTGCCTTCCAGCAGGAAGAGAAGACAACAAGTAGCAGCAGAAAAAACAGCTCAGAGATGGCAGTCTGTGGTTCAGCTTCCAGCAACAGAACCGTCAGAACTCAAATGGTCCTAGACTTTATTAAGGACCCATAAAAGACCATAAAAGGGTTTAAGTGGAAAACAAGAGTCAGCCGCTGAAGGACGTCCATAAATGATTTGATAAATATCGTTTGGAATCGATACAAGTATCGCCAAATGAACATCGCGATATATCGCCAAATCGATTTTTCTGCACACCCCTAGTTTTCAAAGTCCATGAATTCTATAAAGAAACTTTTATTTAAGCGTTTTGTTCTATTTTTGTGTAATATGAGAATTCTTTTGAATTAAAAAAAATACTTTTAAAAGATGACAGTTTTTTCGACGGAATAGAACAAAATTTCAAAGCAAAAACGGTTTTTAAAATTGAACCAGGATCGTTTTCTTGTTTGGTTTGGCTTTTAACAGATTTTGGACATTTTCAGCTTTTCAAATAATCTAAATATAATCAAACTGACTCCAATAAAAAGCTTTTAAAAACCAAATAAGCACAAGGATGTGATCCAAGTGTTTGCAAGTAAAACATGTCAGACTTCTTCTGCCTGGTTTCTGGTTTGTTGATCTCATTTGTTTGGTTTTTCTTTTTTATATTTTCATATTTATTTTTGTCTGCTATGAATTTTTCTGAATAAGAAATTAGAAAAAGACCAGTATAATGACTTTTCCTCTCATTAAGGGTTTTTTGTTCCTAAATAAAGGCACAGACATGGGTGAAATTGTTTTTTAAAAGAGAAAATGAGGAACGCTTCACGAATTTGCGTGTCATCCTTGCGCAGGGGCCATGCTAATCTTCTCTGTATCGTTCCAATTTTAGTAGATGCACTAGAGAACTAGTGCAATGGGGTCCTCTCTGGGAGTTCTTTTTCAACCGCTCTTTCCTTTGCTCCTAACATCCCAGAGGTGTGTCCTGAAAGAAAGCTGTGGACTTTATAGCAAGCCGCAGTGAATACAAACTCTTGAAGGAGAAAATCTTTTGGATCTCATCCAACCACATCTTCTCCGATACAACTTTTCCATTCAATGTTTGACTACATTTGGTACTGAAATGGTTCATTTATGTTTTTTGGTTTGTTGGTAAGTTTACCTGATGTTTTTCAGAGGCATGCTGGGAGAGAGACGGGGGTTGTGTGGCGTCAAACGAGCGTGACTGGATAGCTGGAAACACTAGAACAAAAAGCTGAGTCATTACCCCTCCTCTCCAACCCCAGATGGATGATCTGTGAACCTTTAACAACCCACCAGCAGCTCTAACAACCCCCATGTGCTGGTGGTTACACACAGATGTAGAGATGCTGATCCAGACAAAGATCTGTGTGGAGAAAAAGAAAACTGCTTTAAACAAGTCAGACTTACTTGATTCTGCTGCTGCCTTCCAGCAGGAAGAGAAGACAATAAGTAGCAGCAGAAAAAACAGCTCAGAGATGGCAGTCTGTGGTTCAGC